>NC_083112.1:75494205-75800705 GCF_949774975.1 Lagenorhynchus albirostris | reverse complement strand
GTGCCACAAAAAAAAAAAAAAAAAAAAAAAAGGAGTAATATATTTACAATACTCAAAGAAAGAAAATGTGAGCCAAGGGTATTCTATCTATAGCCAAACAGACCTTCGAATATACAAGGCACAAACTGCTATCAACGTTGAAAACTCTAAAGAATTTTCTTCCCTGATATTTTCCTACAGAATCTACTGGAGAATGAGCTTCTCAAACCAAAATGATTACAGAAAAATTAACATAAGAACTAGTAGAGAGAACTAAGTGTATAATCACTGTTAAAAATAAGACTAGATGAGGAATAAAGGAGAGAGCACAGTATGAAATGGATATATGAAATGACCATGTAATAAAGGACAAAACAAACACTGGAGAGAGAATTTGGGTACCAATATGAATTCTAAACTATTTTTAATTATCAAAATTGGTAGTGGTAACTAAGTATTGTTATTCTGAGACTGTTATTTCTGTAATGTGGAAAAGCAGTGAGTATTATGGGATTTTATAAATGTTTTGTCATCATTGTCTTTGAGACCCAGGATTCCCGGTATGAAGGAAAGAAGCCAGAGAGTTCACATAGAGTAGGTCAAATATAAACTCTTTAGACCTGAATTTAAGTTGGAAATGTTGGTATGCGCTCAAGAAGTATTTTATCTTTAAATAGATAATTAAGTTATCTACTCTCCATCATTTTTCCTAACTCTTTCCAATAGAAAGACCTAAAAACCATGACCAACCAGGTACAAACAAACATTTCTAATGCCAAGACTGTGACCTTGCATTATTATTTTTCTTAAAAGAAAGCTGGGTTTCTTGGAGAAATGGCTGATTCCAGGTGTGAAGTAGGCAACCTTCGATGTAGAGCTGGTACATCTTGGCACACAGGCAGAAGGAAGCTATCAGAGGGTAGTACAGTCAGGTCAAAACACTCAGGAACCAATATTAAAAGGATCCTACTGCACAAAGATGGAACCATTTGAGCTTCAAAAAGATAAAAATTGTGATGAATTAAATTCGTCAAATAGGTTTACATTTATGAGTTCATAATGATATTAAGAAATAAGAATTTGTTGCATTTTGGAGCTGACAGGGAAACGTTTTTTGCCTTGAAAACTGGGTAAGTGTAAGAAAAGAATTAGGCATTTGTCCTGGTTTTTAAAGTACAAAATGTAGTGTTGGATAACCAAGTAAGAAAGGAGAGAATGTTTCTCCCTATAAAATTATTCCAGGTAATTAAAAAAGATAGAATTAGGAATCATCATTTTGCAACCCCAGTGAAGGAATGCATCTAGGTTAATAAGGGCTCCCATCAAAAATGAGTGAACTTTCAGATGGTATGTGCCTCCTGAGGAAACAGTATGGTGCTACCCACGCTCTTGCCAAAGGGATCAAAGCTACGTCTGACCAAGACACTAGATTCAGCTGTTGGTGGACGGCAGATACAAAGGGCAGGGAGCTTGCTGGACGGCACGAAAGCAATGCAATCAGCAAGAACCAGCCTGTGGGGAGCATTACTGGGTTAATGGTGTTTCCCAGGTTTCCTGGAAAATAGAGGGATGAGCAAGGTAACGTGACTTAAAAGAGACTTAAAAGATGAATTGAATTTTTAAATGGGCAAACCTAAACAATAGCAGGTAGGGTGCACACTGGGGTGAATAAACCATAAAAAAATACAAGGGAGTGATGACCACTAGAGTCTGGGTGGAGAGGGGGTCTTTGTGGGAGACGGGCCCTGTGGAAGAGCTTCAGCAGCGTCTAAAAAGGTCTATTTTCATACCTGAAGGGTGGGTGTGCACCTTGCCATCCTTCACTGAGCTGTGCCTTTGTTCTGAGTGTTTTTCTGTGTATACGTTTTATTTTAAAATGATAAAAATAATCTATACTATAAAAGAAAAGTAACTATGAAATGTAATTTATATTGATCCCTGTATTTATTCAGCAATTATACAAAGAGCCTTGCAGATGTGACAGGCACTGGCTTAATACTGAATACTGTCCCGGAGAGAAAGCCAAGGGAAGCCAGGGTGTAGGGTGAGATTCGAGCTTGGGAAATTTCAGAAACCTGAGATCTCACCCAGTTAAATGGTTTTCTGAATCTTGTTCAGTATTCAGACCAATTTGAAAATAGAGGTAAAACACTCAAAGATGTTTATCCCTGAAGCAAAGACCTGAAAATAACCATAGCCATTTGCAGGCGTAATAAAACCCATTCTGCACACACTCACCTGCGGGGTCAGGAACAGGAGAGGCGCCCTGTTATAATCTTGTGTCCCACAGGTTTTCGACCAGTCAAATCTCAAATTAAAATGCAGCCGAAGATAAAACATGGCCCAAAGTTCAGCCAGAATGTTTCCTAACAGCATTGGCAAAAAAGAAAACTTTATAAATGAGCCTTGAATCAGATCTAGATGCCTTAAGCTTGTATTATGAATTAGAAAGCAAAGTGATTGGAAGTGCTTTTAAGATAAACAACAAAGGTAAAATCTCTGCATGGTTCCAGCTTGTATCCATGACATAAGACAAAAGATTGTCTTTGAGAACAGAGATATTAAAGGATCTGTCACCTTTGGCAAAGGATTTGGTCATTGGGAAGATATCTTTTATTTAGAAACACTTGATCCCTTTGTTTGAAGCTATTTTATGTTGCATTTGCGTGTGAGAAAGGAAAGTTTCTAAGCAACTGTACTGTACACTGACTCTCTAATCTCAGTAAAATCAGAGGTATTTTTTTTTCTAGAAAAAGGCTATGTATCTACTTCTTATACAGTGAATCCTTCAGGTGTGCGTTGCTTGGCTATCAGAACTGTTTGGAAATTGATAAATTTTTGACATCAAAGTTTCCAGGTGAGAGAAAAGATAAAGCCAGAGGAATAACAGACAGAGACTAGATTGTTTTCCTCTGCCCACAAATAAAATAACTGCAGCTTATTCCCATATAATCCCTTATCCTTGCCGACCAATAGAAAAATCAAATGAGTTTTCTTTTCCACCCAACAAACCCACTGATGGATCTGATGATAAACTGAAGAATTGGATGCCGTCCAGTGGAAGCAACAGGTTTGGACCTGTGCAGCCATGTTTCACCAGGAGAGATGATGCCTCAGAACAAGGCAGTATGGCCAGTTGTTTTATCGTTTCGCCTGTATTTGTTAATGAACAAAGCCATTTATCCTAAGCCTTCCAGTGAAGCTAGTTTTATCCCTGGGCTTGGGGAATTCATTTAGATAATGGTCTTCGTGTTTCATATGCTCTTTTCCAGATAGACAGCATCTGGTTGTTTTTAATAGAGCAGCATTCAAGTCATTATATTATGCTTACAGGGCAACATTACAGGACAATAATTGTGGGCCAATAATAAACAGTGACTCTTTCTCAGCCCCTTAGAGTTGGGTACAATCCGGAGAGGATGTATTTTGGTCGTTAAGCGTGCAGACTGGCAAGACGAGCTGGGTTCACACCTTGAATCTACCACTCGCCGTGTGTTTCTGGACAAGTTAGTTAACCTCTGTGTCTCGCCATTTCTTCTTTATGAAATCGAGCCAATGGCATCTCGCTCGTATGTGATGTAAATGCTCATTAAATGTCATCTGTTATGGGAGATTCTGGGCTTAGCATCACAATTTCTCCACAAAATAAATATTTATGTCAAATTAACAGTGCATTGGGGTTTCTTCCTAGAATTCCTTCATGTACATATATGTCAGGAATGGCGTATTCAAGCAAGTCTGACCTCAATTTGGGAATCAGTCTTTAATCTTATTAAAGTGTTCTTTAGACCATCTATTCTGAGAAAGATCCCAGGCCCTTCTTCTGACTTAGGGAGGAAAGGACGTGGTCCACTCGATGATGACTTTTGTGGTCAGTGGCCCTGCAGAATTATTTTGTGTTTGGTCTGAACCCAAAGTATCTCTACTTGCATTTGTACATGTGGGAAGGAGATCGGTTTGGTCGTGAAGTGATGCGTCCTCGCCTGTTTGTCAACATCCTTTCCCAGCTGCCCCTGTTTCACTGCGCTTCTGTTTCAGTGGAACCTTCTCCACCAGGACGGAATACTAAATAGACAATGGCCGAAGGATTCAAGCCTGGGTTCCCTGCCAGGTCAGCTGGAAGCAGGGAGAGGGAAAAAGAGGCTGAGAGAATAATGAATCTGGACAGTGTGGACCTCGGAATGTGGGCAGCCCTAAGTGGACTTGCGCCAGTGGGTGTCTCAGTGTGCGCCGTGCACGCGTGTGCCCCCAGGAGGGACGAGGAGAGAGACCTCGCTGTTATCCAGGGTCCCCTGAAGTGCCCGCGGGCTGCAAGGATTTCCAGGGAGGCTGTACCTTACCTCTGTGTCCATCAGTGTTTTGAACTTCATAGGGTAATGCACGCATTCAATGCAGTGTGTACCCTGCACACAGTCTCAGATGCAGCAGCACCTGGGCAGGGCGGGGTGCACAGGAAGCAGGCTTCCTTCCCCCCCAGGAGCAGATGGAGAATCTCCTGGGTCAACACTGGGTCTGTTCCCTCTGCCTTGGTGTCAGGTTCTGGGAGAACCGTGGACTTCTCCAACTTTTGCCTGTGGCCCCGAGGAAGCGTGCACAGTAACGAAATGGGTGGCGTGTGTTTAAGAGCAGAGTGGAGGTGGGAGGGGCTCAGGAGGGGAGAGAAAGCACATCCTTCCTACTCCTGCATGCCCACACCCCCGGGGCTCTGCCCTGTCTATCTGTCCATCAGTCCATCCTTGTCTGCTGCAGTCACGCCATCCTCAGGTAACTACGCCCTGGGTAAGGCTTGGCGCCAGGGCTTCTCCACACGGGTTACAGCCCAGTGGGTTGTTGTGCAATCATTTTAGTTGGTCATGATCATTACGTTTTCCGTCAAATTGAATAGGATAGAAACAAAGTCAGCATTTATCACATTCGGTAAAGACAGTCATTACTTGGTGAAATTTTTGTTCCAGTGTTTGTGTGTGTGTGTGTGTGTGTGCAGAAGCACACACATACGGTTCTGCCACATGAAGTGCATTTCTTCTTACAGGTCGCAGTCTAGGAAATCACAGAGTTAGAGCAGAAGCTCCACAAGGCCAGGACTGCTGCATAGAGGTACCCACTGTGCCCGGCACAGTGCACACCTCATGTCAACATGTGGTGGGGGACTGTCCAGACTCGACAGTTGAGACTGGACCACAACCCTCTTCCAATCGCTCTTTTAAAAAGTCCCAGATGAGAAACTAAAAATAGAGCTACCCTATGATCCAGCAATCCCACTCCTGGGCATACATCCAGAAAAGACAAAAACTTTAATTCGAAAGAATACATGCACCCCTATGTTCATAACAGCACTATTTACAATAGCAAAGACATGGAAGCAACTTAAGTGTCCATCGACAGAGGAATGGATAAAGACGACGTGGTATATGTATACACAATGGAATACTACTCGGTCATAAAAAAGAATGAAATAATGCCATTTGCAGCAACATGGATGGACCTAGAGATTATCAGACTAAGTGAAGTAAGTCAGACAGAGAAACACAAATATTATGTGATGTCACTTACATGTGGAATCTAAAATACGACACAAATGAACTTATCTACAAAACAGAAATAGACTCACAGACAAAGAAAACAAACTAATGGTCATCAGAAAGGAAGGGTTAAGTTAGGAGTTTGGGATTAACATATACACGCTACTGTATATAAAATAGATAAAAAACAAGGACCTACTGTATAGGACAGGGCACTATATTCAATACCTTGTAATAACCTATAATGGAAATGAATCTGAAAAAGAATAGATATACATATGCATAACTGAATCACTTTGCTGTACACCTAAAACATCATAACTCAGCTATACTTCAATAAACAAGGATCTTAACAAAATTAGAGAAGAAGAGTTCCTGACATTCTCTTGTCTGTGTAACAGAATAATATTGTAAACACGCTTTGCACAGCCTACACGCGGTTGCCAGTGCACTATTTGTGATGACGTAAACAAGAACGCAATTACAACAGCATGATAGTGGGCTCTCCCGTGCAGAGCCCCATCCCAGTCAGCGAAAGCTTTGCAGAAGTGGCAGTTTCTGGAATTGATGGTTAGCCAGCGGAGTCTATGCCCTGAGAATCTGATGCTGTCTGCCAGGGACTTTTTAATGTATCAGCATGTTGTCTGCAATGGCTGTGAAGACAATTACAACATTTCCATGCTACGTGTTCTGCTTTCAAAGTTGTTCCACTGCGTCCAGAATTCTCCTCTGAGCCAGGCTTTCCCTGCAGGCTCCACTGTCCAGTCTTCTCTGCGGCTACTTGTTCTTAATTCTGTATCTCAATTGATCTTCAGCCCACATCTGGCAGAGGGAAATGAAGCTTTTAACACTTGCAGCCGATTCAGAGAGCTCCTCCCTTGGGTGTTGTCTCTGGTCTCAGCAATTGTATTTTTTTTATCTAAGACATTTTTATGTGAATAAAATAATCTCAGTTTCTTAAATGAGACAATTAAACTCTATTTTACCTTGTTTCCCCAGGGCGGTAGGGTCTTAAACTGAGAGAACATCTTTGTTCGAGCCCCTGATAGGAGCATGGCTTTTATTCTCTTTATTGACTGACATCTATGTTCTGAATGTTTCATGCCTGCGTTACAAGGACAGGATGGGGCGGGAGCTGAGTGTTACCCTGCGGATGCCAGTCTGAATAATTTAGACCCACGTGATAACTGCTGATGTGAGGACTGAGGGTCCCGTTCTCCTTCCCAGCAGCCAACATCCTGATGAAAGCAGCAGCTTAGACACTCCAGTGCTAATTCTTGAAATTCCACGTATGCGACGGCATTTTGCTTTGTGCCCGGGGATTTGCAGTTTGCGGCTCTTTCATCGCTGGAGGGGACTGTAAGCGTGAGTATTTAGTCACCTGTGAAGCCTGTCTTGATGGAAAAAGCCCTCACTCTTGGGGGATAGATTTTATTATTGTTCAAGGTACTCACTTTCCTTTCCTGGGGCGATGACACCTCCTTGCCCGTGGACATCAGGTGTGGACATGGCATCGTAAGTGTTTCTTCTGAGAGGAGACTTGGGAGGATTGTGTAAACCCAACCCCAACCTGGCCGAGTGGCTTGTCATTTGTGTGGACAGTGTAATGAGAGAGGATGTAACATACATCATCTCTGAGCAGAAGGCTTAAAAGCTAGCTCACGCCTCCCATTTACTCTCTTTTCCTCCTGTGTCAAGACTGACTAAGTCCCACAGAGTGGCCCCATCTGGATAGGTCCCAGATTGAGGATAACACTGATAAGACTGACCCCAGATGGACATGCAACATAATCGAGAAGGTGTGTGTGCGGGTATTTGTTAGTAAGCAGCACACCCTACACTATCCTGACTGATACACTTTCTAATCTGTGAGTGTTACCTGGAGAGTTACCACACCTTTGAACCTGGGGTCACTCTGAATCATTCTCTTTTGTCCCTCAAGTTACAGGATCCTAGTTTAATTTCTCTTCCTCAGTAAATATTCAGATACATGTTTTTTTTGTTACAAAGTTGTACGATGACTCTTAAAGAAAGGTTTAAGGGATGTCAACCGTGGTGATGGAAGGAGCATGACCCAGACAGTGTGGTGTGACTCGGAGAAGGGTCCATACCCAGGGTGCAGAAGACACAGGATTGAGAAGGGGCTTCCCAGGTGGAGCTGGGTGATCTCAGGGCTCTACTGCAGGGTGTGTGCGTCTCTCAGACTCCAAGTCCATACACCATGTGCCCTTCTACATCCCACCAAAGTTTACATTCCACCTACTACCGCAGCCCGTCCAACTTTATAGCAAAGCGTAACAGATGGGGGATGGTAAATGAAATCCACCCATACCATTGTGCAGATATCATATGACTTCAAGAGCATCAGAGACGGGCTGGGTGGGTGGACCTCAATTACTTAAAAAATCATATTCCTAACTGAGCTACTGCATAAACTTTGTGGGCATAAGATGTTTATCTGTGCATGCCTTTATATAGTGTAGTACATTGATTTTGACAGGTGCATTGAGCATAAACAGCTCATAAAATAGGCAGAAAAGAGGAAACTTCGTTGTTGTTGTCACTTGAGAAGCAAGGAAGAAGGTTTCTGCATGGCAGTGTTCAGAGAGATGGAGAAAAGTGTGCCTGCCTGCCTGCCAGGGGTAGGGACAGCCCAGTAGCATGATTTCATAATGATGCAGAGTCCTGTTTCCCTAGACGGCAATGGCCTTGAGAAAAAAATAAGGGTGTGACTAATAATCATCATGCTGAATATCTAACAAAGCCAGCTCGAGGCCATGTTCTTCCTTAGCGTCCTAGTTGCTACTATTCAGTTTTAAGTAACGTTTGAAGGTATTCTGCCCTGTTAGAGTCCAGACTCTTAAGTTCGGTAAGCTGGGTTCAACTCCCAGCTCTTTGGACAATTTACCTAATTTCTGTGTCTTAGTTTTCTCATCTATAAAATGGAAGTTTTTAAAGTACCTACTTCAAAAGGTTGTTTAGAGTAATAAGTGAGACGATTTATATAAGTGCTTGGAATAGACACTGACACTCTGAAAGACATTAATAAATTCTGTCATTCTCTGTGTGATTTTATTTAATTTGGCCTTTTTTTTTTTTTTTTTTTTTTTTTTTTGCGGTACGCGGGCCTCTCACTGCTGTGGCCTCTCCGGTTGCGGAGCACAGGCTCCGGACGCGCAGGCTCAGCGGCCATGGCTCACGGGCCCAGCCGCTCCGCGGCACGTGGGATCCTCCCGGACCGGGGCACGAACCCGCGTCCCCTGCATCGGCAGGCGGACTCCCAACCACTGCGCCACCAGGGAAGCCCTAATTTTGTCATTTTTGAGACAGTTTTTGATGATTCTTTGCTCCATCTATCCCCTCCTTGCACTCACCTAAGGGCCTTTTATAACTTTATAAAAATAGGTCTTGATTTTTTCAATTCTTCTTCTGGCCCAGAGGAGGTTACAGGGACTGGGTTTCTCTCCTACCTGAAACAACAGAAGAAACTGAAAAATATGAAACAAGGGTTTTCTGACATTGGATATCAGCCAGCACAAGACAGTGATCCTTAGAGATGGGAAGCAAACAGGATAAGCTCTGTAATTGCCACCATTTCCTGCCAGGAGGATGTCTCTGGCTGCAGGGTAGGAAGGCGATACCTCAGGAGAAGCCTGGCTTTTTTCCCCCAGTTGAGGAGGTGGAGCTGACAATCTATAGAGTCCAAAGTGGATAACACCCCCGAGGGGTGCCAGGGAGAAGAGAGCTGAGGAGTGAGGGAGGGGTCTGAAGAGTTGTCCCCACCTGTCTTCAGCTGAGGGTCATTGCCTGCTCACGAGGAAACCCCCCTCAGCTGCAGAAAGAACTATCCAGAAGCATCAGGATAATAGTCAGTAGTCTCTGGAGCTCACACAAGGCTCTCCACCAACCGGAGAGAAAAACAGTTCTAATTCATAGGGCATCGGTAGGGCTCTGCGAGGGGTCTTGCCTGAGAAGTGGGCATCGCTAGCCTTGGACTCAAGGCTGCTCTGGTCCCACTGAAAGCAAGACGTGAAACTATCAAACTGTTCCCAGTGATGTAGCTGTGTCTTAGAATAAAGCCCAAGGATATTCATAGGGATCTAGAAACATTCATCACGGGCTAGATCCATGATGTCTGCCATTCAATAAAAAATTATCATTATGAAAAGGAGCAGATAAATAGGACAGACCCCAGACAGATCTGAAAATCACACAGATGATGGAATTAGTATACAAGCACATTAAAACAGTTGCTATAACTGTGTCCCCTATGTTCAAGAAACTACAGTATAGGAAAAATTGAGCATGTCAACAACAGACTCAGAAGATGTAAAATGACTCAGATCAAACTTCTAGTGTGTGTATGTCAATCCCAATCTCCCAGTTTAATCCCTCCCCCGCTTCCCCCTTGGTAACCATAAGTTTGTTTTCTACATCTGTGACTTTATTTCTGTTTTGTAAATAACTTCATTTGTACCCTTCTTTTAGATTCCACATGTAAGTGATATCATATGATATCTGTCTTTCTCTGTCTGACTTGTGTCACTCGGTATGACAATCTGTAGGTCCCTCCATGTCACTGCAAATGAAAAAACAAACAAACAAAAACACCCCCAAAACTTCTAGCGATGAAAACTATGGTGGCTGAGGAGAAAAACATACTTGATGAGATTAGTAGCAGACTAGACATGGCAGAGGAAAAGTACTTGAAAAAATAGCAAAAGAACTTGAAAACATAGCAAAAGAAACTATCCAAAATGAAATAGAGAGAAAAAAGATGGACACAAACACAAACAGAGCACAATCAGTGGTCTGTGGGACAATGTCAAGCAGGCTCATTTATGTATAACGGGAGGCCCCAAAGGAGAGAAGAGAAGAGGAACAGAAAAAGTATTTGAAAAAAATAACATGCAAAAATTTCCCAAATCGGACGAAGTCTGTAAAGTCACTTACCCAAACAGCTCGACCAACCCAGCCACAGAAAGTTAACATGAAGAAAACAACGTCAGGGCACTTGGTACTCAATGATGGGCCTTTAGAGACGGTCCTTTTTTCTCCTCGGACACACGGGGTTTTACTCCATAAGAAGGCCTTCCGTTCGTTCACTTTACCTTCACCCGGAAATGTTCTGCTCTGCATTTCACGGGACTGCGGTCTCTTCATTCTTCCCACCTCAGCTTCAAGGCCTCCTTACGTCAGGTGTTTTCCACTGTTATTTTCCATAACAGCACCATTTCTTTCCTTCGAAAGTCTCATCACATCTTGTAGTAGGGCCAGTTCTGATGGAATGGGCTCTTTCTTCCTCTCTGATATATGAAAAGAAGTAGGAGGGACCAAAAAGTTAGGGGAGGAGATATTTCAATCACGGACCTAGGATGCTACACGTTGGTGTGTGAATTCACACCACCCTACTCTCTGGTCCTGTTAGCCCTCAGAAGGAAAGCCCAGAGAACTGCTTTTCTTGCATCTTCTGAGGCATAAAATGGAAACCCCTCATTGATCAAACAGATCGCTGTCACCCCAGGACCCCGTATTTCACCCCAGACGCAAACATACCTGGTTAATATTGCATGAGGTACTTGTGCAGTGCGTAGAGGTTATGGCTGGATCAAGGCTGTGGGGTCGCTTGTGCCCTTTTTAGAGTTTTATAAGTAAATAAAGTTGCTTTAAAAATAAAAAGGCAGCGACGAAGCTGACTCTTCCTGGAATTATTCCCAGGACACGCTATATAACAGAATGAATGTGTTTGTGAGTTAAATGAAAGAGCCATGAAATCCTTGGATAAAAATGGAGCATGTTGTGTTTTGGTCTAAAAAAAAGGGGAAATATCCTTTCCATGATGCCATAAAGGGATAAAGCTTTGGCATAACTAATGAAAACAAATTGTATAGTCTTACAGGACATACGGAAAACTAGGCGCTATTAGTAAACGTAGAAAAATGCTGTTAGTGAAAGAAGTTTTCATATGCTTATGATTTTAAAATGCAATAAAGAATGCTTTGGCTATGAGGCACAGGAAATTAGTAATAATAGAATGTGCTAGTTGGGTGACTTAGTTTGCAATACTTAGAAATTAGGGATTATAAAAAGATGTTATTATAAACAAACTAGGGACTGCCCTGGCGGCCCAGTGGTTGAGACTTCACCTTCCAATACGGGGGGTGCAGGTTCGATCCCTGGTTGGGGAGCTAAGATCCCACATGCCTCGTGGTCAAAAAACCAAAACATAAAACAGAAGCAATATTGTAACAAATTCAATAAAGACTTAAAAAAATAATAAACTATACTACTTTTTAAAAAGCTCAGTCACATATAATTCATTACTTAACTACAGTTTACGAACTATTTTCATTGTACTGTGTGCTCCTGGACACACATAGTAGATATGTTTTTGACTATGAATTTTATTAGACTATTTGATTCATCAATTCTGTTTTGTTATCTTCAACATATACAAATACATTGAACCATCTATATATTCAGGCAGTCTGCTATTAGACCTCTCATCTTCTGTAAGGGGCATTTAAATGCTTTATCTTTCCTTCCTTTCTTCCTTCCTTCCTTCCTTCACTCCTTCCTTCCTTCCTTCCATCTCTCACTCTCCCTTTTGAACAAATTTGCCCTCCCCTGTAGTGAAATAATGTAAAACCCTTAGATAACTACAAAAACAATATATTTTGGAAGCGGACCTGTGAAGGCATAGCTTTCCTGACGCTAAGGAATTCTTTGGAGCAGAAAGGAAAATCCCAAGCGTGAAAAAGACTCCTTTTACAGCAAATTTAAATCAAGAATAAAGACCAATAGTGGCGAATGTAACAAAGGACAGGTCACTTATTGCTCATAATTTACAAACTATAACTGATGAAGCATATTAATAAGACTCCTGGTAAAATAATACAGGAAAACCATGAAAGAGATTTTCAAATCCTTTGAAATCCCTAGTTGGCTAATCCTTGAGAGTTTAGGGCTATTTTCCCCAGTTATATAGATGAGAAAATTGGGAGAGTCTCTGGTTTAAGCCCGTGAAATGAGCAAAGAAAAGGACGAAACTTGTAATCAACAGCTCGGCGCTCGGACCACAGAGCGACAACCTTTCCAGTTTACCGAAAGCAAAATGAAACAAATCCGCCACTGTTCCCTGAACGACCAGTTCAGCTGACATATGTATTTGCAGCAGACAGAATCTGTTTCTGCCCCTCCTTTTTCTCCCGCACAAAGCCCAGTTCTCGGCACAATAAGCGTTTGTGAAAGGAATGAATGGGAAGAACAAACAGATAAACAAATGGGCTTTTGAGAGAATAGCCGTGCGTGTTGTGTAAACGCCGTTACCAAATGTTGGACCACAGTGTTCCCAAAGAGAACTTGATCACGTTGGCAAAAACAGATAAACCAGGAAATGAGTGCTTTGATGGAATAGCACTGAGGCCCATTCAAATGTGCACTTTTGATACTAAGCCAGGACTCGCTGGTGATGACATTAGAGAGACGGGAACACAGACCCGAATCTCTGCTTAATAAAAACCATTTTACTCTGTGCTTATGGACAAAGCAAGAACTATCTTGAAGAACAAACATGTCTCATTTGTTTCCTCTTTTCAACTTCTTGAAATGACAGTAGCAGCAATGGTTTCATCGCCCTTCTTCTCCCGGGTCTACCGGGGTTTGCAGTTGAGGTCTTGACGCAAAAACATATGTAAACAGCAAAGGTTTAATCATTGAACACACAGCTCCCTGCTCCCTCTGCCTGACCTTCCTGTCTACTGCTTAACAAGGCCAAGTGTGCTGAATGCCAGTGACCCACACAACATTGTTCTGTCAACCTGGAGATCAGTTCTCAGGAGACCTCACCCATGTCCCCAAACCTCTCTGTCTCTGAGTGTTCAAGCCACCTTCCTCTTGCTGCAGCTCAGACAGCGTTTTTTTTTTCAATTGAAGTGGAGTTGATTTACAATGTGTTAGTTTCAGGTGTACAGCATGGTGATTCAGTTATATATATTCTTTTTCAAATTCTTTTCCCTTATAAGTTATCACAAAATATTGAGTATAGTTCCCTGTGCTATACAGTAGGTCCTTGCTTATCTACTTTATATATAGTAGTGTGTATTCCTTAATTACAACCTCTCAATTTATCCCTCCCCCAACACTTTTCCCCTTTGATAACCTAAGTTTGTTTTCTATGCCTGTGAGTCTATTTCTGTGTTATAAATAAATTCATTTGTATCATGTGTTTAAGATCCCACGTATAAGTGATACCATGTGATTTTGTCTTTCTCTGTCTGGTTTACTTAATTTAGTATAATAATCTCTAGTTCTATCCATGTTGCTGCAAATGGCATTTTTTGTTCTTTTTTATGGCTGAGTAGTATTCCATTGCATTTATATGTACCACATCTTCTTTGTCCATTCATCTGTCAGTGGACACTGAGGTTGTTTCCATGTATTGGTTATTGTGAATAGTGCTGCTGTGAACATTGGGGTAGAATTAACTGAAGCCAGATGACATGTGACTGAACAGATATGGACCAAGTATAGGTCTGGCATGATGCTTAAGCTTCAGAGTGGGGACACCAAGGAAGTACTTGAAGGTCATCCTTCCTCAACATCTCTGGGTGAAATACTTTAAATAAAACCCATCTGGATGGTTGCAAGTTAGAAATATATATGGGGGTCAACCGAAAAGCCAATAGGGGGCCAAAGAATCATGAAACAAACATCATAAATCTGCCCCAAATCAAAATTCTCGCAAGAAGATCTCTTACTTCCTTTACCGAGTGTGAGAGTTTCTTTGGCTATTAAAACCAGGAAGAGAGTCTTCAGGTTCAGATTTGTTTATCTTTAGGAAAGATGGACAAAGAGGAAAAAACTTCAATCAAGATAATGTTTTCTTGGGCTGAGAATACACAACATTACTGAAGGGCATTTCATTGTATTTAATTTTTTTTTCAAATGCGGGTAGGAAATTTTCAGCCTATCAGCTTAAGTTGTTCTGTTTATTTATAGCAGCATTAAATTGGTACATTAGTGATTTCCATCTTGCTTTGCAATAGCACAGTACATTTTTAATTATATTTATTGTAAACATCTCAATCTATTATCACTAAAATGTATTTTAATGCACTTTAATTTAAAAAAACAAATCCACTCAGTCATGGAGGAAGAGATTTATGCAGGGGAAGCAGGGTTGTTGAAAAACCAAAGAGTGAGAGGGTGGTACAGTCCCGAAGGCTTGAGAACTTCAGTGCTGAATCCTTCTGGAGTTTTCTACTATCATTTCCCTTCATCCATTGGCCCCTGCCCTCAGAAACACACCACTGTCTATGACAAGAATACCTTAACGAAACCTGTCCAAACTTCCAACATCCCTCCCAATCATTTCAGAACTTCTCGCTGAGGCTCCACACAGGAGAACTTGCTCCCAGTCCTAGAGCTCCCCTGGGGAACTGGACCAGTGCCATCGGAGCCCAGGCCTGCCCCCCAGGGCCTGGTCAGAGTCAGCTCACACTCACTTTGGTTGGATGGAAGCTGAGCATTTTAGCCCTGGGTTCATGTGGGGAATCACATTTCACCAGACCTGGGTTTGAATGTGGACAGTTCTTCACCACCATCACCGACCACACTTAAGGCTGCTCTCCTCGGGTCCAAAGCGAGTGGCTGGATATTTGTTCTTCCTCACAAAAAATGGGGTTGAAAATGTCTTTTGCTCTGGTGCCTGGGGGCTGACATGCCCTGAAGAGACCTCCAGCAAGTCCCCCACTCGCTCAGACACAGAGCGTCCGAGTGTATGTCTTTCTGGGTCTCTGGAGCCCTGCGGGGTTGTCCTAGGCCCCCGGCAAGGCTTGCTCCCACCCTCACCCCATTCTTGTCAGATCTGCTGTCAGGGACGGAGCCCTATTTCTGATCATGTCCCTCATGTTAGTCGTGGGCACAGGTGACAGATCTGAGAAGCCCATCACCCCCTTCCTTTCCCTACTGCTGTCCTGTCTTCTTCCCATAACCTGAGCCTGAACTTGGGTTTCAGTGTGACCCTTGCCCTTGCGTACAAGGTCTGGGATGTGCAGCCCTCCCCTAGATCTGGGGAGGAAAAGGCTCCCGTTCCCACTAGAGACTTCCTGAAAGTCCAGTCCCTCTTCCCTGGACTTGCTTTCGCGGGATCCATAATGGCCCTAACTATGTGGGTTTGGGGCAAAGTCTCAAGTGTAAAAAAGTCTGTTCTCAGTGTTGGTTGGAATAATTAAATTTGACGACATGTCTGAATGGCCTGGTAAATGCCTCATGATGTTTTTAAAATTTTCTTTTTGATTACAAATTGGTTAATCTGTGAAACACTTAAATGCTGGACATGACGACATTAGACTCACTGTAGGTACTAGATTATAAAGATGATTTTTTAAAAATTGGATGTTTGTCTGACCTAAACTGCTACTTGGAGGCCCCAGAGCAACATACGTTCTCTCCCTTTTTTGGAAATAGGGAGGACTCCTCGGCGCCTTGAGCGTCGGCCCCAGTGGCCTCAGCTTTAAACACTGCGACGTCTTCTGGGAATGGCCTTGGTCTCAAAGATATCTTTTTACCTGTTTCAGTTTTATGCACTATTAAAGTCACCCTCAAAAAGGCTGGGAGAAAAGAAAATAAGAGAGATACCAGCATCCTCTGGGCTACAGAAACGGAACATGGGACGGGTGTATGTAGAGGATCTCATCTGCTGATTACCCAAAACCCAGACAAAGGGTCAGGGATAGCTGTCTTTTTTGTTCAGTGCTGTAATGCCAAAGCCTACTATGATGACTGACACAATCAGTAAAGATTTGTTGAATGAATGGTATGCGTTTTACAGGGGGGGCAAGCAAGCCTTAGGGGACATTTTCTAAAAGTGTGATTCAATATAACCTGAGTCTGTCCTTCAGGTTACAATGCATTAATTACTCAAAAAAAGTCTCCTTAAATCGTAAATTTAGAAAAGCAGACAAAACTGCTTTTTTGTCCTTTTTTTTTTTTTTTTTTTTTTACAATTTCTATTTCCACGTTCAAGTTTGGCATTTTGTAACACCATCTGAATGAAGTCACCATCACATGTAAAAGACAAGATCATTCCCACCAAGAGTGGAAGAGGGTTCCCCTTTCTTCACACCCGCTCCAGCATTTATTGTTTGTGGACTTTTTGATGATGGCCATTCTGACCGGTGTGAGGTGATACCTCACTGTAGTTTTGATTCGCAGAAACTAACACAACACTGTAAAGTAACTACACTCCAATAAAAAAAAGGTAAAAAATAAATAAAATACAAGGTCAGCTGAACAGAGAAAGTAGTACAACAATTGTCACAAAGGATATAGCAGTTATTCATATCCATAAGAGCAAACTTTGTTCCAATAACTGGAAAAGGAGTTAGAAATACAATGGCTATATGGTAGCTAATGAAGAATTCCTATCTCCACGCTGTGCTGAAAAAAATGCATGGGTGCCTTTATCATTTTTTCTCTCAAAAATGAAAGCAGTAAAACATACAAGAGCCCTAATCCATATTTCAAAGAAATGAAAAGAAATGGGCTGAAATCTACTTAGTTCTTTGAGAAAAAGAAAGAGTACGAATGAGGTTTATATTGAGGCTTTGGGAAACTAATGGTCAAAAGTCAGACGTAGGAATATGCTCTTGGTCAGCATATGGTTTGTCAATGCCCTGAGCAGAAAACTCAACCTTGTGTTAAAGCTCAACTTGGTCTAAAAAGGTATATACTTTTTTTTTTTTTTTTTGCAGTACGCGGGCCTCTCACTGCTGTGGCCTCTCCCGTTGCGGAGCACAGGCTCCGGACGCGCAGGCTCAGCGGCCATGGCTCACGGGCCCAGCCGCTCCGCGGCATGTGGGATCTTCCCGGACCGGGGCACGAACCCGCGTCCCCTGCATCGGCAGGCGGACCCTAACCACTGCACCACCAGGGAAGCCCCTGGTTTTGTTTTTTTTTTCCTTAACTAATTATTTTTTAAATTTATTATGTAGCCAAAGAAAATGGAGAGAAAATTATTTAAATCCACATTGTGTAGTATATGTCTAAAGAAACATAGACTAAGAGCTAAAAATCAACATAGAATTTATTTTAGAAAAGCAGGAAAAAAATTTAAAACAAATTTTCCACAATTTTGGAAAACGTATGTCAGACAAGAAATGAAGTTATGGAAGAACTGGTTGACAGACACTTTACTATAAAAATGTTAATCATCAAAGGTGAAAAGCAACAGAAATGAAAGAAATAAGGAAAAAATAATAGGGAAGATGTCAAGTAAACCGGAGAGTTAATACCTGTAATAAATAGAGGTCTTCACAGATATAACATTACAAAGACCATATTAAATGAAAGAGCCCAGGATGTGAATAAAAAAATTCACAATGAAATATAAATAGTAAGAAGAAAATGTCTATCTTCCTAGTTATCAAAGAAATGCAAAGTAAAGCAAGATCTGCAACCATTTTATCCCTGGGAATTTTTTTTTAAAGAATAGCATTCCATTCTGTTGGGTATGGAATTCCATGATGGACACAACACACATGTTATTGCCTTCCTATTTCTTACAGGTATTCTAAGGAAACAGATATTAAAAAATAAAATAATATGCACTTTCAGTTGTTGGTATAATCCTGATGAAATGTGCGTTCAGCATGTATTAAAGTGGATTCTAGATTGAGACCAGGTGCCTTAGATCAGTGAAAGAGAAGGGGCAGACACCAGACAACCGGCACAGACTTGGACTGTGCAGACAGACCCGGACACTTGGGTACCTCTGTTACAGAGGATTTAACCTCTCTGGAATCTGGAAAATGTTCCCAAGAAAGCAAAATTCCAGCTGAAGTCCTGAAATTTGAATAGAGCACAGCAGGAAAAGAAGGAAGGAGGAAAGAACATTCCAGAAGGAGGGCAGTGAGAGGAAGATTCTGAGGCAGAAGGGAGAGAGCTACAGTCCAGGAGGTTTCTCCATGGTGAGTGCCTGCAGAGGCCAGGATGTTCTGGGCCATGTAAGGCCCATAGGCAATGCTGAGAATTCTCATCTTTCTCCCAGGAACAGTGGGAATCCATTCGGAGGGGATTAGTAGAAAAAAGGCATGACTTCAATTTACAAAATGTCCCTCTGGCTGCAATAAGCATAATATTGGAGGAAAGAAGGTTGGGAGGAAAGTACATCCAGGGTTCCAGGAAGGATAATGCTGTGATACTCCAGCTGAGAGAAGACGGTGACAAGAGGTGGTCTTTAAACTGAAGTCTAGATAGCCTTGGAGATACACAAAGGCTCTTCATGTGATGTGAGGACATGAGGACTCAACCCACCGAAGCTGGCTTTGAAGATGGAGGAAGGGGACCGTCGGCCAAAGAATGCCAGCACCTCTAGAAGCTGCCAGACGAGGAAATGGATTCTGCCCTAGAACCTCCCAAAGGAATGCAGCCCTGCCCAGTGAGACCGTGTCAGACGTCTGACTTACAGAACTGCTAGATAATAAATTTGCATTCTTTGAAGCCACTAAGTTGTTAGTAATTTGCTACAGTAGCCGCAGAAAACTAATATTTATTGAAATTGAACTGAAAGAACTTGCAAATATATATGATGCATTAAATATACATGGAAAGAGAAGAATTTTAATGTAAGAGGTTCCAGTTATTAAGTTTCTGAACGTCACGTTTCAGAGAATGAGACAAAAAGATACGGCTCAATTCAAGATTCTCAAAGGAGAAAATTCCCCGATTATGAGAACTTGCAACTATGTTGAAGAAACATTATGCACCAACTTTTTTGAAGTATCTCCTGCAATAGTGTTCAGAAAAGACAAAATATTTGAAAGGCATTGAAATGACTACGTTTCCACTGCTTTAATATTTTTTTGAACTTGCATTTCTGAAGCACATTAAAAAGTGATGTAAAGCCCTTTTGGTGGCTTTTCTTACGAAATCAATTCCTCAGGAATCCTCTCTCCCCTTTTATGGTTCATGACTCCTCAGACTAGGGAAGCCTTTGTTTTCAAGAGGTCTGCATGAGAAATAATGGCTCTCTTTTAATAAAAATATTTTGCAAAATATTTAGATGTCTGATGAGGTCATCAAGGGACATTATGTGTTTTTTCCAAGATATTTTTTATAAATCTGATTCCAATACACAGTCACAGTAATTTGATTTAACCCTGAAATCTGTCACGGCAAATGCTTTCCTTAACCCCCATGAATAGTGTATTACTAAAAACCCTTGATTTTTCCCAATAGGCATATAGATCTACTGCTCTATAACTACATTTGGAAAAATAGTACAATTCTTTCTTTCTGAAAAAAAAAAAAGGTATTTTCCTTTATTATCCTTTAGTTTCTAAAAATAGGCTGGAATTAAATGTCATGTACCTTTGGAATTCATTTTATAAATACACTTGGTAACTAGGAAACTCACATTGCCATTATTTATAATCTAGGAATTCTTTCCATGGTAACTGTTATAAGGTCACAATTATGGAACCACAATGGAGGCTAGGAGGCTATTTAAGCATCAACCAAAAAGGCCTGTTCATAGGAGGTGGTCTGATGTCTGATGTCCCGATCACCCAGATTAATGAGGTGAGGCTTACGGATTTAAATGAGTCTCCCCACTTACACTTCAGCTCTGTCTTCTCACCATGGACCTTCTTTGGGCCAAGAAATGTTGCCAGCAGTACCAACCCTTTGATTTCACAGCCCTTGGAGACCTTGGGTGCCATTTATA
Source organism: Lagenorhynchus albirostris (assembly GCF_949774975.1). Lineage (NCBI taxonomy): Eukaryota > Metazoa > Chordata > Mammalia > Artiodactyla > Delphinidae > Lagenorhynchus > Lagenorhynchus albirostris. The sequence continues at coordinate 75,780,476 of NC_083112.1, read as the reverse complement.
GTGTTCTCTCCTTCTTGTGACATCATGAGTAGGTTAATTATGTTGGCATGTCACAGGGCTGCCAAAGCCCAAGATTTAGGGCAGGAGTCGGGGGCAGCCTCTGTCTGAAGCTTGGTCTATACAAGTTCAAGTATGGTCTTCACCAGGTCCCAGAGCCTTGCTGGGTACTTCCTGGGGAGCCTGGGAACAGGCCCCAAGGGACACATTCCTGCAGTCAGCTTGTACTCAAATCCCACAAGAGGTGGAAATCGGTTCACTTAGCCACACAAATAACACTTGCTCCGAGATGCCTTCATACTTCGTTCGTAGTGACCAGAGATACAAACCTCCTGTCTTTAAGCTGACAGTTCTTACTGTGCCAACATCTACGCTAACCTCCATTGAGGTGGAAAGGAAGTTGAGTTAGGATCAGCTGTCCAGAAATGATCTAAGAGCTTTGCTTTTCCCGCAACCTGATTGGTTAAGAAGGACGTAACCCCCCATTCTTTATATAACAGTAAGGAAAAACACTGGTGTGATCAAACACTATAAAGAGAAATGATGTGAATTAAGAATGCAGAAAATAAAATTCATTAAAATAAAGCTTGCATAAATGCCAGAAAAACACACAGCTTTGGAAATATCTTCTTGGGTAAGTCACATGATTCATGAGATGGCTCATGTAACTCCGTAAAATTAGCAGCGGTTACCTGGCCCGACTTGATCCCACCTAAAGGGTATTATTCAAAGGACATGAAGGGGCAGTTTATGTAAATACTAATATAAAGAAAGAGAGATGAGCACCCCCTTACTTATAATTAAATAACAACCAATGAAAATGAGATGCTATTTTTTTTAACCCATCAGATGGGCAAAGACTGAAAAGTCGCCATTTCACAGTATACAGAAGACGTGGACAAACAGATGGTGTCTTCGGCTATTGGTGGGGCTGAAAATTGAGGGAATGTCTTTGGAGAGCACTTTGGTAACATCCAGCAAAATGAGGGGCACATTTACTTTGACCTCCCAACATCACCTTGGTAACTTACCTAAGAGGTATACACTCATACCTGCATGAGGGCCTGCACAAAGATTCTCCTCACAGCATTGCTTGAAACACTGAAAGTGAAAACACTAGAAGTCTCCAGAGAGACTTGATTAGCTAAATTGTGGTACATCTAGAAAGTAGAGCTATTTTTTTAATGTGATTGATAAATAAAATCTAGCAATTTAAATAGAGAAATTTATGCAAGATACGTTGTTAATTTTTAAAAAGATGCATAACGATGCAAAGAATATATTCCCATCTGTATCCTAATAAAAGGAAAGGAAAAAAATATATAGGTGTTTATGGACTTAGAAAATTCTGAAAGATACAAAAGAAACTGTTAAGTTTTGTTTCTTCCAAAGATGATGATATAGGTACATGAGAAAGATTTCTGTTTCTTTATTATTCTACTTGACTCTGTGGGGGGTGGGGGAAGTATACAACATACATGTGTTTCTTTTAGTTGTAAAACTAATTAACTAAAACTTCCCATCTACTAATGAAATACGCAGGGTGTAATTTTTTTTTTTTAGGGTGTAACTATTGATAAAAGGAATAGCACAATTAGGGGACACATTACAATAACTATAAATCTTGACTTAACATTATTGTTTTTAATAAGTAGCCAAAGAAAATTATTTGAGGTATCTGTATACAGAGAATTATACATAAGCGCATGAAAGTTTGTTTGTAATAGCAGAACAATTTCACGAATAAGACAGGACCATGATAAAGTAACTGGGGCCAGAGTAACCCCATTGGCCTAAGTAACTACAAAATGAGGACACAACCATTTTCAGCTTTCAGACAACAGGAAGGGTAGGCCTGTCCTCAGAGAGAGAAGAGAAGCACACAAGGTATACCTGGATCGCCCCCGTTTTCTGCTGAGAGGCCCAGCGTGGACCCAAGGCAGGGAAGCAGAGCCCAAGGGATGCAGGGTTGGGGGCTGCTGAGTGGCTGGAATTGGTGGGCAGGACCCAAGAAAGGAAACCGTGCAAGGAAAGAGCCCCAGATAAATGCGTCTGGTCCTCTCAAGTCTCTGGGTGAATGTGAAGCTGCACTTGTGTATGGTGGGGCCCCTGGAGCTTCAAGAGGTTCTGGCAGGACAGCAGCTGGAGACAGAACGTCCAGACAGCCAGAAGGAAGAGGCCTCACAGAATGTTCAGGGCCTTCAATCATCACCCGAGGAAACCATGTCATGGGAGAGGGTTACGCTAGTCCTGTCCCGACAAACGTTACAACAAACCTTGAAGGGATCAGGAAACAGCAAAGAGGTGGATGTACCAGTTGTGGCTACTCATACACTGGGCTACTACAAAGCTGTTAAACTCGTGTTGAAGAAGAATATTTAATAACGTGAAAAGATGGTCTTTGTTAGTTTAGCCTCTGAAGCCAAGTGCCCTAGACTGCGGGGTTTGGACAACAGACGTTTATTCTCATGGTTCTGGAAGCTGGAAGTCCAAGATCAGGGTGCCAGCATGGTCGGGCTTCGTGGAGGCCCTTTTCCTGGTGTTGGCTTCGCACGGCCTTTCCTCGAGGTGTGTCCACAGAGAGAGGGATCTCGTGCCTCATCCTCTTCTTTTTTAATTGGAGTAGAGTCGCTTTACAATATTGTGTTAGTTTACACTGTACAGTAAAGTGAATCAGTTATACGTATACATATATCCCTTCTTTTATGGATTTCCTTCTCATTTAGGTCAGAATGGCCATCATCAAAAAATCTAGAAACAATAAATGCTGGAGAGGGTGTGGAGAAAAGGAAACCCTCTTGCGCTGTTGGTGGGAATGTGAATTGATACAGCCACCATGGAGAACAGTATGGAGGTTCCTTAAAAAACTAAAAATAGAACTACCATACGACCCAGCAATCCCACACCTGGGCATATACCCTGAGAAAACCATAATTCAAAAAGACACATGCACCCCAATGTTTATAGCAGTACTCATGTTCTTCTTATAAGGGCACTCATCTCATCACTGGGCCCCACCCTCATGACCTCATCTAAACCATATAACCTCCCAAAAGTCCCATCTCCAAATACCATCATATTGGGAGTTAGCACTTCAACAGGTAAATTTTGAGAGGGCTCATTCAGCCCATGGCAAATATTCACCATATTAAATGTGTGTGTGCATGTGAGAGCAAAGGAGAAGTCTGGAAATACACAACCCAAAATGCTAATACTGTTTATGTCTGTATTTTCTATAAGATCATTTATAAGAAGTTTTCAAAAAGCACCACTTTTCTGGTTTAGGGTCTTCACAAATGTTATTTATTCTCCCTGGAATACCGTGTCATCATCAGTCATTTGAAAATGAGCGTTCAGATCACCATGAGACACCACTGCACAACCGTTAAAGTAGCTAATTTAGAACTCTGCCAACCAATAATTGTTAGGCTGCAGATCCACTGAAATCTCATTCGTGGTTGGTGGGAGTGTAGGATGGTAGAACCACTGTGTTAAATGATTTGATCGTTACTGGAAAAGTTGAACATAAATCTACTCTATAACCCAAGAATTCCACTCCCCAAAGAAAGGAAACAAAAGAACACATGAAAAAAAATTTTTTAACATCTTTTTTGGAGTATAATTGCTTTACAATGGTGTGTTAGTTTCTGCTGTATAACAAAGTGAATCAGCTATACGTATACATATATCCCCACAGCCCCTCCCTCTTGCGTCTCCCTCCCTCCCACCCTCCCTATCCCACCCCTCTAGGTGGACACAAAGCACCGAGCTGATCTCCCTGTGCTATGCGGCTGCTTCCCACCAGCTATCTATTTTAATTTGGGAGTGTATATATGTCCATGCTACTCTTACACTTTGTCCCAGCTTACCCTTCCCCCTCCCCCATCCTCAAGTCCATTCTCTATGTCTGCGTCTTTATTCCTGTCCTGCCCCTAGTTCTTCAGAACATTATTATTTTTAGATTCCATATATATGTGTTAGCACATGGTATTTGTTTCCCTCTTTCTGACTTACTTCACTCTGTATGACAGTCTCTAGGTCCATCCACCTCACTACAAAGAGCACATGAAAATTTATACAAAAATGTTTGTAGAAGATTTATCCATAACGGCCCAAACTTGGAAACAGTGCAAATACCCATCAGCATCTCGGCATTGAATCGACATCCAGGGAAGGAGACTCAGGGACTTGGAGGGCCGGGGCAGGGGGTGGCTGTGAGAGTCGGACGTGTTATCTGACTTTTTGCACTATTAAGATTGTTTGCCGCATACATGTACTGAATTTTAAAATATTCTAAATATATATACTGCCCACAGCATGATGGAGTCTGTCAGAGTTCGTGTAAAAATTATTTTTACAATTTTACGCTATGTTTTGAGGCCAATTTTGGATTCTCCTTGAATCAGCAAATTCATGTCTGGAAACAGATCTGAAGGATGACAAGAATGTCCTTTACAGAGCTATTTATAATAGCAAAAAATTAGAGGCAATTTAAATATCCAAAAATAGGGGTTCAGTTGTAACGATTATAGCACATCTATCCATGCTTTGCCATGTAGCCCCTCAACAGCGTTGAAGAAGAATATTCAACACCACAAACAACATAGAGTATTAAATAAAAGATGTGCGCACCTGTGTAGGGTGTGGAAGGTCATACCGTGAAACGCTAATAACCAATATGTCTTTATCTTCTATAAGAACATGACCGAATTTCCCCAAAGACCTGTCCTTTCTGCCTTAGCATTCTTCTTGGAAAGCTGTGTGCAGCCATCTGCATTGCCCTGTGGACATGGGAGCAAAGGAAATCGGTGTAGACAGGCAAATGCTCATGCTGCTTGCCGTGCATGAATAATAATAAAGTCTTTGCCTCTGACCCAGGAGTCTTGTGTCTCCTGCCAACATGCATGAAACTCTGCCCGTCTAACCTGATGGCTTGTGAAAAGGGTAACATCTCAGGCCTTTTGTGGCTCTTTGCAGCTCTGATAGCACCTAGAGACTGGCATTTTTGGATGGAGACACTGAGTCACCTGGTTCAGCAAGTGTGGACACACTCTCTTCTTCTGGACTTCCTCTGGTCTTGAGCATCACTTCATCATGGCTCTGATCCACCCTTGAATGATGGTGGTTACTTTATGGCTTCCAATGCTGGATACTGGTCTCCGTGTTCCTCTCTGAGGTCAGTGGATCCTCACATCTGTCAGGGCAGGAACTCCGGTCCCAGGGACCACTTCTCCTGTTCATCACAGGCTTCAATTTTATTTAATTAAATAAATAAAATTTAATTTAAAATTTAAATTTATTTACTTTTATTGACATAGAGTTGATTTACAATGTTTCAGCTGTACAGCAAAGTCATTCAGTTCTATATATTCTTTTTCAGATTCTTTTCCACTATAGGTTATTATAACATATTGAATATAGTTCCCTGTGCTGTACCGCAGGTCCTTGTTTTTGATCTATTTTATATTGGGTAGTGTGTATCTGTTAATCCCACACTCTAATTTATCCCTCCCCCGACCTTTCCCGTTTGGTAAATGTGTTTATTTTCTATATTCACGGGGCTTTTTGAGGTGCTCATTTAAAAAATCATTCCTCTCTAAAGGGATACATCTTCCCCAAAACACCTGAACACCACATTCCAACCAACAGAAAATTAAAGTAATCCAACAGGCAAGACACTAGTGACACCCCCATCCCCCAAAAAAGGTCAGCAAACGTCTTTTAGCGTGCAGCTCACAGATCAATCCTGATCGCTTATTGAATATACGGATTTAATTTATAATAAGGAAACCTACTAGAGAAACGAAAGTAGAGGCAGCACTGCTGTTCTGAGGCACCTGACTGCTTTCTTTAATCAGAGTATCCAAGGAAACTATAGAATGGGTGGACCACAGAGGTAACAGATACCCCGGTGGCCAGGTGACCAGCCAAGGGAGGAGTACTTCCCCTGTGCCCTTGGGTGTGAAGCCGAACCCCTCCCACACAGTACAACGTGCCTTATTCTCCTTTTTCCCCCACCGAGGCTGCCTCTGTTCCATGCGATGGGTAAGTTAGGCTGGGAGAGTGTGCTCAAGGCCAGAGCAAAAATAAAGGAGGACAGTGTTTCTTTTGTTGTCTTTCTGGACTCTCATTGGTAACATCTCCCCCTCTCTCTCGCTCTCACTACCTACACATGCACACAGACGTATGTGCAAACCTTAAACCTACATACATATGTATATTCATACACACACGTATCAATATCTGCATTATATATCGCTGTACATATAAAACGCTTGGCAATTCCAAAATATCTTCACATCCATTACTTACGTTCTATTTTTGCAGACACCTGATTTGAACGATAAGGCAGATATCAGTTTCGTTGTTATTTGTAAGTCACCTGCTAATAAGAGCAAAAAACACTAGGAACATGTTACATGGCATGAAAAACACTCAGCAATAAGACTGAAGAGATGAACACAGAATAAAAGGGAAATTAAAAATCGTATCAGATAAACAGAACTGAGGCTGTCAAAAGGGTTGAGTACAAAACTCGATGGCTGAGAATTTGCAGGTTTTTAAATTCTCACTGCCCAAGAGAGGAAACCAGAGGAAATACTGGTTTTGGTTTCCAGACAGAAGACTGAGACCAGGGTGACTTAGAGATATTTTAAAGTCACACAACTAGCAGGCATCTGACTCTCAGCTCAAACCTGGGTCTCCAAGCTGACAGGTTGGTGCTCTTTCCTCCAGACCCTGTAGTAAGACAGGCTTACTCAATGTTAAGCAACTAGTTACTAGTTTAGGTGAGTAACTAGAAACAGCAACCCGCTGAGGCTTGATAGCTTTAGCACAGTCATGCCGATAATTTAGGGTGTCTTCTAGCTCAAAGGCAGTCTTTATACAATTGAGTTGGTCAGAGTAATCAGTACTGCTCATGACAATGGCCAAAATGGTGATGGGATGATGGAGAGAGTCACATTCTGACTCCTGGTTTACGAGAGCATCTCCACTAAGGAGAACTGAAGTGTTGTTAATTTTTCTGTGATTCAGGCATGTGTGTGTATATCTGTCTATATAATACATGTATATCTATATAGATATATAACTGAAGTATAGCTGATTTACAATGTTGTGTTAGTTTCAAGCGTACAGCAAAGTGACTCAGTTATACATACGTATATATATATTCGTTTTCATATTCTTTTCTACCATAGGTTATTACAAAATAGAGTATAGTTCCCTGTGCTATACAGTAGGTCCTTGTTGTTTATCTATTTTATATATAGTGGTGTGTATCTGTTAATCCCAAACTCCTAATTTATCCCTGCCCCCTCCCCCTTTGGTAACCATAATTTTGTTTTTTAAGTCTGTGAGTCTATTTCTGTTTTGTATGTAAGTTCATTTCTATCATTTTTTAACATTCCACATATAAGCAATATCATAGGATATTTGTCTTTCTCTGTCTTACTTCACTTAGAAAGACAATTTCTAGGTCCATCCATGTTGCTGCAAATGGCATTATTTCATTCTTTTTTATAGCTGAGTAATATTCCATTGTATACATGTACCACGTCTTCTTTATCCATTCATCTGTTGATGGACATTTCGGTTGCTTCCACGTCCTGGGTATGATAAATAGCACTGCTGTGAACATTGGGGTGCATGTATTGTTTCAAATTAGAATTTTCTCCAGATATACACCAAGGAGTGGGATTGCTGGATCATATGGTAGTTCCATTTTTAGTTTTTAAAGAAATCTCCATACTGTTCTCCACAGTGAAGTGTTACAATGGTAAGAACTTCTCATCCTCTCCAGGCGTGGCCGATGACCCAGGCAGCTTCTGGAACATTCGCTGGCAGGAAGTCCACAAACTGCAGCCCCCTGTCTAACAGACAGATGACTGTCTACCCTACCTACATGGGACAGACATGCCGCCCCCCACACATGTGGAGAACAGTCCCAAGAGCTCGTAAGTTCATTGTGCAGAGGCTGGTATCGGTGATCAGAACCTTGGGTGTGCACCACACCAGGAGGCTTGTTTGGACGCGGCCTGACTTGCTTTCTTTTGGAAAACCAAAGAGCAGAAAACTTAACTCATTGCCTAATGGCTGAACGTTTCCAGCCTGGGATGAATCTAGCAACAGAGATGCAGGCTCTAGCTTGCTCTCCTCTGTTCCAATAGCTACTCAAACTGAAATGGAGCAGGACCCTATGGTCCCTGACCCCGATGTCCTCCACCTGCCTTTTGTCTGTGGAAAAACTTTAGTCGAAGAGTAAGTTTAATCAGAGAAGTGAGAAAATGCAGAAGCAAAGGAAAGCAGTGAAACAGGACAAAACAATACTAGTTTAGTCATTCAGCAAAGTCAAGGACCTTTAGTTCTTCCTCAAGGGTTATAGGTAATATTCTGAGCCATAACTCTTGAGCTTTTCTATAGGTACTGAAACCCCACCAAGTGGGAGAAGTTAACCACATGATGACCAGACTGTAGCCATGACACAAGCTGCCACAATTCCGAGAACTGGACTTGAAGAAATGGGAACAAACCGACCCTGGAACTGAAGACTAACTGTACTGAAAACAAGCGAGATGATGCTGGTCAGACCACCAGTGACCAATATCAAGATGACTGTCAGAGCTGACTGTGCTGATTCTGCATGGAGCCCCCTGCCTCAGCCTATACACCCCTGAAACTCCCCGTTCAGAGCTCTTGCCCACTGACTGTCAGTGGAGGATGATGTCTGTCTTTGGACACGAATCCACCCACCCACCCCCAAACCCCAGGTTGCCGACCTCGGAAATAAAGCAAACTTTCCTTTCCTCCAACCTTGCCTCTTTATTGGCTTCTGAGCGGCTAGCAGCAGACGCCACTTTTGGTAACAAGACCACAGTCTCTGGACAGCTGGTGACGGTGTCCATCAGGATGACTCATCACTGACCACACCCCCGCTCTTCCTTTGTCAGAGAACTTCCCGAAGCTGAGAGCAGGCAGTGGCCCTCCTATTCTCCGTCTTCACTCAAGCATCTTTCTCAGTCTCTCCATACCTCTCAATGAACTCCAGCCAGATTCCTGCCAGAGAATCTGACTTAAACTGATGCCTGGCAGGGTCGTTCTTTCCCAGGAAGTACATTCTTATGCCCAGCCCACTAGAAGTCGATTCTTGTTTCGTTTGTTATTTTGTTCAACACGATGAGAAGGATCCTTGCCTGCATGAAACCTGTTTCCACTGGACATGGGGACCATCCTGTAAGAGGCAGCTGTCATTAAGAGTTTCAGCAGTCATCACCACTCTCTGGAAAGGAGTGCAGTTTTGTTTCAAAAATCACTTTTCTTGTCTTTTAAGAGTTCCGTCATTTTTATCATCCGCAGAAATACTTCAACTCGTATTCATTATGCATTTCTCTCCTTTATGTCATTTATAGCACAGAAAATCAAATTCTATTCCTTTTTACCTTACAAACATTTGTAATCTATTTTGTAATATGTCTCAAAATCCTTTAAAATGTTTATTTGAATGTCTTAAGAATTTATTTGATATGTTTACATGATTTCATAATAATAATAGTTTTGTGATAACCTGGAGTTCATTTTATAAAGCAAATAAGAAACTCTATTGTTGAAATATTTATACCGATTATCCAGTAATTCTAGCTCCTGGGTGATACACTGATCCATTACAGCAGGATACATGAAAAAGATAGGAAAATGGGATCACAGCTCTGAAAATGAAATCAGAGAAAAAAATCTAGAGGGAAATAATCCAAAAATTTACCTTGCTGTGTCAAATGGTGTGAAGAGTCACTGACTTGGGTTTTTTTTTCACGTCTAATTTTCAGCGAGAGGCTATTTTAAGGTGAGAGAAAATTGTCACTAAAAGTATGCTTCATAACTTATCTATGAAACAGAAACAGACTCACAGACATAGAGATCAGACTTGTGGTTGCCAAGGAGGAGGGAGGGGGAGAAGGGAAGGATTGGGAGTCTGGGGTTAGCAGATGCAAGCTACTATATTAGAATGGATGAACAACACGGTCCTTCTGTATAGCCCAGGGAACCATATTCAGTATCCTGTGATCAACTATAATGGAAAAGAATATAAAAAAGAAGGTATATATATATGTATGTATATAACAGAATCACTTCGCTGTACAACAGAAATTAACACAATGTAAATCAACTCTACTTCAATAAAATAAATTTTAAAATTTATGCTTCATATGTGTAATTAACACTGCCGTACATTGTATATGAAAATTGTTAAGAGAGTACATCCTGAGTTCTCAATGCAAGGAAAAAATTTTTTCTATTTCTTTAATTTTGTATCTATATGAGATGATGAATTTTTACTAAACCTATTGTGATAATCACTTCATGATATATATATATAAATCAAGTCACTATGCTGTACACCTTAAACTTTACTTCTGTATGTCAATTATATCTCAATAAAACTGGAAGGAAAAAGATGAAAATACTAGAAGAAAAATAAATAAAGGCTGCATAATAGTCCTTTGTATGTAAAAAAAACATGCTTCATTTGTCACCAGTGAAAGTCTGTCACTACATGCAGGACAGTATAAAACTGACAGTACATTTTTGGAAAACCCCTTCCGGAATGTATTATAATTATTCATGCTATTTTGCATTACAGGTTATGTGTCCAAACGTCTATGCTCTTTGGTGTCTGAGGCCAACAAGCATGTAAGTCACCCCTGCCCTCTCCCCTGCTCGGGACCCACTGTTCACATCCCCAAGTCCTCGTCCCCTAAGCTTGCTCATCACAGGGACAGAGGGCACAGCTGACGGAGGCGTCCATACTGCCCTCACACAGCCTCCCGCCAGAAGTGTATTCACCACCCTGAACTTGAATCTCTCTCTCTCTTTTTTCATTTTGTGTCTACACAGCCTTAGAAAACAAGCCCAAACCACTTGCCCCTCAGAGAGTTTCCCTCATCTGAAGGTAACACTCAGAACATTTTTGCACTCAAATTCCCCAATTCCTTTCTCTCTGTACATGGAATGATTCAGAATTTTCCCACTAGACTTGAGCCTTTAATCTGAACACGCATCTATAGAAGCTTAAAATGCAGGAAACCCCCTCTTCTACTTCCACTGTAGGCAAAGGCATGGGATTGAGCACCAGCCAGATGTGGGTGCCTGGGATGAGCCTTGGGAACGAATGATGGGAGAGGCAAGAATGGTAAACCAAAGCGTGTGTGTGTGTGTGTGTGTGTGAATCTTTCTCAAGATCTCTCTGTCTCTTTGTTTTTATCTGTCTCTCCGTCTCAATCTCTCTCTCTCTCTCTTCAGAGGCCGTACTGAGTTTCTAACAACTGCTCTCCTGACCAGTTCTAGATGATGTCGTTTTAGAAATTGTTCCTGGAAACTTTTAGCCCCAAGCCTAGGCTTAAAGCGACTCCAGTGATTTGGTAAAACCCCACAACATGGTCTCAATGAATTCGTTTATTTTTCTGAAATCAGCAGGAATCAGCTTCTATTATTTACAAATAAGGACTCGAAGCAGCGATTCTCTTTCTCAGGAAGAGCTTACTGAACGTTCTTTATTCGTGGTACCTAAATGTGTCAGTATATTTTCCATAGCATGCGTAAGCTAAAAGAAATATCTAACAGTATATATTTATTAAATACTTATTAACACAATATCTACTAAGCAGTTAAGTTAAAATATCTTAACAAGTATTTATATATTTATATCCTGACAACTTTGTCATGATTTGAAAAAAATATATAGATATATTAAAAGAAAATGTATTTCTTTCACTTTTTTTTTTTTTTTTTTTTTTTTTTTTTGCAGTATGCAGGCCTCTCACTGTTGTGGCCTCTCCCGTCGCGGAGCACAGGCTCCGGACGCGCAGGCTCAGCGGCCATGGCTCACGGGCCCAGCCGCTCTGCAGCATGTGGGATCTTCCCAGACTGGGGCACGAACCCGTGTCCCCTGCATCAGCAGGCGAACTCTCAACCACTGCGCCACCAGGGGAGCCTCTTTCACTTTTAAATAAACAAAATCGCTTACTAAAGGACGTGTATGCCTGTTGGGCGCTGTACAACTTGTCTAATTGTGGACTGGATTGATTACAACCCCCTCCTTTCCTGTTCACCTTGACATTCATGTAGAATTTCCTTTCTTATCAAAGCAATAGCCCAAAATCCAGCTTTACAGCAATATCATATCATTAAATGAAGCGTAACATGATCTAACATTGAAACTGAATTACTTAGAGCTGGTCGTTCATGAGATGGCCAACAGAGGTGGAAAACGACTGTGTTTCCCTCAAATGTGCAAGATATCCTGGGTTTGCCTTGTTCACTGGCGTTCCCTGGGGGCCCCTCAGCACACAGTTTGAGAAGCATGGATCCAGGGCAATATAAATTTTCATCACAATGCTTGATACAAGATGATGTACAGAGGAAGATTCATTCCTGCATCTGACAAGCGTTTATTGAGTGCTGTTCTCCACCCAATGCTAGACTCGCAGCAAGATATAAAAGTACATAGTTCCTCATTCAAGGACCTTAGAGGCCATTGAGAAAATAGTTGCCTGTTGGGAAGATGGAATGAGGGCCTTTCAGGCTGGGGAAAAGATGCACAAAGGCCAGAGGTCATAGGACACCAGTCTCACATGTTTTGGGATGGCAGTGTGAGTCGGAGGATGGAAAGGCAGAGGCGGAGGCTGAAAGCCTGCAGGACTGGTCATTGGAAGGTTTCCAAGGGTCGTCTGTGGATGCTGGATGCTGTAAGATGCTATGTGCAGGGCACTGCTATCTCATTTTCATGACTGAATGATGACTAGAGGCTTCTGGCCCTTGGGAGTTAGATTGGGGAAAAGGGGAGTTGGGGGATCATACCAACACCAAGGAGGCATAATGTGAATCGATCACCCAAAAAAGAGATGCAGATGGGGCTGACTTCTTTTATTGGGGAGGAGAGAGATTCTGCACAAATAAGAGAGGTAAACAGATCGGGAGATGATACGTGTTAGGGAGAAAAATAAAGGAGGTAAATGAGCTGGATTGCCAGTGAAAGTCCAGCATGGGTGCAGGATGTGTGGCGTTTCCACGAGATGGCCAGGTGTGACCTCGACAACACGGTGACCTTGAGCAGATACATGGGGGAGGCGAGTGAATAGAACATGTTGGATTTGGGGGAGACCCTTGCAGTGATTCATAACTGGGGTTGCTTTTGCCCCCAAGGGGACTTTTGGCTTTGTCTAGAGACATTTGGGCTTGTCACAACCGGGAGGGGTGTGGCTGCTGATAATGAGTGGGTGGACACAGGGATGCTGTGAAACACCCCACAATGCACAGGACATTCCCCTCAACAAAGAGTTATCCAACCCCAATTGTCTACAGTGCCGAGGTCAAGACACCCTAGACAGAGGCAGGAGTGACTGTCCAGTGCTGAGTCCCTGCAGTGTGGGGAGAGGACGAGGTCTGATCTGATAATATGGTGGTGGAGATGAAAGCAATGTTGTAATCGAAAAATGTTTCAGGGTAGGACCCACAGAAGTAGGAATTGATGAGACATGAGCTATGGGGAGAAGGCTTGGTTCAGGGTGACACTGGAGTTTCTGAGAAGATTGACTGAACAAAGAATGGTCCCCTCCCCTCATCACAGCAGGGGGCGCGCCAGGGATGGACCCTGATGGGTCTGACCCTCCGGGGCTTCCTCATACTTGGTCTGAGTTTGATATCTGTTGAATGACTGAAAATTCATTTCGAAGGTGTTTGAAAGCCCCAGGTGGAGGTATCTAGCTGTGCTCTCCAGGAATCCATCATATCACAGCATTTTGTTTTCTTTGCCTCAATGATTAATGGAGATTTTCTTTGCATACATTTGTTTACTTGTGAATCATCTCTCTCTTCCGTCTAGAATGAAACTCCATGGATGCAGGAATCTTGTCTACCCTCCTGGTTACCATGTCCCCAAATCCTAGAACTGTGTTTGTCACAGAGTTGCTGCCCATTCACATGGTTGTAGAATGAATACATGGATGGACGGATGGGCAGGTGGATGGATGGGCGGGTGGATGAATGGGTGGGTGGATGGATGGGTAGACGGATGGATGGATGGGTGGGTGCGTACATGCATGCGTACATAAAAGAAATGTGCGTATGGACCTCAGCAAAGCTCTAGGATGGAAATAGAAATGGTAAAGTAGGTGTTGTACACGCTCTGAGCACAGTGAGGCTTATCTTGGGGAAAAAAAGAGAAGACAACCAAGCGTGGAAACTAAACCAAACTTGGGAAACACCCAAGTATAAACATTTGTAGTCAGGGGAAGGAAAAATCTGGAAAGTTATTAAAGAAGCAGTCAGAGAGGTGTCAATTCAAACAAACAAACAAACAACGAGAGAGTGAGGAACGTACCCTGGGAAGGAGAAGGGTCATAAGGGGAGTGAACAGACAGTAAGGATGCCTGTGAAACATTATAGTACAGCAAGGAACGGGAGGGGCCCGTTTAACCTGCCAAGAGGAGACCGTGAGCGGGGATTATACTAAGCCTGTGACGCTCTTGCGTACGCAGCTCCCAGCCCTACAAGACCCTGCCTGACTCCGGGCCCCAGGGAACACTCTCCTCCCCGCTCTCTCCGCTGTCTTGGTCTCCTGCGCCCCCTCCCCTCCCCAGCCCATCCTACCCCATTTGCGCATGTTCCTTCCTCTGTCAGGGGCGCTGCCCTTCGCCGGGCGGATTCCTACTCATCTCCCAGTGACCCCCTTTCAGAGGGTCCTGATCGCCTACTGCAGCGTCTCATATCCCCACAGTGCCTCGTATGCAGTAGGTACACAATAAATACGTGTTAAACTAAAAATTTAGTGATGCGTAGACCCAGATCACCAGGGATTAAGGAAGTGAAGAGAGGGGAAGGGATTAGAGAAAGCAAAAGTAACCCATTCTTTATGCAGTGTGATTATTTAAGGAAATAGAAGCGTGAAGATACTAATTCTCCCAAATATGTTGTCATACACTCCATATTCCTTCATCCTGTCCTCAGAGATAAGCATCGAGAAGTCTCATTAAAACGCCTTACCCAACCACAGATAATATTGTAAGATCAGCAATTAGGTGGATATCTGCTGGGCACTTTGTATGTGTCAGGCAATCCGCTCTGTAACACGACTTAGTTTAATCCCGGCCATAGCCCTGACACATCTCGGTGTATTTATGGAAGGAGATGCTGTTGGATTTGTGTGCTGTTGTATTCTGGGCACCCCGCAGAGGACCGGACACCTGGTACATACTTAATAAGCATTTGCTGAAAGGAAAAATAAATCACTTTTACAAATGAAGGAACTGGCTTGCGAGACCTTAAGCAATTTGCCAGAAATCTCACAGCTAGTAAGTAAAAGGGTGGGCACCTCCACCCTGTCTCCAAAGCCCCACTGGGACAATGGCTCTGATTTCCTGATCCCCTGCTGGCTGCTCGTGGTCTGACCTGAGAATTCTCAGCTTCCAGGGACCATCGCTTCCTGTGTAAGGACACACCTCCCACCCCTTTCAAAATGTGTGTTGGATTTCAACCGTAGTCACGTCCCCACTTTCCAACTCCGTTTACTATAGAAGATCCCTGCTCTCTCTGTAGATGATTAGAGCACCTGAGCTAGAACCAAAGGGTCCTTTTAAACCTGGTGAGTCACCTGCCGCTGTCTTCAGGAGGAGACACTAGACCCGCCCCTTCCCCAGGCTCCCTCTTCTGTTCTCTCCCAGGAATCCTGGGATCAATAATTCAAGGAAGTCATCTCCGACCCATCGCCAGTTTTCACCTTTTCATAGACAAGAGATGATTTCCTGCGACTACTGATTTCAGGGTTCTTGAGAAAAGAGTGAGCGTCCCCATGTGTGTGGGGGGCAGAGGGGAGCGGGGCTTGGGAAATGGCCATGTGTGTATGGATGTTTCAAGTGTACTTGAAGCCATAAAGCATTCACCTCACCCTGTTTTTCACATACGCCTTGCAAGCATTAACTCCGTATTAAAATTTCAGTGCTCATACTGCTAAGATCAAAGATTCCTTGTTATCTAATCACAGAGAAGCGCCTGTCCATGCAGTTAACGAAAGCACATCATCCTATAAGCCTGTTAAAAATGATATAGACGAAGTATAGGAAACGCTCTGTAGGGAACGGTCTGACGCTGGTCCCTTTGGGGATGATTGAGATGAACTAATAGGTCTCTTTCATGTCTAATTTATATGATTCTAATTATAGAGTCATTTTCATTCCTGTGGTTATTCTCATCTGCCAACATAAATGTGCTAGACTGGTGACCCAGCCATTGTTCCCTCCACTCTGCAATTCTCTCGGGTCTTTTTCCAAACTTTGATATCAGTCCTTTCAGGAAACATTTGGTAAATTGCAAACTTCTCCCGAGCAACACTGTACGTTTAATAGAGAAGGAAGAAACCCAAGAGAGAACTCTTTTTCTGTGACCAGCATAAAAAAAAAGCTTGTTATGGGTAAATAGAGGGAAATGATATAGAGCATCAAGCCAAAGGAATGTGCTGATGTCGCCATGGAATCTGTGATTCTGTTCCTCGGTCCTGACCGGATCTGATGTATCACGTTCACGTTCAGTGTTTAGGCAAACACCTCGCGTTATTGCAGAAAGGAGGGAGTATGTTCTGTATCCCAGACCGTTGGTAGCTTTTCGTCTCCAGTGAAATTCAGAAGATTTTGAAATGGTCCAGAAAGAGCTTGCGCTGTCTGGCTTGTGTTTGTGCCTGTTTTGGAAGTTCTTAAAACAGATACACTCAGCCCAGAGAGCACGCTCTGCAGAGGACTTCTGAAGCCTGGATAGTTTGCTCTTTGCTTCTGTCTAATCAAACGGCAGAGGAGACAACCTGGGGAACAGATAAAAGAGCCCACAGCACTATCTGGATATATGCCCAGGAGCGGGATTGCAGGATCATAGGGTAATCCGAAAAGACACATGCACCCCCAACGTTCATTGCAGCACTATTTACAATAGCCAGGGCATGGGAGCAACCTAAGTGTGCATCGCCATGTGATTGGATAAAGAAGATGTGGTACATGTATACAATGGAATATTACTCAGCCATAAAAAGAATGAAATAATGCCTTTCGCAGCAACATGGATGGACCTAGAGATTATCTTACTAAGTTAAGTAAGCCAGACAGAGAAAGACAAATATCGTATGATATTGCCTATATGTGCAATCTAAAAAAAAAATACAAATGAACTTATTTACAAAACAGAAATAGGCCCACAGACATAGAAAACAAACTTATGGTTACCAAATGGGAAACCTGTGGGGGGACAGAGATAAATTAGGACTTTGGGATTGACATATACACACATCTATGTATAAAATAGATAACCAACAAGGACCTACTGTATAGCACAGGGAACTCTACTCAATATCTTGTAAGGGCTTTCCTGGTGGCGCAGTGGTTGAGAGTCCGCCTGCCGATGCAGGGGACAGGGGTTTGCGTCCTGGTCCGGGAAGATCCCACATGCCGCGGAGCGGCTGGGCCCGTGAGCCATGGCCGCTGAGCCTGCGCGTCCGGAGCCTGTGCTCCGCAACGGGAGAGACCACAACAGTGAGAGGCCGCGTATCGCAAAAAAAAAAAAAAAAAAAAAAAAAAATCTTGTAATAACCTATAAGGGAAAATAATCTGAAAAAGAAGATATATATATATACACGTACATATATATATATGCATCACTTTGCTGTACACCTGAAACTAACACAACATTGTAAATCAACTATACTTCAATGAAAAATAAATTAATTAAAATAAAAAATAATTTTTAAAAGAACGCAGAGCAGGTCACGGACCTTCCAGACATTTTATTCCAGACACTGGATCACTGGGGTGTGCTTTCTGGTGTCCCACAGGGCTTGTGGGAGAGCCGTGTGTGAGGACACAGGCAGAATTAGGCGGTGGGCATTTCTACAATGGGTTTATTTTGTCTTTGTCCCATTTTTAACCCAGAGGAGTTTTGAAATCCTTTGCTAAGGTCCTCACATGTATATTTCACTTGCATCATCTTTGTTTTTATTTATCCTTCTGTAGTTGTGCTGTGTCCTTTCATCTCTCTGCAGAGGCCACACCATGTTTCACAGTGTTTGATTTTCTCAGAAGATTTAAGCACTGGCAGTGGCGGTGGACTGGCCGACATAAATATTCAGCTTTGAAAATCCACATAATCAAACAATTTCCCTACGTCGTTTGCATATTTTGGTTACTAACAGATGAAATTAACTCACCAGGCAATCTTCGCACACACACTTTCATCACTGGAGAATTTTAAAATAATATTCGGAATGATATGCATTTTTTTACACAAAGACACTGTCTTCAGATGGATATTTTTGTCTAAATTTTGACCCATTGAAAAAGGAAAGAAAACAAAACACTCTTGCAAAATAGTTTTAAGTGTGTTTAAAGTGTGCCGTGGTTCCTTGGGCCCATTAAAGCCGTCTGTCTCAACAACAAAAGAAGGAATCAACAGAGAACAGGGCTGGGATTATGCATGTCACTTATAATGAACCTCATTATACAAGGGGGCCTCATTCTATTATGAAGTGCCGCAGTTTACAATCTTATTGCTATTCAGCTTTGAACAATGACAAAGAAAAAAAAATCTCCCTACCCCGTGTCAGAGCTAATCTTTTTTAATGCTGGTAATTTTGTATTGCTTGTATGTTTCCCTCAAAGAGAATTTCCCTGTCACGTTCATTCTACTCAGCTGCATGTACACCCATAAGCTTAGCCACATTTAGTGTCTCACGTTCACATTTCCTAAGAAAAAGTAAAGAATTCCATATATCGTTTTGCTTCTGATAAGTCAGACACGACGGCCATCCACACGTTCAAATCTGGCTTTATATTTATAAACAATAAGGTCCATTTAGCATTCCGTAGAAGCCTCTAATTCCATCAGGGCTGTTTACGTGCCCTCCTTGACAGAATTATAGCTGGGTGTGCGTTATGGGGCCCGATGCTATGGCCCGGCTGTTTGCATGGCTCCTGGGTTTAATAAGACTGTTTGCCATCAAACCCTTTTTCTACGCATTTTTATTGCCCTGCAATAAATACAGAGGGGGGGATTCTGTTTGGTACACACACATTTTGAAGCATTTGGGGGCTGTTATTTTTAAACACCAACTCATAACTTTCAGAATATGGTTTTAAATGCTTGAGCATTTCATCCTGGCATGGCTCTCGTGTCTCATATAACACCCTGGAGAGGACACATGTCTCCTGTTTACCTGGGGTGTTTGTCAGCGTCATTTATTTATCTGCATGGAGAAGAATGTCATGTTAGGGCCTGTGGAGAGATTGAAAAGAAATACAAAAATTAACCTTTGTTCTGAAAGAGGTGTTATTTGTGTGTTTAAAGAGGCAGAGGATCTACCTGTGAGCAGAGCTCAAGAACCCTTAACAGGCCCCAACAATTAACAGAGGATGAATACAGGTACCTGGCACAGAACCTGGGTTTTTCCTTCTATTCCTTCTTCTTCCCTTTTCTTCCTTCCCTGCCTCTTCTTCCTCTTCTGTCTTAGGCAGAGATGCTGATTTGTATGTTAGGAGTCCAGCTCCATCATTTCCTAGCTGACTGTGGGTTAGGTATCTGATACCCACTAAGTTTCATTTTCTACAGCTGAGGAGTAAAGGTAACAACAGCTCCTCCTCCACGTGTATGTGGTTGAAATTTCATTCACGTGACATGTGCATGGAAATCACAGTGCTTGGGACATAATAACCGCTCAATAAATTTTAGCTTTTCTTTTCAACTTATACCCATTTTTAAAGAATTTACTTTATTGAAATAGAGTTTATTTATAGTGTTGTGCTAATTTCTGCTACAGCAAAGTGATTCAGTTGTACGCATATATATATTTATATATATATACATCCTTTTTTATATTCTTTTCCATTATGGTTGATCACAGGACATTGAATACAGTTCCTGTGCTATATAATAGGACCCTGTTGTTTATCCATCCTATATAAAATAGTTTGAATCTGCTAATCCTGAATTTCCACTCCATCTCTCCCCCCAACTCCCCTCCCCCTTGGCAACCACAAGTCTGTTCTCTATGCATGTGAGTCTGTTCCTGTTTCATAGATAAATTCATTCGTGTCCTAGTTTAGATTCCACATGTAAGTGATATCCTATGGAATTTGTCTTTCTCTTTCTGACTTCACTCAGGATGATCGTCCAACTTATAACCATTTTAACGAAACAAATGAGAGCATTGAATTGAAATTGTATTCTCTGGTGAGCAAGGTAAACTCTGTGTTAAGGGTTCCTGTTGTCTGAATCCTCATTGAGATGTTCATCAGAGACAAATGGGAGACCAAGCTGGGGAGGGGTGGGGAGGGGTCGGCAATAAGTGACCCACCTTTACCTACACAGCCACCTCCCCACAGAAGCATTTATGGAAAGGCAGGAGGAGATTGGGTCACAAAAGGCAGAAGGCACTAGTACATCTACGAACCTTGGAAACACTACACTCAGTGAAGAAGCCAGCCGCTAAAGACCCCATATTGTATGATCCCATGTACATGGAGTGCCCAGAGTTGGCAAATCCATAGACGGAAGGTAGATTGGTGGTTGCCAGAAGCTGAAGGGGTGGGAGTGGGGCTCTGAGGAGCGAGAGCTCATGGGTAGGGGGTTTCTTTGGGTAGGGATGAACATTAGAGAGCTGTGATGTTGACACAGCTCTGTGACTGTACTAGGAACCACAAACGGTATACTTAGAAAACTTCAATTTTATGGTACATGAATTATTGGGGTGGCCAAAAAATTCATTCAGGTTTTTCCACAACATCTGGAAAAACCTGAATGAATTTTTTGGCCAACCCAATATATCTCAATAAACCTGTTTCGGAAAGTGAATATCAGACAGAGCAGGGCCATGGTCAGAATTCTGAGGTTCTAGGTAGCAATCTTTTCATGGTTTGATAACTAATGAATTATATAATTTTTTTCTGGAATTTACTCAACAGAAATAAATCCAAATAGCATCTGCCGCATGTGTGTGTGCATGCACACACGTGCGCACGCGCGCGCACACACACACACACACACACACACTGGTGGCAATATTTTCCTTCACTCTTATTTGCTGGCAAAAAGCTCCCAGTAAAGCAACACATCTAAATAAGGAGTAATTAAGATAACATCATGACTCATTCTGATACTATAAAGTATTTGAAAAATCAAAACTGAAAATTTTTATCAAAAAAATGTTAATAAAGCGAATGAAAATAGAGTGAACCACCAGAATTTTTAGCACTATTTAATAGTTAGAAATGCTTGTGTGTTTTAGACACTAAATATTAAATGGACTTTAAAAATATTCCTATAAATAAGAGTGTTTCATTGAAAACCAGGGTGATAGTCCTTGTTGTCACAAAACTTTGATCTTTCTAAATAAGATACTGAATTTTTGGAAAAACATAAAAATCGAGGCAGTAAAATTTCAGACATTATTGATGGCAAGTTTTCACTTAAAGGTGTTTAAATAATTTCATGTGCAAGTCAATATATATATATATATATATATATATATATATTTTTTTTTTTTTTTGCGGTACGCGGGCCTCTCACTGCTGTGGCCTCTCCCGTTGCGGAGCACAGGCTCCGGACGCGCAAGCTCAGCAGCCATGGCTCACGGGCCCAGCGGCATGTGGGATCTTCCCGGACCGGGGCACGAACCCGTGTCCCCTGCATCGGCAGGCAGACTCTCAACCACCGCGCCACCAGGGAAGCCCAATTCAACATTTTTGAGCTTAGTAATGTTTTCTAGGGATCTTGGGAGATGCAAGAAATGTTAGCTGTAAAAAATTAAACCTTGCTCTTAGTACACAGGCAATATATTTTAAAGAGAAAAGTTTACAATAAAATCTTATTGGATTTTGTACAGATGTTATCCAGATAAAGCTATGGAGAAAATCTGAAGTTTCAGCCAAAATTTAGAAACATATGCTTTTAAATTTGGCTACGTTAAAGCCATGACAAGATCACTACTCTGATTGTGCTATAAAAGATATAAATTATCAGTCTCTTTACCACTACTCCAGGTAACTCTCATATTTGTACGATGTACCAATTAAACCCTGGAGAAAATTAACTAATATATCTGAAAACAGTGGGCTTCAAATAAGGAAAACTGGAAGATAATTAAATGCCAATAGTATATTAGTGCTGAAGTTGCCAAAATAATTTGAAAATTACATCACACTTTTTACATTCACTTTATTAGTAGTTGAATGTGGAAACAAATGTTAGAAAATAATTCTTTTTGACATTTAACTTTAATAAAACTCTTTCTGAATAAGATGTTACTCTCTTTTTTTTTTAAAGCAATAAAACCATTTATTTCTCTTAATAGCCATCCAAAAGCATTAAAGTTATTCTCTGGCTTAACAATAAAGACTTGTTTTCAGTCATCAAGGTTGATCTATTCCTGCAAATCTCTATGGATTGAGAGTGATCTATTAATAAAATTAAGTCAACAAATGGATGGGACATGCCAATAAATGATGTTTGTGACTTTGATAACTGAGGTAGTTAATATATGTAAACCTCAGACTATAACTGAGGCTAGAAAATGCTTTGCTTAACATCGCTGTTTGTGAAAAAAATCTGAGAACGTAAGGATTGGACAGCAGGACAAATAACGTGGACAGTGATATAAATTCTCCACTTCCTGAGGCTACAAGTAATCTACTGACTCTCCAGTGAATGGAGCTGTCTTTGGAAGACTTGATGCAGTCATCTCTGTCACATCGTGACGGACTGGGTCTCCACTGACCTGATGATAGTAGTGTCAAAGGATTACAGAAACTATTCCTCGACTATCAACCAATAATTTGGAAATTAGTATGATGATTTTGGAGAAAGTTATGCTAAAATATCACGTGGTAAAGGTTTTAAAAAATATGTGTCGTTTAATTCAAGTAGTTAATGGATAAAGGAAGACATAATATATATGATTCATATATATATATATACAATTTATATGATCATAACAGTTGTTAAAATTTGTAATATCATAAAAAGTATCATTTTTCCCAAGTGCACATAAAACAAATAAATAAGAACTGAGAATTCAGAAGACTGAGTAATTTATTTTCTTCTCAAAATGAGTTTAGTGTAATTTATTGTAAGTTTAGTGCAATACCAAACAAAATCCCCATGGAAAGTTTGGGGGGGTCATAGGCAAAGTGATTCTGAAGATGATCAGGAAAACCAGCCATATGAAATTGAAGAATAAAGTTTTGAAAAAGAGGAAACCAGAAGCATTTTTCTCCATACATTAAGCTTTGACAGACAGCTCACTTTGATCCTGGTGAACGGATCAATGGATGAAATAGATGAATTAAAAACACAGTGACATCTTGCAGAAACAGTAAATAACATTAACAGCACCATGAAGTTATGAAAAACAGAAGGATTACATGTTTCCGAAACAATGTATTATCTGCTGAGAAAACAAAAACAAAACCAGATCAAGTCTATCGTTACATATGGAGGAAAATGCAGGGGGAATATTTCTCTGTTCTCAAGATGGTCAAGAATTTTACAGTCAAAGCAACGGAAGAGAGTGTGATGGTTAATCAATACAGCCAACTACATAAAAAGCTTCTCTATTTCACAAATCAGCATAAATAATATTAAAAGGCAACAACAACCCAGGGAAGAACTGCAGCAAACATGGCAACCAATAGATTAATGTCCTTTATGCAGAAAAACAGGGTATAAATCAATAGATGAGATAATAGTGCACCTAGGAGAGGAGTCTGCAAGGAATGTGAACAGGCAGTGTATTAAAGGAAAAGCTTATAACCAGTATATATGAAATCATCTTACCTTTGCTTTCAGTGAACAACTTTTTCTATCATGTTAATAAATATTTTTCCCCTGAGGATGTTTATAAAAATATGTTGTGGTTTGGTATGTTTTCCACTGTAAGGTTACTAATTTCCCCTTTGTAATTAATGTGTCACATAGAGATATAACTTGAGATTATGGAAATACCTTGATTCTCATCTTATTTTGGGAACTACTTTTAGCATCCAGTGATGATTTTTGCTTGAAACAATGTTTACTGTGGCGTTTGCCAAATGGGGATTTTCTACGTTCATCATTTTTCTATAACTGGAATTCTACTGAAAGGTCAGATTTCTCCATTGGTGGAGAAAGCTGGCAGACACCACCACCTATGGTGTCTACCAAATGGTGATTTTCTATTTCTGTCTTTCTTTCTATGCGTATTAATTGGGATTCTACTGTGAAGACAGATTTTTCCATCAGTGGAGAAGCCAGGCAGAAGACACGTTAACCAAATGATCAAAGTTAACGTCATCTGCAATGGGGCAAATTGGCGTGTTTCTAGGTGTGATACAACAAGGACCTAACATCTCTTCTGTAGAGAATGCAACCCTGACATGTAGTCTTGAGGAAATGCCCAGCAAACCGGAACGGAGGAACTTAGATGAAACAGCTGACCACTAGTCCTCCAGAGTGTCAAGGTCTCGAAGGACAGACCCCGAAAATATCCAGATTAAAGGAAATTAACAAAACATGGCAACTAAACGCAACCAACTTTCGGCCTTGAATTCTATCCTGGACCAGAAAATGGACACTAATGCAACGGTAAGATTTGAATGAAATGTGTAAGTTAGATAACAGTAGTGTACCAATGTTATCTTTTTCTAATTTTTGTATCTGCAGTGTGGCTACCTAAGCTGTTATCATAAGGGGAGTTGGGGTGAAGGATATACGGGAATTCTTTATCGTATTTTTTCAAATTTTAAAATTCAACACACAAAAAAATTAAAAAGGAAGTGAATGCATAGGACTTTCTGAAAATAGTTTATTGATCTACCTACTTCAAGACACTTAAGAGTGTTTCAGCATTTCTCCACTTCACTCTACTGGACAATTTTCCTAAAGAAAGAATCAGAGTTGTAGGCAAAAAACACATCATAAACATTTTCATGACAGTGTTTTCATTTTTATATAAATGCAGTAGATTTATATAAAGACTGCCACAGAAGCAACCAAAATTGGGTCTAAATATTGTTTGATGACATGATATTTGGGAGCTTGGTGGGGATTTTCTATGCGGCAAAATCCGAAACCAGACCAAGAGCCTCAAAAGAACACACACCCAAAGACAGAAATAAGTGGAAAGTGTTCAGATCTCTTCCATTATTCAATAGGTCTGCTGTTCAGTTGCCGTGTTCAGATGAATCCTGTGACTTTAAAGAATATCACACACCTGGAAGAGAGAAAAGGCAGCGACTCAGACCTCACGGTGGCTATTTGGGGCTTTCAGAGCTTCTGGGACTCCTCTGGACGTTCTAAAGACTGACATAAACACACACACACACACACACACACACACACACACACACACAAAACCTCTGTACAAACAGCCTCTGATCAAAGTAACAGCTACTGATGACCATATTTTCCAAGAATTAAACCACTTAACCATTAGACATGGAAAAGTTTCATGATACCCATGCAGGTTACAATATACACTATACTTAAATATTTCTTGTGGACGTACAGAGAGAAGAATAGATACATTGAAGGAGAGGTGGATAGAAATATAGATAGAAAGATAGATAAATAGGAAGAAAGATAGAAAGATAGATGATAGATAGATGATAGAGGTAGATAAATAGATAGATGATAGAGATAAATAGATGATAGATACATAGATAGATAGATGATAGACATAGATAGATGATAGAGATAGATAAATAGATAAATGATAGATGATAGAGATAGATAGATGATAGATAGAAGATAGATATAGATAGATAGATGATAGAGATAGATAAATAGATGATAGAGATAAATAGATGATAGATAGATGATAGATAGATGATAGAGGTAGATAAATAGATAAATGATAGATGATAAAGACAGACAGATAGATAGATAGATAGATAGATAGATAGATAGATAGATAGGTAGGTAGGTAGGTAGATGATAGAGATAGATAGATAGATAGATAGATAGATAGAGATAGATGATAGATAGATGATAGATAGATAGATAGATAGAGATAGATGATAGATAGATGATAGATAGATGATAGAGATAGATAGATAGAGATAGATGATAGATAGATAGATAGATAGATAGAGATAGATGATAGATAGATAGATAGATAGATAGAGATAGATGATAGATAGATGATAGATAGATAGATAGATAGATAGATAGATAGATAGATAGAGATAGATGATAGATAGATAGATAGATAGATAGATAGATAGATAGATAGATAGATGATAGAGAGAGATAGATATAGATAGATAGATGGTAGAGGCAGCCACACCACACTGCAGTGGGGACTGTGGATCCAGGAATGCTTGGGAGTGAAAACTAATTCCGATGGTGGTCTGAGCCCAATTCTTTGACTTCTTATCTGGGTCAGGTTGACCGTGGGCCCCACAGGTTTGTGCCAAGAGTCTCATTCAGGGAGGTAGAGAGGGTCTGTCTACCTGTGATGTCCCCCATTTTTCCATTACACTGCCCCTCCAAAGGGTTTGCATTTTGTAGGGACAGTTGGAAGCCACGTGTCTGCTCTGTACAGATCAGGATCTTCCCCAGGAAGCAAATGCAAGATTTGAGTGAGTTTAATAGAACAAACCTTATTTTCAAACATGGAGTTTGAAACATATTGGTTTACAGAAACTACCAAAAAAAGGGAAGTCATTCTGGGACTAGTGTCTGCACAAAGCCCTTATGGTCCCCGGGATGGAGGGGCTCCGAGGAGGGAGTGGTGTCCAGCACTGGGGTACAGCGTAGCTCATGAAGCAGGTAGGAGCCATGGTCTGCGGTGGAGGGATGTCTCAACTCTCAGAGGTGGGCAGGTAGGGCCCCTGGGGGCAAAGACCCGCCTCACTCTCCCCAACTTTCTCATTTCTTGCTTTCCTGTGGCTGACTTGGTGGGAGAGGAAGCTCTCTGATGTGGTCCATCCAGGTCAACCTTGGCCAACCTCCAGGCACAGAGTGGGATGAGGAAAGGTGGAGAGGAGGTGTCCCTCTCAAGCCTGCACCTACTTCTCAACCCTTTGATTTTCTTTCTTTTTTTTTTAAATTTTATTGAAGTATAGTTGATTTTCAGTGTTGTGCTAATTTCTGCTGTACAGCAAAGTGACTCAGTTATACGTATATATACATTCTTTTTCATATTCTTTTCCATTATGGTTTATCACAGGATATTGAATAGAGTTCCCTGTGCTGTATGGTAGGACCTTGTTGTTTATCCATCCTATATATAATAGTTTGCATCTGCTAATCCCACACTCTCGATCCATCCCTCCCCCATCCCTCCTCTCCCTTGGCAACCAAGTCTTAAACCTTTTGATTTTCTACTCATTCCCCCCACATGGACCCCACCAGAAAAGTTTGACTCCCACCTTGCCATTCCTGTTTATCTGGAGCTCGAAGTGTCCAGCATAAACCTGAACCCCAGTCCACCAAGCCTGACACGTGCGTGACACATCAAAAGTGGAGATGGAGGAATTGAGAAAATCCTTTCTCAGGGGAGAATGATGATGGAAATGCCCCGAGAACTGTAAAGTGCGAATCACTGACCTCTCTGAGCCTGAGATGAAAACAAACAAAATCCTTGTCTTTCTCAGCAGTGTCTTATGTGAGGGAAAGAGGCCCGTTTTGAGTGTCAGAAGCTGCATCTTTCTCTGGGCATCTCTGACATAAAATCTTCATTTCCTCAAGGCAGCTGTGTCCTGGGGAGACTACAGTGACTGTCTCACAAATGAAAATGAGAGAAACCCAACACATTCATATTTATGTTTGTGAAACGATCCCTCCTATTTCTCTAGGAACAAATAGAACTGGAAATAAACACGACATTAATATTGGTTCTATTCAAGTGATGGTATGGTGAGAAATTCTTACTTTCTCCTTTTATGCTATTATTTTTTTCCAAAATATTTTTACTTTTATAATCAAGGAAAAAAACCTTTTTTTCCCCAAAGGGACCAGAGTCATACCTGGTGATAGAACATCAAGTTTGAGAGGTTATATTTCGGGGAAATGAGACAAGACTACATAAGAGGTACGTTGCCCATCATTTCTCTAGGTACTCAAAATTCTTTGCTTTGATAAATTTTGATCCTTACGTAATTATATTATATTAGCTTTCTGCAGAGTCACATTTTCTGAATTCTGTTATAGGCTTACCTTTTATTCAACATTGCTACTCTTTTGACAATTTACGAGACTTCACGTGCATATGTTAAAAGATATCTTATAAAATAAAATTGCTCTTTTCTTTGGAACATCTGTCTCCCTTATGTGGCAGTTATAGGGCAATTTCCTGGGAAATTTATTATCAAAACAGAAGAAGGAAAAGAAATCTCAGGATAAACTGTGGAAATTATGTTGTATATGGCATGATTAAAAGATAAGATGCCTTAACGCAAGAATTCTGGAAAGGCTTTTTTTTTTCCTGATGTTTCCTTGATTTTATGCAAATAATCTGAGTTCACTTTTTGCCTCAGTTTCTCAGGATGTGACTCATTTGAATACATGTTCTAAGACAGCTGAGCATGAGAGAATATTTGGAAATTTTCAAATATGACGATATCCATTTTCTTCCCAAAACTGTCAGTTAAGGTGCCAAATTAAAGCGCAGTTTCTGCAAGAAACTGTTTTGTATCCGTAAGCTTTCATTTTGTTAGTTGGGAATGACTGCAACTCCCCAAGAATTTACTACTTGGAACAACTGGCCAGCAATTGTGTTTAAATATTCTCCATCCTTTACTCTCCTCCTTCCTTCCTTCTTTCCTTCCTCTCTCTCTGTCTCTGTCTCTCTCTCTCTCTCTCACTCACACACACACACACAATTTAATGCCAACAAAGTGCAAAGCACTATTCAGGACAAGAATGATACTTTTTAATATGCTTATTATTAGAATTGACAGAAACAAGGACGTATAAGTTTAGGATCTTCATAAAAATGTTACAATTTTTCCTATTCTCAAACTTGTTGCATAATCCTGAGTCTTAACCATACATCTCTCTGCATTATTATAAATTATTATTATTATCATCATCATCAGTCAGATGGGAGCCAAAAAAGCAAATGACTTCACTTTAACATCTTCAAGTATCAAATTGTTAATAAATTGATCAAAGCTGTGGTGACACAAATATACATGTGCAAAAGACTAGCTGAGAAGATGGGGCCATCGGAGGGACGGGCGGCAGGTGCCCTCCCTACCACTGGGCAGCAGGTCAGGGCCTTAACATGCATCCACGTGGACCCCTAGCAAAACCAGTGTGAATCTTTAAAATTAATTTTGCAAATGTAGATAAGGAATTAGATACCCTAGATCAAATTGGGCTACTCTTTCTTATACATTCCTGGCGTAGAGGGATATAGTTGGCTCTTTTTTCTAAACAAAAAAAGAAAAGATTGGGGCTTCCCTGGTGGCGCAGTGGTTAAGAGTCCGCCTGGTGATGCAGGGGACACGGGTTCGTGCCCCAGTCCGGGAAGATCCCACATGCCGTGGAGCGGCTGTGCCCGTGAGCCATGGCCGCTGAGCCTGTGCGTCCAGAGCCTATGCTCCGCAACGGGAGAGGCCACGACAGTGAGAGGCCCGCGTACTGCAAAAAAAAAAAAAAAAAAAGATCTCTCTTTAAAGCATATCTTCTGAGAAAAATAAATGAATTCTATGGAATGGGGCTTTATTTTTAGTTCTCGATGAGCTATAGTAAGACTTCTTATGCCAAATGTCTCTTCAAAATATACCTTTTGGGGAATATTAGTTCTTTGAAATAGGAATTTATGATTAGTTCAAAGTGAACAGGCCATGGTTTCTTTTTCCTGAGAGATCCTTTAAAAAGTCTGAGTTCTAGATTTTTGTCTAAGCACAATGAAAAATAAAATAAAAACTCTTTCACTCTGTACAATCAAAAAAAAGGGCAAGTTATTTGTCCCACGGTGTCTGATCTGGAAAATCTGTTAGCCACGGGGCATTTTAGTTCTTTGAAGATTTCATTATAGCAAGTAGAATAACGCATGACAGAAAGAATGCACACACAGTATGGGGAACACGCAGCGTATAAACTTTTATGGAGCTAATTCCCTTCATTAAATAGGAGAAGGCACTTTGAACGGCTGGGTTAACACCTGCAGAGCCATAAGCTTCGCGTGGATTATAATATTTCTATTCGATGCTTCATGTTTTTTGCAATCACGGTGCACATCTAAGGTTTTGAGTCTTAAGGTTAAAGCTGGTGCCTTTACAGCCCGGCCTCACTGGGAACCAGGAACCCCAGAACTGTTCTAAAGCAACAGTGTTTTACCCACCTCTGTCTTTTTTGGACAATCAGGCTCACTCTCCTTCCCAGCAAGGAAAATTGTGTTCCTCATCTGCAAGCAAACGGTTTCACAGATAAGGGCTGCAGGAGGCTCTGCCTGCAGCCAGCCGCTTGGGGCGGGAGGGGCCGAGCGCTCTACGGAATCCGGGGACAGACACAGGGTCAGGAGTAGCAGTGCGACCTTTGCAGCATTGCAGTGACAAGCACTTTGGGAATTTAAACGTTTGTGAAAGGAAGCCTCAGCGAAGGGCTGCAGGAGCCTGCTTCTGGTGTTGGGAAAAACAACCAAAGTAAGTGGTCTCTCCCTGTCTAGACAGAATGGTACTGTCCCAGACAGAAAGGTCTCCACAGGCCAGACAGTCAGTGCAGCACCGCAGCGCTGAGAGTGCCACGATGCCCTGGTGTGAAACACGACACACAAAACAACGGCTGTGTCCTCGGGGTGATTAACAGGGCCAGCCCAGCAGACAGCCTGGGCTGTGTGTGTGTGTGTGTGTGTGTGTGTGTGTGTGTGTAGTTCTCTGCACAGGGCTCGTGTTTTGGGTCACAAATTCAGACACAAGCCCAGTGCAACAGCAATCCACGTGGATGTTTAAATGCTATAAATACACAGAGAAAATTATTTTGAGCTCCAGATTGCTTCTAATGGAAAACACAATTCGGTTTCATTATTTTATTTGAACATCAGTTTTCAAACTCAGAATTCCAACCATGATGTCAGCAACATCTAAGTTTTACTTGGATTTTGATTCAGAAGAAAAATGGTTCAGAACCCATGTTATTGGGACAGGGTATAGTTTTAAATCTTGACTTGGTAAATTTCACACTTCAAAAAAAAAAATTCTCCTCATTTTCCCACCTGGTTCACAGCCACAAAAGACGATGATTCCTTGGCTTCCCTGTGGCAGTGCCCTGGGTCTCCTGTGACATGGGTACCCCTTTATCATTCCAAGCAGCTCTCGGATGTTAGGAGACCCAAGGCAAAACCTGTGTGAATTTGGGATACATTTAATTCTTAAGGTCTTACTTTGTCTTAGACACACCCCTACCGAAGACCACAGAGAGTAGTAACTTAGTCCCTTTCGGGATATTTTTCTGCTAAAGAGAACAGTAAAATGTACTTGGCTTTAAACAACTTAAATGTGCCGCTTTGGATGTGGAGAAAACAGTCACAGATTATCTCAGAGTTTATTTGATCGGCCCCTATTAAATGATGAAATTGCTTCCTCTGCTTATAGACTAGTGCGATTCATTGCCTTTGTCTAGAGCTGACACAGATTTGAGAAACACTGCATGAAATATGGCTGTGGAACTCAGCCAGAGTCCCGAAGATTTTCACTGCTTCCCTTGAAATATTGGAGAATTTCAAAATATAAGAATGTAGATATTTCTGCCACTGTGATTTCCAGGTGAAATTTTGAATCTCAGTGGGTAGGTGAATCTGCTTAAAAGTACCTCACAGGAAATCTTTCAGAATGTACCCTTGTTTAAAAGAGTTATTCTCTTGGCCAAAGAGGGTGTGACCAGGAATGGGGCAGGCATCACGCCATCTGGCTCCTCTGTGCCCAGGGGCAGGAGAGAGACCAGGGGTGGCTTTTGCTGGGAGCTGGCCTCCTACCCCCGGCAGTCGTGGACTCAGTGGAGGAGTTGATCTCCAGGCAAGCACAGATTCGCTGGTACAGAACATGGGGGACCTGGGCACTGACTGTGAGATCAAGTGGAAGTTCAGACTTGGGCCCACCAGGAAGACAGCCTCTCCAGGTCTTGCAGGAGGTGATCTGGGAGAAGGTGAGCAGAGATTCCACTCCATGTGCCCAGGAAATGCCTCAGCTGCACCTTGGTCTTGAGGAAGATGACTCTTCTCCACTCCTGCCCCACATGGCAGTCTGGTTTCCTGACATCAGGGCTGGTGGCCTGCCTGCTGGGTCTGTGTGTGTCCTTTGTCATCTCTCCTTACAGTGTCCAGCTAAGGAGAAGCTGAGGATTTGCACAGCCAAACACACAACGACTCCCCGAGCTACAGATGGCTACCAGAAGCTGAGAGTCTATTTTAGTCTATTCTGTATGCTCTGGGCATGTGGACTGGTACTTAATTTTATGCCTGATATATAATCTAAAATTGTTCTTGAAAAAATGCCTAGAGATAGGTTACTAGAATGGGGAAAGATATAAAAACAAACAAAGCAATACACACAATAATAGCTACATTACACAAATCACAAGAAAAAGCTATGGTACTGAAATTGGTCCTCCAAATACGGGTTTGAGAAACATAGAAAGGTTATACCTGACTTAGAAAAGGTGAAAAATTGGTTTCTTTGAGTCTTTGTTTACAAATTTCTTTTCTTTTTCTTTTTTGCGGTACGCAGGCCTCTCACCGTTGTGGCCTCTCCCGTTGCGGAGCACAGGCTCCGGATGCGCAGGCTCAGCGGCCATGGCTCACGGGCCCAGCCGCTCCACGGCATGTGGGATCCTCCAGGACCGGGACACGAACCCGCGTCCCCTGCATTGGCAGGTGGACTCTCAACCACTGCGCCATCAGGGAAACCCAAGAATACTTATTTGAAACAAGAGACTACATATTGCTGGGCTGGAGAGAATACATCCTTCTCCCTGCCCCCATCCCCTTGGTTTCTGGGGCCTGAGTTGCACCATATTCCCTGGATGCTACTTTCCAAACGCCTTCTCAGACTCCACCTTCTGGGCAGGCCAGTGTCTACTGTTCACTGGGTCCATCTTTGGGGCTCTTCATTTTATGCCCCCAATCCTAGCGCATGGCTGTCACATTTGATTGACTATTTATACTCTTATTGCCTCGACGGCTGAATGGTCAGCCAGCCTCGTACACTGGCCCTTCCCCTCTGTGGAATCCCTAAGGCATGTCGCAAAAACCTCTGAGCCTCAACTTCCGAAGCTGAGTTCCCCTGCTTCACCTGACTTCTTTCTATCGTGTATATGCTCCTGTCCACTCACTGCAGTTACCCTCCAATGGGAGCAACTTCGACACGAAACCTGACTGTCCTCTCTGCATCTGCCCTCAGCAATGCCATCACTTCCTGCCGGCCCCGCCTACTGCAGGGGTCTCACCCCTCAGCATTGCCAGAAGCTTCTGGATTGGTTTTCCTAAACTTCATCCTCATCTTCGTTTCCTACCAACTTACCTTCTCTCAAGGCTGCCAGACTGACTTCTTCAAAAAACCAAATCTGATCAGGTCATTCCTCTGTGTCAGATCTTTCAATGGCCCCAGATGGTCCTGGGACGATTTCAGACTTTGTGGTCCAGCCAGCAAATTCCATCATCTGCAACCTCATCTCCTAACACTAGACTTCCTGAATGTAAGGTTACGAAAATACTTGCTTTTTCTATAAGGAGCCCCATGTTCTCAAGCGTCCCCTGTTCCCCAGAAAGCCCTGCTTCCATTATCCACTTAACAAAACTCCCACTTCTTATTTCAAAACTCAGATCTATTGCCACATCCTCCAAAAAAGAGTCATTTGAGCCCTGCAAACTGCGCTGGGAACCCATCCAGAGTTTATCACGCCCTATGTGATTCCCTCTAGCCATTGTTTTCTGCCCTCCATCTTGAGCTCCTTAAAGGCAGGCGTGTTTTATATTCATTGTACTGTTCCTAGTCTTCTGCACAGTGCCTGGCCCATGGTAGATGCTCAATAAATATTTATTGGGTGAATGAATGGATAGGGAGCTCTCAATAAATGTTTAAGACTGCTTGTAAATAGGTTTGGGAACCATTAAGGGGCCAAATAGCATTGCTCATTGTGAATTTTGGGATACGCCATATCTTTCCTAACGTCTTGTTTTCCAAGCAGTCGTCCCAGATTTAAAGCATCTCAGGCCTAAGGTAATAATAAATGACATGGAAATGCAAATGAATTTTAGACAGAATTGTTGGATAGGAAGGTGTCCCAATGGAGTTGAAAAGCATAGGTCTTGAGGGTAACGTCATCCGAGGTTCATGTGGCAAACCTGGCTGACTAAGTTACTCGTCAGGTCATTCAAAGTCTTTGAGCATTCATTCCTCCACCTAAAAAGCACATCTGTAAAGTTTATATACAAAATACCTACTCTGTATGGCCATCTCTTTGGGTGGGGTGGGGAGTGCCTTAAAGAAATCAACATCCCTTTGTTGTTGCCACTCTCAGCTTAAGAATTTCTTATTCCCAACAAATAGTTCATCTGATCTCAACTTTTTTCTTCAGTTTCCCAGTTTCATTGAGTATGTTTGTTAGATCTTATTCTTCAAATAGCTACACATCTTTGTGTCACTCTTACTTTTTGTCTCAACCTGGCATAGTTTTAGTTTGTTATAGTATTTTATTTTCCTTAACTTAATATTAGTTATCTGTGATGCCTAGTTACACATTTTGAAACTAAATCAATGTTTAGAAACAGTAACCAATAATCTTGAACCTGTATGTGTTTCTTAAAGATTCACTGAAACAGTCAGCAACACATACGAAATGTCTGTCTAACTATTTAACATTTCTTTTCCTTTGAGGCTGATCTGCTATGCACTTAATTACCCATAATTGCCCACCAGGTATGATATTATAAGAAGTAAATGTCAATAATTAGTAATCGTGTAAGACAGCTTAATTTTTCTTTGGAGAGATTTATTTCTAACTGTTTCTCTGGTGTGTAGCAGTTGAAATATTAGATAATGTAGTTTTATTGATTTTTTAGCTGAACACGGAAGAGGTACGAAACACATCTCCATAACTTTGATGGTCACGAGACTCAGAGCATATTGATTGGATGGATGTAATACATTTGTTTGTTTAGAGTATTAACGTCCTGAGAAGAGAAAACCATTCCAGCAGATAGATGCCACGTGCTGTGCTGGAGGAGAAGAAGGAGGAGGGTGTGTGGGGAGGGGAAATGTTTGAGTTCTAAGCCAGGCATCAGCCTGATTTACGGCGTGGTTCAGAGAACAACTCATCTTATCCACTGCTGCCTGCTTCTGTCACAAGAGCGCATCACACAAATGCTCTCCAGCCTTAGCATCCTCCCTTTTAAATGACTGAGACCATAAAGTAGCAATTGTCTCTTAATGTGTTTGTGGGAAGAGGGCTTAGGAAAACACAAGATTAAGCTCCGATATTTACAGCAATGAGGCCAGTGATGCTCCTCATCAGGGTTGCTTTCAGAGAAATGGGTCTTCAATGTGAGTGTGAAAGTGGCCGAGTTATGTCTATGTGCGGGATCTTCTTTGCTTCCTGAGAATGGTCTGAAAAGTTCATTCAAATGCAGATGGTGCAAGTGACAAATGCAGTGTTGATGTGTTTATCAGAGAGACAATTCGGGCTAGATCATTCAGGCCTAGGGACTGTCTTTATACCCGAAATAACTAGACCAGGGCAGAATCAATCCAGTTACTGTAGCCATTTTAGGAAATAAATCAAACCGAATATAGTCAATCCAATCAGTGGCCTGCCTATTGATCTGGAGGGTTGGAAACACAAAAGTGAGTCTGTATATCATTGTCTTGGTGGAAGGAGGCTTTACTGGTGGAAGGAGGTTTTAAACCAACTCCTAGTGAATAATCACTGCCTGTCTCCCTGACTTTGTGCATTGGGAATAGGGAAAAGGCAAGGGTTTTGGAGTCAGATAGGATCTGAATTCGAATTTTGCCTCTTCCACTTATTGAATATATGACTATGGGCAAGTTGGCTTATTCCTCTTATTATTGTCATCTATCAAGTGGAAATAAGAACTCAGCTCACAGGGTTGCTCTGAGGAACACATGTGCAAAGTGTAGATGGTTGTTTTCATCTGATGGCTTCCACCTCCCTCATCCTTAACTGGGAGCTCTTCTTTGTTTACCAGTGTTTTGTCAGAAAGAACGGTTGTCTTTTGGGAAGGGGGAGGGATGGGGTGCTATACAGATTTTAAAATTTATGTTTAGGTAATTAATTTGGGGATGTTAAAAAGTGGCCAAACAGATCTTGACCGCTACCTCCCATTACATATAAAAATCAATTCCTGATGGATTACATATCAAAATGTGAATGGTAAGATAATACACTTTTTGAGAATAAAATACAAGAGAAGCTCTTCGTGACCTTGACTAGGAAAAGACTTCTTAAATAGGACCCCCAAACCACTCATCATTGAAGAATGATAAATGGTACCACATTAAAATTAATAAATTCATATCACAAAAGAGACCATTAAGAGGGTAAAAATGGAAGTTGCAGAGTAGAGAAAGATGCTTGCAATTCCCTATATTACACAAAAGACTTGTATCTGGAAAATGTTAACAAGTCCCGCAGATCAGTAAGACAAAGAGTCCAAGAGAGAGATGGGTTAAAAAAGCTCCAAGACAACATGGATGGGCCTAGCGATGACCATACTAAGAGAAGTAAGTCAGACAGAGAAAGACAAATACCATATGATACCATGTATATGTGGAATCTAAAAAAGATGATACAAATAAACTTATTTACAAAACAGAAATAGACTCACAGACATAGAAGACAAACTTATGGTTACCAAAGTAGATAATGGGGGGTGAGGGGGAGATAAATTAGGACTTTGGAATTAAAAAATAAAATAAAATAAATTATGTTTTTAAAAAAGCTCTAATAGTCACATCTCTAAAGAGGAAATCCAAATGGCAGTTAAATGTAGGAAAATGTGCCCAACTTCATAATTCATGAGGGAAATGCAAACTGCTTCAGTGCAATAGCATCACACACCAACTGGGACCACCAAGTGTTGGTGAGCATGCAGAGCGAGCAGACCATGCATCCATGGTTAGTGAGTGTAAAAGGTGCAATCACTTAGGGAGACTCTGGAACTCCTACCAAGGTAGAGTACGTGCATCAACTATGGCCCGGCAATTCCGCTCATAGAGATGGACCCAAAGCTATGCACTTGTAAGTTTACCAAAAAGTGTATACAAGAATGATCATGGCAGCATTTTCCCTAGCTGCTCCTTAGTGGGAACAGTCTCAATGCAGCAAGTTTACACAATGGACGTGATATAACAAAGAGAATGAAAAGTCATTGCTACCTGCAAAACCAGGAATGGATTCTCTGAAGCATAGCATTTGTCTAAATAAGCCAGGGGCAAGAGTACATACTGCACTGCACTCCACTTAGTAAAATCCAAAAAACAAGCCAACTATTCTACAGTGTTAGAATTTATCTTTGAAGGGAGGTAATGATTGGAGGGGGCACAAGAGAGCCTTCTGGAAATGCTGTAATGAGATCTTTTTTGGTCCAGGTGCTGGTTCCATAGAGGCATCTCCTCCGGGAACTTGTCCAGCAGTACAGGTATGACTTGTGCACTTTTATTAGTGCATACTGCAATTAAAAGGTGTTTTTTTGTAAGTATCTGGTGACAACTTTGTGAAGAAAAAAATTTCTTAACGTAAATGTAATGCATGTTCATTATGAAGAATTTGGAAAATATAGAGGAGAGGTTTTAAACCATCTATAAATCTGCTACTCTTATACACTGTTTATATTTTGACACACTCCCTTCCAGTGTTTTTCCATTTATACATTGTTGTGTATGTGTGTGTAAAACCTAATATGCGATATACAGCACATCCATTTTTCAGCCTCCTTTTTTCACTTAACAGTGTGTCCAGAGCACTCTCTCCTGCCATTAAATACTCTTTAGGACACTTGCAAAGCCTCCCTCCTCCAGACGTGACCCACTGCCGCATTTAGCCCATGGCCTTGGCCATACGTACTTCCATCTCAGCCTTGTTTAAACTACACATCTGCTAGAGCCTGGAGCTAAAACTGAGTCAATAAAAACAGATCAATTTAGACCCAGCAGGATCTTACCCACAGTCTTTGGCAGTGGGGAGCCTTGACTGTCACTGTTGACCTGGTGAGGTCATCCTCAGCTAGAAGCAGGACTGACTGCATGCAGAGTCCACCTACTCCCAGGTCCAGTCCCTTGCTGGGCAAGACTCTGCCACAGGAAGACTCCAGGGTCAGGGAGACAAGGGCCAGGCGCCAGCTCTGCAGCTACCATCAGCGCGACTCTGGCCAAGAGAGACCTGACAGCCAGGGGCTCCATTTCCTAACTCCCATCTTGTAGCACAATGTTGTATTTACTGAGTAGTGGAGGCACATAATGAATTATAGGGACATTGAAGGAAGTGATGACCAAGTCACTTCCCTGCTTACAAACCTCAGAGTCAGCTCCTTAGCCTGGCAGTGAGAGCTTCATGCCCTGGGCTCAGCCTCTTCTTTCCATGGCCTATAATCTCATGGTCTGTGTGCCAACCATGCAGGGTGATTTGCAGCTTCCTGAACACAAAATGACTCGCTCATTTTTTCTTATCTGGAAGCCAATTTTGCCTCATTCCCCACCCCCCTGCCACAAAAACATCACCCATTTACCTTCTAATTTACACTCACTATGTGTTTTCATCCAGATTTGCTCTCTTATCATAGAAATGTCCTTTGATGCTCCCACCCAGCTCTCTAGAGGCTCCTCCCATGGTTCCCACGGCCCCTGGACTGACAAACACGTCAAGGGGATCAGCACATTGTAGTGAAGTGGCCTGTTCACCCCACTGTGTCTCCTTCAGACAGTCAGCTTCCCAAGGGTAAGGTCTATTTTGCTCATCCTTACACCCCGAAGGCTTGACCCAAAGCCTGGCAAAGGCTACTGCACACAAAATCATTGCTCACTGAATTACTCTATGTTGCAACTTAATTTCTATGAGCAATAACTTCACAAGGTCCAGGGTCCGGTCAGAACTATCAGGTTTCTCTCCCCTGGGGACCAACAAGGGAAACCAAATCACATCAGAAGGAGGCTGCAAGACCTAGAAAAGTGAGAAGAATCTAGTATTTAGTTCCTCAAACTGAGGGTCCTCAGGCACCCAGCCAACTACAGAGATGAAGTAGTTTTATTTCTTTTCCTAATATTTCATTGTTAGGGTATAGAAATGCAACTGATTTCTGCACGTGGCTTTTATATCCTGCAACTTCACTGAATTCATTGATTCGTTTCAACAGTGTTTTGGTTGAGTTTGAGTCTTTAGATTTTCTATATATAAGGTCATATCATCTGCAGATAACAATTTTGTTTCTTCCTTTCCCATTTGGATGCCTTTTATTTCTTCGTCTGCCTAATTTCTCTGACTGGGTTCTCCAGTACTATGTTGAATAAGAATGGTGAGAGAGGGCAAGGTCTTATCACTGATCTTTGAAGGAAAGTTTTCAATCTTTCATATCTTTTCACAGTTGAGTATGATATTTGCTGTGGATTTGTCATACATGGCCTTTATAAAGGGAGGTATGTTTCTTCTATATCAAATTTCATGAGGGTTTTTATAAAGAAAAGGTGCTGTGTTTTGTCAAATGCTTTTTCTGTATCTATTGAAATGATAATATAATTTTTATCTTTTATTCTGTTAATGGGATCTATCACACTTATTGATTTGCATATGTCAAACCATCCTTGCATGCCAGGGGTAAATCCCATTTGGTCACAGAGTATTTTCCTTTTAATGTGTTGTTGGATGTGGTTTGCTAACATTTTGCTGAGAATTTTTGCATCTATATTCATTTGAGATATTGGTCTATAGTTTTCTTGTAGTGTTTTTATCTGTCTTTGGTACTGGGGTAAAGCTGGCCTCGTAAAATGAGTTTGCAAGTGTTCCTATCTCTTCAATTTTTTATAAGAGTTTGAGAAGGATTAGCGTTAATTCTTTAAACTAGATGGTTTTGCTCATGAAGAAAGAATGCTTTGAAGTATTTGAATAAAGCTCTGACTCCCTAAACAATGGATAAGCAAAGTCTACTTTTGTGTCAGTTACTATGATTTTGTCTGTGTTTATAGCTCCATTCATCCCCTTCATCCTCCTGACAATGGTTTTCTTCCATGGAATGTCTTCCACCACCGTGAAGTTAAATTTTGTAGGCATGAGAACTGTGCTGTCTCTTTAAGTTGATTTTCTATCTCTGCTTGGATATGTGCTTATTTCATGGCTGGAATCTCTAAAATAAATCTTAATTTTTTAAAGTCCAAGTGATTGAGATGCAAATTCCTGAGCGGTACCCATTATAGACCACAGCTTATCAATGATTTTGTAATATAAATATTACATGATATGGTTATGATATATGACATGGTTTGCAGCCTGGAGAACTGGCAATCTGAATAGAGTCTGAATGCATGAATTTTTAAAAATTAACAGTAATTTATCATAAATCATCTTAAAGCAAAGAGTTATTAGAAGGGTGTTTGTCACAGTGTTAGCTATTTTAGTAAAATTATAAAAATAACCAATACTCAAATTTTAAAATTATAATGGATTCTTTTGTTGCTACAGAAATTATACTTTCAAAGATACTTAATAACGTTTCTAAGGGTAAATCATTTAGAGAAGAAAAGTAAAGAGCACGAGTTCAAGATACTAGGTCATTATCTGCTATTACTGTGAAAGAGAAATTGTACAGGTATTGGAGAAGAAGGCGGTGAAAGCCAGCAAAGTTGTGTTTAAGAGAGTTAATCACAGCTCTCTTCTAATTTTATTTGCTGACCCTCTCAAGGTTTATCTTATGTCCTTAATACTGATGAGATTTTTCCTAGCTTGTTATAGCTAATTCCAGGTTCTCTGGCAATGTCAAGAATTAGAAATCGATTCAGAGAAGGGCCAGCCTGGTGGGCGGGGGAGCAGGTCTAGATTTCCATTTTCTACAGGTTTTAGACATATGACTATGCATTTGTCTCTCTGTGTCATGTCTTGCGTTTGGTCTCGTCTCAGTATATGAAGATTTCAGGCTCATGCATTGTTCATTGGTGAATCTTTTCTAAGAAAAAGGACTTTCTAGGCAACTTCCGGAGGCACTAAGCAATAATGGATTTTAGTTTTGCAAAGTACGTTGGAGATCTAGTACAACCCCTATGAATGGGGAAACTGAGGTACAGAGAGTCTAGGAGACTTGCTTGGCACTTGATGGCAGAACTATTTCCCCTGCATGTCCTTTTCTGCTTGCCTGTGCCCTATGGCTGCCCTTGCGCTTGGCAAATAACCCCGCAGGGCTATTTGGAGTCAGGCCCTGCTGTGTTCTGTCTCCCTGCTGACTAACGCAAGAAGACCCGGCAGGGCAAGCAGGGCGGCCTTCCCAGAGCACAGTTCTGTGCAGACATTTAGGAAAAAATAGAGGAAACATCATGGAACATGCATGCTATCCTTAAAGCGTTAGCTTTAGCTCTGACTGGCCTGTCTTGATGACTTACGTTTATTTTCTCAGAATTATGTATATTCATGTAAAAGCCTTTTGGAAATAATATAATAAGGATGGAAATAATAAGAATATATTTAGAAACATAAAGTGACCCAGTATTATCAGGGTTTCGTCATTTCAGAGGAACTTTTCCAAGAAATTCAGTCCAGAATTAAATTTGGGGAATAATAATTATACCTTAAACATTTTTGGTAGACCAGGGGCTTGAATATGATCGTTGAGATGATTCTTCTAAGGAAAAGCTGTGTCTGCTTAGCTTTGCATTAAATACTTTACATTTGATATTTTTCCTTAAGTGTCTCTAAATCACAGTGCACATCATAAAACAGGCATAATACTCTCCCACGTTCCCTGTCTTTCTTTGTGACCATTACTTTAAAACAAAAATAAAAACAAAAAAAACCCCAGCCAATTCTTTGACCTTCAAAGGCAAAACCAGAAACAAACAAACAAACAAACAAACCCAGCCAATTCTCTGACCTTCAAAGGCCATGTGTGGGTATTGGGTAAAAATGAATATCACATGATTCGTGGGAGAAAATGGTCATTTTCTTAAAGCAAACTTGGGAAGGGCTCTACCACGTGCTTACTGGACCCTCCTGATAGCAGCAAAGCGGCAGGAGTTTTGCTGGACTTCCCCTGAAGCTCAGGGCACCCATCACCAGATCCACTGTTGCACAAGCCCCTTTCTTTCTCCCAAAAACACATTTTTGAGGAATTCTAATGACTGCTATTTCCCGAGGCATAAAGAAAGCAATGCAGGTATAACTTTGTGACTGAATGAAAGAGCCACATGCTCGTCTGTACATCAGGTGGAATGGCCCTGATGGATTTAGCTAAAATCAAAGATTGTTTTCTTCTTTTAAAAAAATCTGTTAGAGTCCTTCCCTTTGCCTTCCTTCAGTTTTTGTGTGTAAGGAGTGGAAAAATCAATAGAGCCAAGGGCAGCAGGATGGAATGATAACTGACCCACCCTCCTTTGCTGTATGCAAGCTGTCATCTGACCTCTCTGTTTGTTTTACAATTTCCTACCATCAATCATCGATTCCTTGCTTATGTGACTTCACTTCTCATCGGACTATGATCCAAATCTTTGGAAGCTGTCTGTGGCTT
Source organism: Lagenorhynchus albirostris (assembly GCF_949774975.1). Taxonomy (NCBI): domain Eukaryota; kingdom Metazoa; phylum Chordata; class Mammalia; order Artiodactyla; family Delphinidae; genus Lagenorhynchus; species Lagenorhynchus albirostris. The sequence continues at coordinate 75,737,761 of NC_083112.1, read as the reverse complement.
TCTACCTGAGTTGACTTAAGTGAATAATCAGAAAACAAATTGTTGCCTAATATTGGCTCAAGATGAACCGAGGATTAATGTCTGGAAAGAATGTTCTGTGCGTGGTGTGTCTGGGTTGTCATCTGCCCTGTCGTTTGTGTAAACGTATGAGTCCTTCACGCTGAGATGATGCTCCGGGTGGTGGGAATAAATTACTCTGAACCTGTTATCCTTTCTACAATGAGGACGCGTGCAATTGTTTGTTTGTTTCTCTGCCCTGTGGTTACAGTGGTGGCCCATTTCCAGAGATGTTTACTGCTCCCAGTGCTGGCCTGTTCCTAGGTTTCTTTTATGTTTTCACTCCATCTCTTTACAATGTGTTTTAGCCTGTTTGCTCCTTAGGAATATGTTTGTTCACTGGCTGTTTCATGGTAACATTATTTCAAGATGTTTCACCATACCCTTGTCTTTCTCTTCTCTGCTCATATTGTTTCTAATTTCCCTACCAGAACCTTCCATGGTGCCCAGAACAGTCCTGGTTTTCTACCTGTTGCCCTACTGTCATTCCCAGTGGTTCCCCCTCCCCCCTTTTCCCATTGAAAAGGGAAGGCGTTGAAATGAAAATTATAGTGGTCTCCTTACCCAAAATCATGACTTCTCTCAGATTTTATAACCAACTTCTGAGACTCTTTATTCCAGGGAAAGACTGATTGGGTAGGTACTTAATTTACAGCCACCCTCCCTGGTCATGGATGAAATCATAAAATGGGACCAAACCCTGAACCAAACACTAAGTAATAAGTAGGTCCTAGTAGATGATTCTAATTGACAGACCAGGGTGAGAAAAACACTTTAAAGTCTTCTAAACTTTTCTAGCCATTGCTATTTACTCAGAAGCTGTGGATAATTCTGGACTTGTCAGCATGACTACCGTAGTCTTTATTTTCCTCCTTTCCCCAACACATTTATTATGTTTGCACAGACTGTGTACCAAACACTGCTCTGAGCACAAAGCTGTATCAGAGCGTATCAGATAAACCCTCTACTGTCACGATGTTTATTCCAGGGAATGGAGGTGGAGTCACAAAATAACGAGTTAAATAATTAAATCCAAAAAATCAGATAATATTGTCTTATTTTTTGGAAAAAAAAAAAGTGATATGATAGAAACTGAAAGTTGTCACGGAGCATAGCTCAGGATGAGAGACCGAGGAGGCATCCTCAGAGGAGGAGTCATTTAGGAAGAGAACCAAATGGTAAGTCGGTGCCGGTCACAGGAGGATGAATGGCAAACTCATTCCAGGGTGAGGAAACCATGAAAGCAAAAGTCCTCAGGGGGAGGGAGCTTGACACATTTGAGAAACAGAAAAAAGACCAGTGAGGTTGGACTTCATGGGAAAGTGGAAGCATGCAGGGGGTGAGGCCAGAGAGAGACAGGTCAGGTTGGGGCTGAGGAAGCAGTAGGGAGGGGGCGTGGCAAAGAGCTCAGACCAGCCTCCAGGCGAGTATGTTTCTTGCGATATTGACATGTCACAATGTGCATGAACTAATATTCTAGCTGTTTCGTGCAGAATAGGATGACAAAGGCAATGGGAGAAGCAGAGAGGCCAGTTAGAGATCTCACCATGACCTGCTGAAGAGCTGGATGAAGGAGGAGAGGAAAACGATGGAACAAGTATGCATCCTAAGAACTGGCCGGAGGAAATGGACTGACAGGAGGCATCTAGCAGGGCAGATGGTGGGCTGGGGGCAGGTGGAAAACTGAGAGTTTTGTGTTGTCATGTTAACTAATCATGAATCCCAGTAGATTTCCAAGTGGAGATGTCAAATGGAAAGCTGGCTGTTGGATCCACAGGCCTGGGATTCAGGGCAGAAGTCAAAGCCAGAGATATTGGTATATAGTCTGTATTTGAAGTTATTGGGCAGAACTGGATAATCTAGAAGGAAAGCATAGCAAAAAAAAAAAACCCATCCAGGCTCAGCAAAGGAGAATGTGATGTAGGAAAAGCAAGAGAGTGGGCGTCATGGAAACTGAGAGAAGAGGTGTTTCAAGAGGTAAAATGTGTTCATAGGAGCTGAATGCTGCCGACAGGCTGGGAGACGGGAGAGACCTCTGCATCGCCATCACCAGCAGCTGCATCTCCATCACCAGCAGCTGCAGCGCCATCACCAGCAGCTACGACCTCTGCATCTCCATCACCAGGATAGCTCCTGGGAAGAGCCCAGAAGCCCTGATGGGAGAGTTTGGGGCAGAGTGAGAGGCAAGGAAGTGGTTCCAGATTGTTTCAGGAAACTGATGTCTACAGGAGCAAAGAAACGGAGCTCTTACTAGTTGGAAGCAGGAAATCAAAAAGGGTGTTTTGTTTCTTTTTTAAAAGAAGCCGGAACCCATTTGTTTGCAGACAGAAATGGTCCAGTAGAGAGAAGGCAATGATGGAGAAGGAGAGGTGATGGTGTGGAGTAGAAATGAATGGTTGACCTTTGAAAGGAAAAAAAAACAAAAAGAAAACCCTTCATCCTTTGAAACCCGAGCGCAAGCACAGAGATGGGAGGAGGCTGAGCTTGCTAGGCTGGTGGTGTTGGTGGCAGTAAGATGAGGGATTTCTCTCCATTTCCTTCTATTTTCTTAATGAAGGATCAAGTGAGATCAACAGATACAAGCTTTAGGAGGATGCTGTATTGCAGAGGTTCAATGGGGACCACTTTGATCTGACCGTGAGTCATACATCCTAAGGTGACTTCGTGCCTGTGGTTCTGGACTGTCTGGACAAGATGCCCTGTGTGCTGTGACTACACCATCAAAGTCCCCAATGGTTACTGAGCTGAGAGGTGATTTGCCCAGATGTTCGCATGCAGTCTCGGCCCAGTGTACATTTCCAGTGTTTTCTCACATTTGTCCATGTCGCCATGTCTTTCCGTCTTCTGTTCCTCTCTTGAGCCTTACCCTTTCTGGGCACTTGTTCCCATCATTTTCCTGGCTGGATTATTCATAGCTTACTCCTCCAAGGGAAGTGGGTTAATTCTTTTCATCCCAGTTGAGATCACACGTTCCAAATGAAGGTGTGATCTCAAAAATCACAACTTCTGCTCTTCCTCATGACCGCCGTCTCCCCCTCCAATCTGAAATGAACGAGTTCTGTCTCTGGACCCCATAGGACTTTCACTCATTCATATCCACCCATTCATTCATCCATCCATTCACTCATTCAATAATATTTCAGGATCTTCAGCAATGTGCTGGAAGCATGCCAGGCAGGCCCCCAGAATATGGGGGGGGTGCACAAATTGACCTGGTCCTTGTCTTCATGCTTACGATCTAGAAGAGACTATGACAGAGCAGATGCCGTCAGTAACTTTATACCCTTTATCCCTTTATTTTTAGCTGGGCAGGGATCACTCAGCATCCACTACATTTTTCAGACTTCCCTGCAGCTAGCTGTGGCATGTGAATACGTTCTAGCCAATGGTTTGTACATTGAAGCATTGTGTATAGTTTATGGAATGTAGTCTTCAAGTGAGAGGGCATCCTTCTTTTTCTTCTTTTCTGTTTCCTTATTCTGCTGTTTGGAATGTAGTTCTGGCTTCCAGATTTCGATCAGCCATCATGGACAACGTGGTGGGGTCAAATGCTGAATCTGATCTGAGGAAGATCCTAGAAGGACCCTGGGTCCTTGGTTCTTACAGAGCTCTCTTTTCAGCTCTGCACGCTTTAAATAAGAAATTGATCTATGAAGCCACTGGTATTTCAAGTTTTCTGTCATACACAGTTGTATCTTAATAAAATAAGGGCTAATAACCCAAAATGCAGGATGCTGTCAGACCGTCTCATGTCCTGCGGTCTAGCAACTCAGAGGAGCTTTTCCGGGGCTTGTAGCTGAGCTCAGACGGAGGGTTTGGAGCTTACTACAGCCGTGGAAGGAGAGAGTTCCTGGTGAGGTAGGGTGGGGGGGACAGTACTATGAAGAGACTAGACAGGAGAGGAGGCACACATTCAAAGAGCCACAGACTGTGGCTCGAGCGGAGGAAACCGGTGGTCGGGGGAGACGGCAGAAGCAGGCAGGGCGAGATTCCCCATGACCTTGGAGGTCATGGTGGAAATGTTGTCCTTTACTCTAAAATGAAATGGGAAGCTATTTAAGAGTTTTATGCAGCTATTTCAATGATCAGATTTGGGCTTTTATAATATGACACCTCTGTAGGGAGAACTTACTGGAATTGAACAAGGGTGGATACAGGAAGACCACCTGGGAGGTTGTTACGGTGCTATTTGGTCCACAGAGGAGGGGGAAGAGGTGCCAGGATGTAGTGTCAGAGGGTCAGGGAAGGGGTGGGGGGTCTGGCTTCGCTGGGATTTCCCTTAGATGGGAATTATCTCCTCTGTTCCTTAGACATCTCCATATATACGTCCTCTTCTACATCACAGGCTATATTTTACCTGTCTTTGCATTTTCGCTCTCACCCAGCAGAGCACCTTGCTCACAGTAGGTTCTCAATCTAAATTTATTGATTTATTAAGGGATGGGTGAAGAAGCAACGGTTGTATAATTTTTCCCAAAGGAACCCAAGGATGCTCGCAGAACGTGCTGGAAAGCTCCTCTGAGACTTGTTTCTTTGCTGACTCTTTGTTTTTGTTTGTAGCTATGGCAGCATAATCTGGAAGAGTAGGTCTGATTTTGCAAATTCATTTGCCTATGAAAACAGCCCGTATTGCAGCATCATCAGCACGAGCGGCGGGAATGGTGCAATGCAATCTGTGGGCTTTGGCAAATAGAGTTTCTGAAGGAAAAAAATACAACTTTAACCCACTTGCTCTTTTGCAATCATGTAGCAATATCTGTAGGAGGCCAGCGGCTTTTCCCCTTGGTAATAATGTAGGTTGAGTAACAAATGATTTCACTCTGTCTGGTTAATTATTACGGGTGGTTTATCCATTGATTGAAAGCTCTTTACAAGTGTCAGGAAATGAAAATAGGAACAGAAAACTCCCTCCCATATTCCAAGAATTGCTATCGACTGGAAGAATCAAATGTTCCCCGTTTAGCAATGTCATTCCTAAGCAGTGCTCTCATTTAGGGTGAAACAGTTCATGGACAGAAGCTCAGGAGAAGACAATGCCACTTTCAGAAGGGCACACATCACCGATGTCAGCGAGACTCACTCGACACAGGGAGACAAGGCTGCCTGCAGACCACTGCACAGGGATGCTGCAAACAACAGTCTTTACAAGAATTCACGATTTGTTCCTACTTTTAGAGGCGCATTCAGCATTTTGAATGGTGGTGTTCCCATCACCACAATCGTGAAAGAGAAGAGTCAGTGAAGCCACTAAAGGTTCACAGTGACCCCGAAAGAGACAGACGTTGCAGAACTTCAAGAGTTAAAGACCAGGCCAAGTGTAAAGATACATCAGACGGCCTCCTGAGAGGTGTGGAGGGAAGGCGCTCTTTCCCAGCAGGTCACTTTGTTTACTACTTACATATAATTGTTGACAGCTCATCACGAATCGATCTGACTTAAATACTTCCCGGAACAAGGTAAAATACATGAGTTGAAAAGAAAATGCATGAATGTAGGTATGTTCTCCATCTCTCTCTCCCTCTTTGTTTCTCTCTCCCTCTCTCTCTTTCTCTCTCTCTCTCTCTCTCTCACACACACACACACACACACACACACACACTTATTCCCAATCCATAAATTTTGGAAAGTCACAACTCTCTTAACCATTATGCTCCCAGTTATTAATCAGCCAATTTAAATAACTAAGAATAACTAAGTCATCCAATAAAACTAATAACTACTTCCGGAAGAAAATTTGTCAATTTGGAGGCTATATTATGGGTTTTTTCACTGCATGATTGCTTTCGTTGCCCATCTCATCTTGTGAATGTCAGAATTAACGCTTTGTCATTTACAAACAATGTGTGACTGTGCAGATGTAATTTCCTTCCTCTTTGCCACAGATTTTATTTTAATGACGAATGCCTTACAAACTCACTGCAGAAAATTTAGACAACACATAAGAATAAAATTACTTGAAATCCTATTTTGAAGACTTTGTTCCATATTCTGGATTTTCTTAAATATGCAAATGTATTCAATAGATTGGTTGAGATAACAGTGAACTTTGATTGCACACGTGTCAGGCATAGTTGTATATACTCTACCGGCATCAACTAATTCATTCATCCATTTCTGCATGACTTTGCATTTTTTATTATGACTTTTTAACATTCTTCTGTATATGCTTTTCTCTATCATTAAAAATTCTTAGTAAACATGATCTTTAATGCCTGTGCCTTTTATGGGATAAATATATACCAGAGCAGATTTATGTCACTCAAACAACTAACGTTTCCAATTTTTCATTAATGTAAATACTGTCACCTACTATAATTGTATTACAAATATTATTCTGATGAAATATTATAGCAGTTACTTTTCATAAATCCTCAAGTGTGTTGCAAAATTGCAAAATTAAGACAGATTCCCAGAAACAAAATGCTGACTCAAAGACTTGGAATATTTTCTATACACAGTATTTTTAAAGGGGAATTTTTATAGTAAAAAGAATTTTAGTTTGATCAGATTTGCCTGTTAAAATGCAGGGACCAAAAATGAGTTAAATATTCAGATTTCTCCCCAAACAGGGGAACTGAACCCCTAGTCAACTGGATATTTGTTTCTAATCCTATTCTAGTTTTATTCAAATTCCCTATGGAAGTGGGAAAGATCACACACAGCGCTCACTGTTTTGATTATTGTTGACGAGGAACCAGCCTTCCTTTGTAAACATCTGGATGCTGCCAAGGGCGGCAGGTTTGTCACAAGGATATCCCTCGTGTGAGCCTGGACAGGACATCTGGGAGCCAAGGCTGGGGTGCCTGGTGCCCAGTGAGGCCCTTCCTTCACCCCCTATTCAAGAGGACATTTCCAGCTCCATTTCCCCTCAGAGCAAACTAAGCCAGCAGCTTTGGTCGGGACCCAGAGAGCATCTCTGAGTCATCCGTGCCTTTGAAATCTCATTAGTGCCTTCCACATAGAGAGAGCGGATTTGGGGTCCACGTGGAAAGCCTCTGTTTTACTAAATTGCTGACGTCATCTTCCTTCTCTGCTGCTCTTCCTTGAAAGTAAGGACGGTGGTGCTTAAAACAGAACTGAGTAAACTTAGTATAGATGCAGTATAACTGAATAAGGCTCCATTTGGGGAACCAAAACACAGGAAATGAGAGAGATCTTCACAAGGAAGAAACAGTTTGCTCATTTTAGCCCACTTCACACGTATGAAAACTCATAAGATAGTAGAGTAAAATTGAGAATACATCACTGAAACATGAATCAAGCATCTGTAATGACAATGAAGAAGAAAATGGTTATGTGATTTAGAAAGCATGACGGGGTGTCAGGATAGACACTGGAAATTTTACTCTGATCTGATAATTAAGTGATAGGAGACATGTTGGCAAGATGTTGGATTTGGTAAACTACTTTGCATATTTGGTGATATATCCAAACCCAACTCATACTGTGAGAAGAAAAATACAGATGTAATTTTAACAGCTTTATTGAAGTATGATTAACAATCATAAAATGCACATATTTAAAGTGCACAACTTGCTAAGATTTCGCCTGTGTGCACGTCCATAACTGCCACCACAGTTAAGGAGATGCACGCGTCCATCATCCCCAAAGCTTCCTCATGATCCTTTGTCATTCTCTCCCTCCCACCGCGCCCCCCCCCCGGCTCCTCCCCAGGCAACTGCTGTTCAACTTTCTGTCAGTGTTGATTAGATTGCTGGAATGTTATAGAAAGGACCAAATATACCCACTCATCCTCTGCTTTAAGAGTAAACAATGCCATAACAATGTCTTTAAACAATAAGGAACAGTGATGGTATAGAAAATCTTGGTTGTGAGGGGGAAAAGCTCATAGTCATGTGAATTACACATTTTCCATCTCCTACCCTTTCCTACAGTCCATCTTGCTGGACCAGAGAGAAATGTGTGTGACAGTGCAAATGAGATGTTCACCCATGACCACACCAGCAGGCGATGCAGGTACAAATTCCACTGGTCAAAGTAAATGATGTCAGCTGCGACAGCAGCTTAATAAATGAAACAATGTTTACAGCTAGACTAAGACTTGGCATTTATTAAATACTATGTATCCGCTACTATGCTATATATTTGATGTGCAATAGCTTATTTTTTTCACTTGATTTCCCCCCAAATTCTATATACAATTTTCATTTTCACATCATGGTTCTTTCCTTTAATATTATTCTGTATGCCTTTTCAGTGTTATTCACTAACTCAATAAGCATCTAAGAAACTATGTCATAACTTCTTTATATCATATCATATCATAAAGACAATACTTACAGCTAGGAAAAAAATTGATAAAATTTTCATTTGTATAAAATCCCCTGCAACATACCTGTGGCTTCAGTTAAGGTAAAGACAAAGAAGTAATTTGGGGGGAATTTGTCCCAGAGAATATGATTTGAGGAGAAGAGAACGGGCCACATAAGTACAGTCAGAATGCAGGCGATAGCTCAGATGAAGGGCAAGAAGGAATCTGTTACGAGGCAGGAGAAAGAAATCAGAATATACACAGGAGTGCAGGGGCAGACCGCTCTGGGCCTGGACCAGTGGGCTGTGTGCTAAACTGCATATTTAACACATTTGTTGGGTCCAGAGAGAGGACAGGAACAGTGGGCCACCTTATTAGCCTGTGTGGTTCCCTGGAACCATGGGAACTCCATTAGCTTGCTGCTGCGCGGAGCTGTAAACCACTCACCCTGAAAAAGGGTTGTGAAGAGTATATCCAGGGTTCTGAGTAGGCTAGGCTAGATTTGGGGTCTGTGGTTGGTAGCCTGCATCAGTAAGATAATCCAATCCTCCTATATTACATTATCAGCTATCTCCAGGAACTGAAACACTTTGAATTTGAATGATCTGCTATAAGTGGGAGGTTTAAGACTTCCTATAAGCCCACAAGAGAGTTGTTTGAAAAGTTTATTTTGTGAGGAGAGGGACAAGAGTTCACTTTCATTCTTCCTTGGAGAATGTGCATGGTCTGGTCCTCAGAGGTGTCACAGATATATAACCCCAGGGCCTCACTGAAGAAAGTGGATGGGGAAAATGGATCAGTAAGCACGTGTCCACAAGCCCCAGGTCAGGCATCGATCTTGCTAAGAAGCCAAACAGAACCTCTCAGGTCTCCTCTAGGCCAGTATCTGCTCCAAGGAAGCAGTATTCTAAGCCACACCCAGTGCTCAGATTCCCTCTATCTTTTCCTGCTAAGGATTCAAGCTGTTTATCTTAACTCCAGTATCATTAATTCACCAATTCTGAGAACAGACATTTTCATGTGTAGAGACGTGGGCATGCCCTGAGGTTCTGGTTGTAACTGTGCTTGTTTGTTTTCGTTTTCTCTCCAGCTGGCATCTCTCTGCCTGGAGTTTCTGTCCATCTTCTGTTTTCTACTAGCTTCCTATCTGATGGTTAGGCTAACCATTCTTCTCACTTAACATAACTTCTCACTTGACACGGATTGGTTTCCCTTTCCTGTACACATCATTTCCCCTCTATCTCCTCCAGTTTCCAAGGCACCCTTCAGATTGTGATGTTCCCCTACACACACTCCGCTCCCACCCCCGCCCCCAGCATGGTCTGAGCAGCTCAGGTGGTCCCCCTCACTCTCAGTCATTGTTCAGTTGGAGGCGTGAGCGGCTCAGAGCCTGCAGTGTGGTGCTGTTAGCCTAGACGGCCCCTTGTTGCCAAGCCTGACCCCCTATCTGATAGGTGCCCCACCCGGCTCCCAGGCCTTCCTATTCTGGACTTGGACTTCACACTCATTCATGTCAAACTGTGGCTTGTCCAGCTTGTGGCATAGGACCCCCTGCTGCAGTGCACTTGGGACGTTTTTGGATTCAGACCCTGAAATTCATTGTATTTGCCAACCCTCACGCTGTTGGGACTTGCAGATTTGATGACATGTCTTCCATCTTTGTATCAAGTCACTGATAAAAGCACCAAAGAGAGCACGAGCTGAAGCCTGCACAAGACCCTGCACAAGATCAACACTAATGGTTATGGAACTTGATACTGGTTCTCCTCTCTTAGCCAAAGCTCCAGCGCCATGGGGTGGAGCTGCATTTCCCATTTTTGTACCCCTAGTACTAAGCAGAGGGCTGAGAACCAACAGGCATTTTACAAACAGATGTGGATTGGATAAGATGCTTGCCAAAACGTTTTATTTTTAAATTTCATCTAATCTGTAAGGGTATTACAAAATACCATGTTATAGTTGATTGAAATCCATGTAATTGCTTCTTAAAACATTTCTGTGAAATCTGGGTTTAGTAATCCTCTCAAGAAAGGACTCGTGACTTATTCTTCTTGACTCTTACTGGATCTTAGTTACCATTGTTTTCTCTTTAGCTGTTCTCAGACCATTATTATAATAAGCTTCTAGATTCTTTCTCGGGATGTACTTTAAATTCACTAACCTGTAGTTTGCCTCAAGTGAATTTTCTTTTCCATTGGGGTTTTGAAATGCCATTTATTCACTTTTGGTTTTGGCAATCTTTCCTTCTGCCCTCTGTTTTTCAAAGATCCCTCAGATGTCTCAGCGATCACATTTACAGAAGTTCTCTGGCCCCTGAGTTTCATTTAGGGAGCTCACAGGCTGTCTACCTGCTTTACCCACATCGGGTTTCTAGTCTTCTGATGCTGCCCTGAGCTGCTGACCTCCCGTTCATATCAGCACATCATTGTTTGCAAGATTATCTTCAGGATAAAAAAAATTTTTTAAATGAGGGAGCCAGAAAGAAAGAAAGAAAGGAAGGAAAAAAGGAAGGAGGGAGGGAAAGAGGAAGGGAGGGAGGAAAGAAAGGAGGGAGGGAGGGAGGGGGAAGGGGCACCATGTTGAACACTTTAGAGCACAATCTCATTAAGTCCTAACACTGCCCTGTGAGGCAGGGCCTGTTTTTCTCTTATTTACCAGTGGTCACTCTGAGGCACAGAGAGCGTGGGTCTGGCTTTCCAGACTCTCAAACACATACTTTAAATCTCTTCCAGCTCTTCTCTGACTTGTTATCCTTTTCCTGTATCTTCTCCTTTCTAATGGGCCCCTTAACCAGCTCTCCACTCTCAGTAGCTTCCACTTAACTGTCCTTATTTTTTTCCTTTTCTCACAGAAACACTAAAAGATTTCCACTCTTCACAACTCTACCCTGCAGTCCATGGCGATGACCTAGAACATTTAGCAGCGTTCCAACCTCATTCAACACACACGCAGGCCCTTTGCCTCTGCATTGTCTTGTCCCTGAAAAGTAGAAATGTGGGTTGGGGTTACTTTGACTCAGATGGGGGTTGGGGGGAAGCCTGCCAGAGAGAGGAGAAGAGTCGGGTATCATAAGCATTTGGGGAAGAAGAGGGGATATCCTGTAGCTGGTCCCGGCTCCCTTCCACGGGGCAAGGGATAGGTTTCTGTTTACAGAGGGAAACATTTAATCAAGACCGCATTCTTCAAAACCCACATGTATTTCTTATCACATCCACCCAAGCAATCTGGGGTCCCACACAAACGTGCAGTGGCTTCTGGAGAGGAAGTTTTGGTGAATATTTTAGAAACAATAACAACAACAAGAACAAAAACACAACCGACTGGCACAGTCTGAATCTCAACGATCTCAAGATTCTTCTTCATTTTGAGACCTTCCGAAACAATACGAACATTCTATTTGGTAAGTCAATAAGAAAACTCACTGACACAATAATGCTCTGTCTTTCTCAAGTTGGGGTGCCGACATAATGGAGAAAGTCCCTGCTCTGAATGTCTCCAACCATATGAAGTTTAAAAAGCATGCAGCTGGGGGTCGATGTTGGGTGAACACCCAGGATTACGGGACAGACGTGAACCTCCGCCTGGCTGGACGCTTACAGGTTTCCCTTCATCCCCTGAAGAACTGCTAAAACCAGCAATTAGGAACCGTAAACACCAGTACTTTGCCTTGAGGGAAATTGGGACTTCAAGATAAAATATCTAAGAGATTTGAAATCTGTCGTTAAACACAGCCTTGGTCTTAAATGTTCATAATCCTTTCCCTGCCCTTGACTTTCTGCAATAACTTCTTTCTGAATTTCTCTGTCTCTGTTTACCAGTTTACTTTCTTAGGGAATAACCTCCATAAGCTACCAAATGATGAACTGTTTTTCATTCATGTGTTGTTTTTCCAGCCCCCTTAATTGGAATAAATGAACATATGACTTGACTTTTAACCTACTTTTCCTTGTGCTTAAAATAAAAGAGTATAGCATCATTTATGTGTGTCTGCATATATGCATTAATTTATTATCAATCCCAAGGACCTCACCAGTGTGAACTGGAGATTAAGCAAAATGGGAAAAATTATTCTCACCCTTTGCTGTATCTAAAATCAATGCACAACAAGAATAAAATGGAGTAATGATATGTCAGATAGTATCTTTACTGAAAGGCTACTTATAGTTGTATTTTGGACAAAGAGAGTTAACTTAGTATCTTTTGCTGAAAACTTTTCATAATACAGTTGATTCTTGTTATTCATGGTGGTTAAGCTCTGTAGTCACTGTGAACACAAAATTAGTGAAGACTGAGCCATTGCTCCTATAGGAAATATAGGGTTACGTTCCTGCAGGCTTCTGCTTATGACGTTCTCGCCAACCAATCAATTCATACCTTTGTTTTATGTATGTTTCTGTTTAAAGACACCTTATTTAATAGATACTGTTGATTTAATAATAATAATATTGAAGTCATGGTCAACAGCCCTGTAACTCAGGCCTGAACAAAGCTGATCTAACACAGGTTTTCTACACAAGACTCATCACAGCCTTCTCACCCCTAGATACACTGGACAGCACTACAGCACCATTGAGAGCCATTTTAAACAGCAAAATCACCAAAAAAGGCACAAAAAGAATCCCTGTTTACAGTCTGAGAGCTGGGACAAGAAGGCAGGGCATCCCTTGTTAGCTCTTAGCTGGGAACATGCACAACAGGCAGCTCAGAATTTTTGCCACTAAGTCTATGTCAGTGAGTGAGTAAGTACCACAGTATTGATTTGGGGGTTACCAAGAAATGTAATGAGTTGACATATTTGCAAATACCGGATCTGTGACTAATGAGGATCAGCTGTACTTCTGAAAGAACCATTTAAGGCATCTCTATTCTGTACTATTATATATTCTGTACTAAATATATCGGCAAATACATTTTTTGCCAATACTGATTCTGTCACTTCTGAATATTCCAGACTTCCTTACTTAACTTTATCTTCTTCTTTTTTTTTTTTTTTTTTTTGCGGTACCCGGGCCTCTCACTGCTGTGGTCTCTCCAGTTGCGGAGCACAGGCTCCAGACGCACAGGCTCCAGACGCACAGGCTCCAGATGCGCAGGCTCAGCGGCCATGGCTCATGGGCCCAGCCACTACCACGGCATGTGGGATCTTCCCGGACCGGGGCACGAACCCTCATCCCCCGCATCGGCAGGTGGACTGTCAACCACTGCGCCACCAGGGAAGCCCAACTTTATCTTCTTAAAACAATCTTTTGGAATTAAAAAAAACAATTCCTCTGGTTCTTATTCTCCACACAAACCCCCTAATTCAGAAGGATTGCATTCTGGTTGTTTGTGGTTAACATGTAAACTCAGTGATGGGAAAGGAAGGTCAGAGGATGCTGTTGGTGTGTCCCACACATATCCCCCAGCCCATCCCAAATACAGCTTGCAGACATGCCCGAGGACATTCTCTGTCCAGAGGAATATGCTAGACCCACAGAGGGCAGACCAGAAGTGAGGCAGACAACACCTGCAGAGTGATACGTCATCCCAGCTCCCCACCCCTCAGTGGGATGACTCTGGGGCATTATCCCAGCAGGACATTGCCCTGTCGGCCACAGCACTCACCTGCACCATCCCTGTCTCAACCCCGCACGTTGTGGATTGCCTCTCACATTAATTACTTTTATTCAAATCCTCAGTGTGGGTTCTGCCTTTAGGGTAACTCACACTAAGGTAGACATATTTTCCCTGGGAATCCTGATGGAATTTGCTTTTCTGTAGAATTGCTTGAGCTGAGAGAGGCCCTAGGGCCCAGTGGAAAGGATGCTCATGGGACTCTGGCCTCAGTTCCACCACTGCCTAATTCCTTGGTGCCCTTGTAAGTTTCCTAGAGCTGTGGTAACAGATCACTGCACACTGGTTCACTTAAGGCAGCAGAAATGTATTCTTTCACCACGTGGAGACCAGCAGTCTGAAATCTAGGTGTTGGCAGAGCCATGAAGGTTATGAAGGTTCTGAAGGCCTCAGGGGAGAGTCTGTTCCAGGCCTGTCCCTTGGGCTCCTGTGTGGCTGGCAGTCTTGGGTATCCCCTGGCCTGTAGGGGGATATCCAATCTCTGTCTGTGTCTCTACATGTCAGTGTCTGTATTGTTTTTCCTCTTCTTTTTATTTATTTTTATTTTGGGCTGCATTAGGTCTTTGTCGCTGCATGCAGGCTTTCTCTAGTTGGGGCAAGCCAGGGCTACTCTTCTTTGTGGTGCGTGGGCTTCTCATTGCGGTGTCTTCTCTTGTTGTGGAGCATGGGCTGTACGTGTGCGGGCTTCAGTAGTTGTGGCTCGTGGGCTCTAGAGCGCAGGCTCAGTAGTTGTGGCTCACGGGCTTAGTTGCTCCGCGGCATGTGGGATCTTCCCAGACCAGGGCTCAAACCTGTGTCCCCTGCATTGGCAGGTGGATTCTCAACCACTGCACCATCAGGGAAGCCCTCCCTCTTATTATAAGAACACCAATCATTGGATTAGGGCCCGCCCTATGACCTCATCTTATCTGTATTCCATCAGCCAAGACTCTATTTCCAAATAAGGTCACATGCACAGGGGGTTGGGACGTGAACACGCCGTTTTGGGGACACAATTCAACTCAGAACAGCACCTGACTCCCTTGTCTATAAAATGCAGGTATTTGATGGGGAAGATGATCTCCAACTTTTAGCTCTGTAGTTCCACAATTTAAACTTCAAAGATGAGTGTTACTTTCATTGCTATTGTTCTTTTTCTCTTTATTCTCTTGCTTTGCCATTATCACCAGAGTAGAAATCATATTACAGTTCCTCTAAAAAGAAATACACATATCACCTCACATTAAAATATAGAAAAAATAAAGCATACATCAAATTGATGTCTCTTAAAATAATTACATTCTCATCTCTAAGCATTTAACTTTCTAATTCAACCTAAGATTCTCACTGAACTTTTATAAAATATTTTGAAAGCACTGGGTGAAAGTAACAATTAGTCATGACACGGATTTCCTCCAAGACCATTATGTTTCTTCAGATCCATTGCTCAGGTACAATGAGATAAAAAAATTAACGTCACAGTTTTATCTGCCCAGGACGCAACGTGGGTTTGCAAAGTTCAGGGTGCCTTCCACACAGTTTAATTTCCCCTGCCAGGGCATAGGGATGAATAGGGCTGATGCTATTTTATTTTTCTCTAAGCTGTAATGTTTTTGACGCGACCGTGGACTGGAAATGGAAACAACAGGTATAAATCATATCATTTACCCTGGGGAGCAAAGCTTGAGCAAATCTGCTCTCCTGGAAGGTTTTGCTTTTTTGTTTTTTTTCCTGATTGTTTATTTTGTAAGATTTTCACTTTTAAAAATGTTCCAGGGCTTCCCTGGTGGCGCAGTGGTTGAGAGTCCGCCTGCCGATGCAGGGGACACGGGTTCGTGCTCTGGTCTGGGAAGATGCCACATGCCGCGGAGCGGCTGGGACCGTGAGCCATGGCTGCTGAGCCTGTGCGTCCGGAGCCTGTGCTCTGCAACGGGAGAGGCCACAATGGTGAGAGGCCTGCGTACCACAAAAAAAAAAATAAATAATAAAAATAAAAATAAAATGTTCTGTTTATGCTACAGCAGCCAATGGAAGTAAAAGGAACCTACCTTTGGAAGGAGGTAGCAAGTTGTTTAGAGAGCTGTGCAGCAGAGCCCCAGGCATATCCGGTGAAAGGCAAGAAGATGCCTGGCCCTAGGTACTGATGGGAGCCGCGAGGGCCACCGAGCCTGGACCCCGCCATGTCTGCCGGGCTTTGGTGACAGGAAATCACATGTGGTGTCGTTTTCAGCTGCTGAGAGAGACAGATGCACCCAGATCGATATCACTGTCCATTTTCAAAGAGGTATTGTGATCTCACCGAGCATTTTTAACCAAGCAGAACAACAAAACTTTTATTCCATCAGACCTGGCAGGAGCCTCCGGGGTCTTTTCCCTTTTCCAAATCAAAGGCGTGAATCAAGGCTTAACAGGTGATTGGGGTTCTTATATTTGGAAACCCCCTTCAGCTAAAGGATAGTACGATCATTTTGATCTAATTATTTTGTTTGTTGGAGTCGGTATAGAGAATGAGCGAAGAGCAGCAGTGACCCTTCTGGCCTTTCCTGAATGGAAAGAAGCGTGAAGTGGTTGATCTGTCTTATGTGCTGATGAGTAAGCTTGTCACCATCCCACCTGTGGCATTTGTGTATCATTTCAAAATGTTCATGAGCTGTTTTCTTAAGATGGTCAATTAAATATGAGTACTCTTGATGTGTGATGAATGGGACTCTTGCTTTCAGAAGTTACCCAGGCAAAGTCAGGTAGAGAATTGAGGTGACATGCTCTGAAAGAAAAAGGGGAAATTGGTTTTACTTTTCTTTTTGCATTCACAGGATAATCAGCTTAATTCTCCACTTCTCACCCATGGGCGCACAGGAGGATGGGCACTGCCAAAGGGAAGCCTTCCAAGCTTCCGTTCGTATTTTTGCCCGGGGGCATCCACCATCAGACCATATTAGTGTTTCATGAGTAGATGCAATAGGAACGGGACATTACAAGAGTCTTCCAAGGTCCCTCCAATGTCATCTTCTACAGGTATTTCCACAGGTGGTAGGATGAGGTCTTAGTGCCACATGGCTGCAAAGTGAGAACGTGGCGAAATTTTGTCTACTATACATTTTAAGAGCCGGAGATTAAATGACATCCCCGAGGTCATCCCAGGGCAGAAAGAGTGGAGGATGCTTGCTAAGTCCCCAGGCACTGCTCACTCAATTGCCCACATGGTGAACTCCCAAAACCATGGTTTTAACTCAGCTAGACTCAAATAGAGGGTGGCTGGCTCCCTGATAGGTGGGCCCCCCAGAATCAGAGAGAGATGTGCCTTTCTCAGGCAATTGGGAACTTTTCAGTCTCTCACACCATGTTCCTAAATATGTATCTTTTCATCACCTAGCTACACTGGGGACTTGTTTTAGTGAGAACAAACTCAGAAGGACACCACCACGCGGGAAGCATCCTGATCGTGAGTCCCTGCGTGCTGTGACCGTGGTTCTCAGCTCCTTTCTCCCGGTATCATCACCCGGCACACATGCTCATTATCATGTTTCTTATAAGAAGGTTTTTGGTAAGAGAAAATAGACCAATGGTTTATTTAACAAGGAATAAAAATCCATTCTTCAGGACTGGCTTTGGGTAGTTCAAGGCTTCCAGCCTGGACTGGAAAATGGGCTGACATCTAGCACCTGCTCGTAACGTCCCAGAGCCCGAGGCCACGTTGAACGGATATGCCCAGGATGTAAACGGGGTGCCCATTATAATATTTTAAATTCCCCAAATCTGGTGGCTCATCGTTCACACATTCTTGTGTCACGTTGTCTGCCCAGTGAGCTTTTCTTCAAAGAGCCTTTAAATGTTAATTAATTAGACAGTGTGTTCATGCTGTACTTTTAAGTTCAATTCACAATTGCATGTGGCATATGGCGCCAAAGGAATGTGTCCCAAGACACTCCTGAAATGCACAGAGCAGAGAGAGGAGCCGTCGCCGCGTGGCCCCGGTCTCCGCAGAGACTTCGCAGAAGAGCACAGAGGGAGCCCCGTCTAGAAAGAAAAAAAGCCAAATGTGGCTTCTAAGCTCAAGAGAGACTTTACAGAAGGAGAAAACATGTTTTCCGTCTTTCACAATTAGCCTCTGTAAACAGGGAAGGAGTTGTTCTATTTTGTTTGAAAAACACTCTGCTGTTCACAGGTCCATACACTTATTTGTGAAACAAACATCATTTGGGTTGGAGGAGGCCTGGGGATGATCACGCTGGTGGCTGAGAGCCCATGGTGAGGAGAACATGGCCATGCCAGCTGCAGTCAGAGGCAGTGAGAATGAAGGCCAAGGGTCATTGGAATAGGTGTGGCTTTATTTGGTTGGAGCCAATACAATTAGAGGTTCAGGTGATGGATGCCTTGGAGAGAGGCCCAAGGGGCTCTGCAGGATGGGGTGCCCATCCCCTTTTGCTGGGAATCCACCTCTTGGAATGGCTTCAGCTGGAGGGAGCTGCCTTGGCCAGTTTCAGCCCTTCCCTGCAGCAACCTCTGTCTGGTCCATTTGGGCAACTCTAACAAAAATTCCCCAGACTGGGAGCGTACACAATAAAAGTTTAATTCTCACACTTCTGGAGGTTGGAAGTCTGAGGTCAGTGTGACATCATGGTGGGGTCCTGAGGTCAGAGATCATGGTGACTGCATGGTAGGGTCCTGAGGTTGGAGGTCAGGGTAACTGT
Organism: Lagenorhynchus albirostris; assembly: GCF_949774975.1. Classification (NCBI taxonomy): domain Eukaryota; kingdom Metazoa; phylum Chordata; class Mammalia; order Artiodactyla; family Delphinidae; genus Lagenorhynchus; species Lagenorhynchus albirostris. The sequence continues at coordinate 75,719,149 of NC_083112.1, read as the reverse complement.
ATTGTGGGTTTCTGCTGAGAGCCCTCTTCTGGGTGGCACAATGCCGAATTCCCATTATGTCCGCACAAGGCAGAAAGAGTATGGGGGACTCTCTGGTGTCCCTTTTACAAGGGCACTAATTCAATTCATGGAGACTCCACCCTCATGACCTATTCATCTCCCCAGTGACCTACTTTCTAATTCCATCACCTTGGAGGTTAGGATTTCAACGTATGAATTTTGAGAGGAAACAATGTTCAGTCCGTTGCACGTCTGTCAAGTGAGTGGTCAAGGCAGGCCTACAACACTCAGCCCCTTTTGCCTTAACTCCTGGCAATCACCAAGCACTGTCCCGGCTCCTAGACTCCCTGTAAGATCAGTGCAGCTGCAACACATTTCAACCTCTCCTGCACACAATCCTGCTTTCTGGTCCCCCAGTGATTTCTGTTCCCAACTATTCTCCCCAGTGTTGTTTCTTCATGCAAATATGTATCTCTGGGTCTGCTTCCAGGGGAACTTGTGGTCAAAGGCAGCCCCCCAAAACAAAGAACCATCAGGGCTCAAATGTCAACAGGGCCCAAAATAAGAAACCCTGCCTTAAATAAAGACAGTGAAAGGCTAAGAATGATTAAATTAAGACAAGTGTGAAAGTCAGAGGCCTATGTTACTGTTTATGTCCCCCAAATTCCTATGTTGAAGCCCTTAGCCCCGATATGGTGGTATTAGGAGGTGAGAGGCCTTTGAGAGGTGATTAGGTTTAGCTGAGGCCGTGAAGGTGGGGCCCCCACGATGGGATTAGTGCCCTCACAAGAAGAGGAAGAGGCACCAGGGCTCTCTTTTTGCCATGTGGGGACATGGACAAAAGATGGCCATGTGCAGGCCAAGAAGAGGGCCCTCCCAGGAACCGAATCTGCCAGCAGCTGGATCTTGGACTTCCAGCCTCCACAACTATGAGAAATAAGTGTCTGTGTTTAAGCTGTCCAGTCTATGGTATTTTGTTATAGCAGCCTGAGCTGACCAAGCCTACCCGTTATGAGTAGGGGTCTACAGCGAGGCCCTGAAATACATTTCTTGGTGAAGAAAGATAGTTAATGGAGTTGTTTACAAGATGAAAAGGGAAAACAGTGGAGCAACTATTAAAATCATATTCATTTATCCATTCTGTGCTGTCCTTTTTTTTTTTTTTAACATCTTTATTGGGGTATAATTGCTTTACAATGGTGTGTTTGTTTCTGCTTTATAACAAAGTGAATCAGTTATACATATACATATGTTCCCATATCTCTTCCCTCTTGCGTCTCCCTCCCTCCCACCCTCCCTATCCCACCCCTCCAGGCTGTCACAAAGCACCAAGCCAATATCCCTGTGCCATGCGGCTGCTTCCAACTAGCTATCTACCTTACTACTTTTGTTAGTGTGTATATGTCCATGACTCTCTCTCGCCCTGTCACAGCTCACCCTTCCCCCTCCCCATAACCTCAAGTCCGTTCTCTAGGAGGTCTAAGTCTTTATTCCTGCCGAAAAAGACAAATACTGTATGCTAACACATATATATGGAATTTAAGAAAAAAAAATTGTCATGAAGAACCTGGGGTAAGGCAGGAATAAAGACTGTGCTGTCCTTTTAATGATTGTAGAAATGTTACGATAATATGGAAACATAGGTAGAATAATATTGAAATCATATGGTAAATGGTTTAAATGCAATATCAAATGTAAAAAGTAATACAATGTAGAGAAAAATGAATAAAAGTGTATAAGATGTTTGCTTAAAAATGGGAAACATATCAAAATATTTTTTTTCTGTTACGTTAGAACGTTGAAACAGTTTTGTGTGCAGGATGATATGAAACTGACCCAATAAAACACTGTTTCTGAAATATTGTTCTTAACGAGTGTAAATTAATAAGCGCAGTACCCCGTTGCCACATATATGTATAATTTACACAGCCATATGCCCCGTACAAAGGCTCCCGGCTTTGGGGGCTGACATCCAGCCCAGTGAGGGTCCCCGATTCTTTCTTCCTCCCTGGGTGGAATTTTCTCCATGGCAGATAGGCACAGCTACGCTGGGAAGGAACCCACAGGAAGTTTCAGGACGCTGCTCACCAAGAGGACAGCTCTACATTTATTTGCTTTGCAAAGGAATCCCACAGACAAAGTGATTAGACCCCTACCCATAAAGGACTTTGGAATATGACAGATCAGCCTCCCCTGGATACGGGGCTTGAGTAACCTACTTCTCTTCTGTGAAATGGGGACACACAAGTGAATCAGCAAATGGTGAAGGCTCCATCTCTTCTCCTAGCCTGGCTTTCCAGCAAAGGTCCTGCTCTCCTGGCCCAGGTCTCACGCTTCCGTGAACGAGCCCCGGGGTACAAACACTGAAGGCAGGTGCTGGGAAGCAGGTGGCACGGATCTTCCCAGGTGCCATGACCCGTGAGAGCGGGGGTGGGGAGACGCAGTGGGAAAGCATAGGATGCAGTGGTGTTGAGACTGTGTATCCATCCGCTGCCTTGGAGAGAGAAGGGACAGTAACTAAGGAACATAGTTACACTCAGCAAACCCTGGCTGCCCTCCGGCTGCCTTTGGAGACGCAGCTTGATGACACAGTAACAGGACACAGAGGACACGGTGAGGACGGAGAAGTACCGCCTGTGGCCCCTGACAGGTGCTGTTCACAGGTGAGTTTCTTTCTCCATACCCTTTCCTAGGAGATGGAGAGAAAACAGGGAAACACAAGTGGGCGTCATGAGCTGAGGGACTGAACGTGGGTGTGGATTGAAGCGGTTACCTCCCATTATGCTGGGGGGTAAGGACGCCGAGGAGAGGGTGGAGGTTGCGACTGCATCCCCAGGAACCGGGAAAAGCCTCTGACCAGGGACAAGGGAGGGGTGACAGCTGGGGTGGCAGTGAGCTGAGCTCTGAGCGCAGTGGGAGACGCATCCCTTCCCTCTCCGGCCTCTGGGTTTCCCTCCAGTTTTGAGGAGCAGACGGGTAGCCCCACTGGGGACGCTGTTGGTTTGAGTCTGTGCCTTCTAGCTGCTTCTCCATCACTGTCAGCTGGTGTCTCCCTACGGAGGTGACCCGGGGTGCTGAGCCAGCCTCTGACTTGCAAGCTGAGGTGTCATTTCAGCAAAGAATTGAGAGAGCAAGACCCAGTGCTGTTTGTGTCCCGGATACCAACCGGAAGCAGCGGTTGCCTCTGAGTCCAGCAGGGAGATCCCGGCACAGTGAGAGCTTCCCTCGGGTTTGGGGAGGAAGATGAGGCCCCCAGAAGCGCTTCTCCAGGCTGGTGGGGGGTCAGGGGCTCCTGGCCTGGAAGAAATGGCCTGGGAAGGGGGCACACCCAGGACCCCGTGAGAACCCCAGCAGAGGTGCCCCGCCTCTTGTGTGGAACACAGGCGGCGAGAAGCCCCGGGCTGCCTGAGCCCCTCCCTTGGGCTGGCTTCAATTTGGAAAGTCTGAGCCCATTGACCCACAGGCTTTGAATGGATTTTTCTATTTCTGCCGCTGCCTCTGCTGCTGCCAACAGATTCTAGCATTTTTGACTCTTTTGACATCCCTTGCTGCCTAGATGGAGATGCAAACATAATGCACCAGGGCCAGGTTCTAAATCAGGGCACCAGAGAAATCAAAATGGGAAAGGAACAACATATTTCTCGGGTGTGTTATCTTTGTTCTGGCAGCCTGCAATACTTTATGTCCCTGGGGTGGGGATGCAGGGCCTGGTGTGCTATAAGTAGCATCCTGGGGACTTTTATTCTTGCTTCAGTGATCTCTGAAAACTTAACCTGCCTCTTGGCCTGAAACATCAGCTGTAGAGGTTTTATAAACAGGACAAACGTACAAGGAGACACACACTCGGAAATTTTCTTTCATGACAGGAACTTTGAATATGCACTAAAGTTGATTTAAAGTGGAATATTAACACTTTTAAGCAAAGCTTAAGTAGACTGACGGGAAGGGAGACTGAGACATTATCTGATGGATTTAACCGAATTGGAGAGCGAGGTGAGATAATCTTTGAGTAGGACAGGCGGGTTAGCTGGGATTTACCCAAAACATGACATCAGGGTTCCCCTTGCTTCGGCCGGTCGAGGTCCAGGTCAGAGCATCCGGGGTCAGAGGGAAAGCTACATCCTTTGGCATCCCAGGGGAGCTTCTGGTTGTCAGAAGCCATCTAGAAATTAAATGATGAAGGAGACAAAACAGATCAGAAGCGTTCGACGCAGACTTTGCCTTCTTTTCCCTGCCCTCGATACCTCGCATGATATCCGGCCTGAAACACGCGCTGAAACTACGCTTCTCCAGTGAATGGACACAGAATTGAATACCTTTCTTTGCATTTTCTTGTCTTTTTCTTCTTTCTGCATCCTGTTTGTCCTTTATGACACAGAGGCAAACCTGTCCACAGTTTTCTCTTCTTACTGGATTGTCTTGTCACTTAGGGCCTGGCCAGAAAGACAGGCTGTGGTTATAAATCCCCTCCTCTGGGCCTCTCCTGACACTTACACATGCTTGTTATTAAATATGTTCAGAGGCTAGTAAGAAACTGAGGATGAAATTACCCGAGTGAGGAGGTCATGGAAAGGGCCCACTGGGGACCAGATCCTGGGAGATTTATTCTCCTTAATTCTGGGAATGAAAGGGTACAATGAGGTGGCAGGTTCCACGGGGCCCTGCAGCAGGGTCTGTGCCATTTTCAACAGGGAACAGGGAGTCACAGGCTTGATGAGATTGTTCTGAAGTGAGTCTGGCCCTCAGTTCCAGAGCCTTGGTCATTGGCTAGTAGTAGGGGGACTGTATTAGTTTTCTGGGGCTGCTGTGACCGAGCACCGCAAACTGGGCAGTTTAAAACAATAGACAGTTACTCTCCCAGAGTGCTGGAGGCCAGGATATTGAGATCAAGGCAGGGCTGGTCCCTTCTGAGGCTGCGAGGGAGTTTTCTTCCAGCTTGCGATGGTTTGCTGGTCATCCTAGGTGTCCCTGGGCTTGGACACACATCCCTCCCATTTCCGCCTCCATCTTCACGTGGACTTCTCTGTGCCCAGATTTCCGCTTTTTATAAGGTCACCAGTCATATCGGATTAGGGCCCACCCTATGACCTCATCTTAACTTGATTATTTCTGTAAAGACGACCTCCAAAGATGATCACTTTCTGAGGTTTTAAGGGTTAAGATTTCAACATATGCCTTTTTTGGGGTGGGGGAGGGATGGACACTGCTCAACCCATAACAGCCACCAATGAAAATTTTGCTTGGCCAGCCCACGACTTGCCCCGGTGACATGCGCTGTGTCCCTTATTTACTGTGAAGGTGCTTCTGAGGTCCCCGGAGAGAGCTGATTGTATAATCGAGGAGAGCTTCAAAACAGCATTAAGATTAAATATTTATCTTGATCTTTTAGAACCCTACTTACACAAGGCGCAATTATTGTGATGCTAATTAGTTTTACCAGCATATAGTTCTTGGCAATAAAAGGCTTGGTACATAATTAGTTTGCGTGAACAAACAACCCTGGCAAACATTAAATATTTAAGAACTCACAATAGCTATGTGTCGCGCTTGACCATAGAATGTACAGTCCTGGCTTCAGAGTGTGGTGATGGTTAAAAGGGTTTATAAAGCAAACATGTGTCTGTCGCTTTAAATCTCACCTGGGACAGGCCGACCTCTGGCCCTGGGCAGCTCAGCCAGCGGGAAGCCCCATCTCTCCAAGCAGCTCCCCTTACAGCCATGGTACTGACAGCCAGTCCACAAGAAAGACAGAATGAAGAATGAAACCAGTACCATTTCCACCAGATGGCAGGTGTGAGTTCTGTGTGGACAAACCTTATCATGACTTTCAGTTTCACTCGGGGCTCTCGAGGTGAAGGCAGTGTGTTCTTCCCAAAGTTCAATTTCTTGGAAATAATCTTTACAAAAGTACTGGGTGCACTTAAACTGTGACACAAATGGGACCATGACGCTATTACTGTTGCCATCCACATTTCCATTTCTTCTTTCGACACTGCTAGAGCGACCATCTCTTGTTCCTGTGTAGCCGTGCTCCCAGGCCTGGACTGGCTGGGCACACAACATCGTCACACAAGTCCCAATGCCCCCTGCCCCCCAGATTGATGCCCTCTGTGGTCCCCTCCCCTGCGTATGGCTGGACTTGGTTCCATCTCTTAATGAGGGGTGTGTCCAGCAGAAGGTCTGCATGAAGTCAGCTTATCAAGGGTGTGACTTTGCTGCCTTTTCCTCTCCTCTCTCTTCCTCTTTCTCTTCTCAAGTGTTGACTCTGATGAAGCTAGAAAGGCCCACAGGTCAAGGGGCTGAGAGCAGCCTCAGGCCAACAGCCAGAGAGGGACCCTCAGGAGGGAGCTTACCACCTGAGTGTGCTTGGAAGAGAATTCTCTCCTCTCGGTAGAGTTTGCAATGACTGAAGACCTGGATGACATCTGGACTGCAGTCTGAGAGACAGCCTGAGCCAGAGGACCCACTAAGCAGTGCCCAGGCTCCTGGTGCATGGGAACTGTGAGTGATAAAGGCTGTTTACCTTCTGTTAGGGACTGAATTCTGTCCCTGCAAAATCTATATGTTGAAGCCTTAACCCCCAGTGTGACTATATTTGGAGAGAGGGCCCTTAAGGAGGTAGTTAAGGTTAAAAATGAGGTCCTAAGGGTGGGGCCCTGATCTGATAGGACTGGTGCCCTTATCAGAAGAGGGAGATACCAGGTGAGCAACACCCAGAGAAATGCCATGTGAGGACCCAGTGAGAAGGTGGCTGTTGGCAAGCTGAGGAGAGACCTCAGGAGGAAGCAACCCTGCTGACACCCTGATCTCAGACTTCTGGACACCAGAACTTTGAGAGAATAAACTTTTGTTGTTTAAGCCACCCAGCCTGTGGTGCTGTGTTGTGGCGACCCCAACAGACTGATAAAAGCTGCTGAGCTTTGGGGTGATTTGTTACTCAGCAATAGGTAACTAATACAGCAGTCAGCAAACTCTGCATTCACATTCCCTTTGGGCTGGGAACTGGGTGGAACAAGATAAAAGCTCTGGCCCATAAGAATCTCAGTCTACACAGGGAGACAAACAAGGAAGATAAAGCAAAAGACCAGGGTGGAGAGAACAGCTTACCAAATAGAAGCTGTGTGGTGAACGCCTGGACCCAAGATAAACCATCCTCTCTGCCTGCTCTGTGCTCTGTAACTACGGACACAGGCTCTGCTTTCTCTGATCCTGATGGTTCCACTGAAGTTGTTCTGTTCCACTGAAGTTGTTCTGATTCTCTCCATGTTGTAACTGGTACATGGACGCTGGAAGAGGTTAAGTTGCCTAAGGTCACATAGCTCATCATTGAGTTGCCAAGATTCACACTCAGGTCTGCAAGGTGAGAAGAGAAGAGATCCTTGGAGGATACCAGGCTTCTAAGAGGTGAGACAGAGAAAAGAACCTTGGAGAGAAGTCAGGGCAGTAGGAGTGATAAGAGGAAATTTACTATTCTCCCAGAATCGAAGGAAAGAGTTTCTCTAGGTTGGAATAGTGTTCGATGCCAAAGGCAATAGAGACATTAGGTAAGTTTTGGGCTTTTGGAAAATCCTTAGTGACAAGTTTCAATGGTTTAAGAACAGAAACAAGATTCCTGTTCAGTGAGTGAGAGGTGAAGAGCTTGATTGTAAAGTGAAGGGGAAATAGGGCAAGGGCTAGAGCATCTCCTGGTAAATTCTGGTGTGCAGACACTTCCTTACTTGATTCCCCATCAGATGCTAGAAATTTCTTAATTCAGTTGGGTTTTGAATGTCAAGACATCTGCACGCTGCTCTCTTTGAACATTTTCCTCCTTTTTCATTGATCCAGAGCATCACTGCTAAGCACGCTGTCAGATGTTGACTGTCACACAGCACATGGTGGGAGAGTGCTAAGGTCATCACGAGGCAACAAGACACCTGATTACAGTCTATCTACACACAGAGAAGGTATCTCAGAGCCAAAGTTCTTCCCAGCAAGGTCCTCCAGCCCCACCCAGCCCGTGATTGTGGGGCAGTGGAACTCTTGTACCAAAGAAAGGATTGGATTAGAAAAGACAGAGCTCAGAATTTGAGATTTTGATTTTTGTAAGATCCTGCCTTAGAGTTCAGTTGTTCATTTCCTGATCTGCAATAGAATGTGCACGGTAGGACTGGACCACAGCCTAAATGCAACATGAGCAGGGCGGGCATCGCTGGCTGCACAGAGGGGCCATGGAATGGAGCCCACCTCCACGTGATGCACAAGTAGTACTGTGGGAATTGTCACTGTCGGGACAAAGGGATGTGAGATGCGTTACTTGTAAGTTGTGACAATGTCAACTAGCAAAGTGCCCTGAAGGCTAAAGACAGCACGTATGTGTCTTCTGATGGAGGGACCTGCAATGACCCCAGTTAGCTACGCCCAGGCTGCCCGGGCTAAAGGAACGTCCAGTCATGCCCCATCACATACGGCTGTTGTCTCTCTACATAGTGATTATCGTGAACCAACCCTTCTCTGTTAATTCGCATTTCTATGTGTTGTCTGATGGACAGGCTGTTTGTTTTGTTGGTCTCCTTCCTCAAGAAATTGTCATCTGCCTGCTGTTGGGTCCAGTGTCCCCGGCATTCACTGCTGTCTTTCCTGCTCCCAGAATCCGGCCTCACCTGTTTGGCCTGTGGTGGCTCAATATTGTAAAATATGTGTCTGTGCCCACCAGCCCGCTCCCTCCCTCCTGTTCCCAAATACCTTTTCTGCTCTGCCCGGGGAAAGGGTGCAGGGATAATATGGTGAGAGATCAAAGCCAGTTAACTGGCTTGATTATTTTAGATAAATATTCTGGGTTAAAATAAATGTTCTCCCCCCACAAAATAAAAGATATGTTGAAGTCCTAACCTCCAGCACCTCAGAGTATGACCTTCATGGCCGCGAGGTCATTGTTGGTAGAATGAGTTAAGATGATATCATGCTGGAATAAGGGGGGCCCTGATCCAGTATGAGGCTGGTGTCCCTATAAGGAGACAACCTGTGAAGACAGACCCAGAGGGAAGCCCTCTGATGACAGAGGCAGAGATTGGAGGGAGGAACCTGCAAAGCAAAGAATGTCCGGGACTTCTAGAAGCCAAAAGAAGCAGAGGATCCTCTGCCTGGTTTCAGTGGGAGCACAGCCCTCCTGACGCCTTGGTTTTGGACTTCTGGCCTCCAGACAGATGAAAGAATAGATCCCTGTTGTTTTCAGCCCCCTGGTGTGTGGGACTTTTTAAAGGCAGCCCCAGGACACACATACAGAAAGTCTATGACAGCCCTGAATCCCTCATCTCAAAAATGAGAATAATAACAATGTTACTTAAAATGGTTAAGGAAAATTTAAAAAGAAGACCTTCTTCAGGGACTTTGCTGGTGGCGTAGTGGTTAAGAATCCGTCTGCCAATGCAGGGGACACGGGTTCAAGCCCTGGTCCGGGAAGATCCCACATGCCGCGGAGCAACTAAGCCCGTGCGCCACAGCTACGGAGCCTGTGCTCTAGAGCCTGTGAGCCACAACTACTGAGGCCCACAAGCCTAGAGCCCGTGCCCCGCAACAAGAGAAGCCACCGCAATGAGAAGCCCGCACACCGCAGCAAAGAGTAGTCCCTGCTCACCGCAACTAGAGAAAGCCCGCACAGCAAAGAAGACCCAACTCAGCCACAAATAAATAAATAAATTTATTTTAAAAAATGAAATAAAAATAAAAAGAAGACCTTCTTCAAATTAATGTATCCACTGCATTATGCTCCATCTTTAAAGTTCAGACAATCTACCTCATAAAACAGGAATAGATTGATTCTTGCAACAATTTTGCCGCTAAATTACACCCAGTTTTCTCATCCTTAAAACCAGCGCTGGGACACTGGCTGCCCATCTTCACTCACCCACAGAAAACCCAGCAGATTCAGATTTCATTTATTTCTGATTGCTATCCCATCTACTCCCAACGTGGATGTGAGGCTGCTTACCATCAAAACACGGACTCAAGCATTCCAAGCAAATTAACGCTGCAAAGGCAAGACAGTAAAAGACGTGATAATATATGCTTATGCGGCTATCACACGCTGAAAGGGTGATCCATTTTTGTGACTCGTGTATGAAGATGTATCTTTCTAATACTGTGTGACTCAGGTTCTTTCATTTATTTATTTCATCAATTTTGTCCTTTTGTTTTTCCAGCGATTTCTAGGAATGACAAACTGATCATGGTATAATACACCCTGTCGCCCCCTGGATGTGACTTAGAGGGGACTGAATGGCGGATGGGGTGCGTGTTGACTCAGTTTTCTCTGACTCCAGGCGGAATTCTGGTTGATTGATGGGCTGCAGATCACACGTCGATTTCTGTTTGGTGACACGGGCAACCTGCACAGTTCTGGGTCTACGGGTCTGCTCTCCAGTGCTGATCTGTTAAGCAAGACAGGGGAAGCTGAGAATTGAGAGCTCTGGCCTGAACAAGTAAGGGCATCCCCGCTTGATTCCCTCTTTTCCTGCTAATTCCCTCAAAGCCAAGTTCAAATCAATGGTCACTTATCATTTCACATCTTTTGCTTCACTGTTTGACTAATTAACCAAGTGATATATTGGTATCATACCTTAGGGTTTAGAAATTACTTTCACTTTAAAATAATCATCTTTTTCTTTTTCTGTGTGTGGTTGATCGTTTCAACAACAGACAGACCACCTGCCTTTTCCCAGGTGGCTCTTTCGGGAACCAGAAAAGCTCTACCCTGAGGGCCCTTCGCTCTTCCTGTGACACCCACACCTGCCGGCAGATACCTTTGAATTTTTCTTAGGACCTATCTTAGCCTGCAGCACAGTGGACACTTGTCTGCCCCACCGATCACTGTTGGGAATGGTTTGGGGGCCAAGATGCAAAGCATAGATCTCTTTGCTCATTTTCTGCTGGAGACAACTCTGCTGCATGTTCAGTAAGTGGAAAGTTCACCTCAATGAACTATCTTTTCATCGATCAGATTTTTAGAAACATGTCAGATGCTCTCAGATGAAGGGGAGAGCACCGAAGGAACCCTGGGAAGCAGTGTTTTGTCTGTTTTGGAGAGAGAATGCTGAGTGAGGGACGTAGGTGTCAAAGGGGGTGGCCATAACCTTCCCCTGAGGACAGGTGGGCCAAGGTGGGGTAGGGGGTGGTGGATGTCCTTTCCTTGGACGAAAGTGGCAAAACACGTAATTTGATTCTTCCCTCCATTTTCTCCAAAATCAATAGATTTTACAACCTGTTTGTTATCAACTGACTCTACCAAAAGGAATGCACAAATTAAAAATAAAATGATCAGGGAGCTGTGACCTGCCTTCAGGTTGAATCATCTTTGATTTTCTGCTTTTTATTTTGAACCCGTTTACCTCCCAGTGTTAATCTTTTTTTTTTTTTTTTTTTTTTTTTTTGCGGTACACGGGCCTCTCACTGTTGTGGCCTCTCCCGTTGCAGAGCACAGGCTCCGGACGTGCAGGCCCAGCGACCATGGCTCACGGGCCCAGCCACTCCGCGACATGTGGGATCTTCCCGGACCAGGGCACGAGCCCACGTCCCCTGCATCGGCAGGCGGACTCTCAACCACTGCGCCACCAGGGAAGCCCCCAGTGTTAATCTTAATGGATAGTTTCAAATATTTCTTTCTTTAGTCTCCTGATGAAAGTGTTAGACATTTTAGGTCATGAATGGGATTGATTAATCCTGCCATCTCAGGCCTGGTATTCGGTGTGTGTGCAGTAAACGTGGATGCTAGCCTGGCCGTGTAGCGTCAACCCTACCCTTACCACTTTACGTGAAATATTGATTTAATGGGTCCAGGCAGAAATAGCAGGTGGGGACCAAGTGAGCTAAAAATTGAACCGGGACCAGGGGCAAGGCCAAAGGAGAATTAGACTTAATAAGTTTTTGACAGAATAAGGGAGATCTTAGCATCAATGAGGAACTTCAAGGCCATCTGTCATTATAGGACATCAAAATTCTTTTTTCTTCTGTGAATGTGTCTGTATGTCCTGAATAACTGGAAGAACTGAATGTCGACTCTAACTTACTTTTCATAGGTACATCTAACTAGATCATTTCAACTGGATGAGTACCAGGCGCCTGGGATAGGAAGATATAAATAAATACCATAGAGTCTGTACCTGAAGTAATATTTTGCCTATGGGCCTGGTTATAGTTATTTCTTAGAGTAGTTCAGGTTAGATCTACAAATGCAGGGGGAAATTCTGATGGGTCTGGGTCATGTTAATTCTGTAGAAGGCAAGATCTACAGCTTCTACTGAAGGTATATTGGAACCTCGTGGCCAGGTACGTAGTTTGAGTTGGAGTCTATGACAAGACAGTCTATAAAGAAAAGTGAATTAAAGAACCAGTGGCCTCTTCTAATGATGAAGCGCTATGTAAAGGAGAAATGTAAGAAGGATTAGGGAGGTAATTGAATTTCTCTTTTTAGTTTTCTTGACACCTTGGTGTTATATGGTCATGGCATCGTTCCTCATTTATCTACCTCTGAGTAGACAGAGGGCTCTGGTTCTACCTGAATATGGAAGCAATACAGATATATTAACAACCTATCCATTGCCAGCTAGTGAGTGGGCCATATTTCATAGCTCTAATGTAATCGGAGGCCACAAAATTTAATCAAGGGCTACAATATTTCATGCTTCTGAGGCCATTACTTTGAAACATTGTTGTGTTTTTTTTTTCTTAAGCACAAGAAAAGACCAGTACTTACATTGGATCTTAAACCAATACTATTGAAATATATAAAAGTACTTAGATGAAGCTTGTACCATCGAGCTCAGATGATTGGAAATCTTAATCTGAAATCTGAAAACATTTTCCAAGTAGGAGATGAAGAGTAAAGTTGTCAATTGTTTACTTTTTCTACTCCCTCAAATAGAAGATGACTAGCCGGTGGCCAAGGTATTGTTCTAAGTCAGAAAAGAGAGAAATATTTCAATTGTAATTATTGCCTTACTGTAATTTTTTCTGAATTGTTTTTAAAGCCAAAATACCATGGAATGATACTAGACTGAGTGTAAGATACTGAAGCAGGCTACAATCGCCGACACCCCATGTCATGCTCATCCGGCAGCAGAGCTTTCCAGTTTAGGGCTTGCAGCCCTCATCTTTATGAGGGAGGATTTATAAAGGCCTTTCGGAAAGTCACTAGATATACTTGCAAGTTAGAGACTGATAATTCCCATAGTAAAGAGAAAACCATAATTCAAAAAGATACATGCACCCCAGTGTTCATAGCAGCACTCTTGACAATAGCCAAGATATGAAAGCAACCTAAATGTCCATCGACAGATGAATGGATAAAGAAAATGTGGTACATATATATAATGGAATATTACTCAGCCATAAAAAAGAATGAAATAATGCCTTTTGCAGCAACATGGATGTACCTAGAGATTATCATACTAAGTGAAGTAAGCCAGACAGAGAAAGACACACACCACATTATATCTTATATAATATAAGATTATATATAATCTTAAGAATGGAATCTAAAAGAATGATACAAATGAAATTATATACAAAACAGAAATAGGGTCACAGATATAGAAAACAAACTTATTGTTACCAAAGGGGAAAGGGCAGGGAGGGATAAGTTAGGAGTTTGGGATTAACAGATACACACTACTATAAGTAAAATAGATAAACAACAAGGACCTACTGTAGAGCACAAGGAACTATACTTAATATTTGGAATAACCTATAAGGGAAAAGAATCTGAAAAATAATATATACATATGTATGACTGAATCACTTTGCCGTACACCTAAAACTAACACAACACTGTAAATCAACTATACTTCAATTAAAAAGAAATGGAATCATTGCAGTTAGACAACCATCATACAAAAAGCCAAAGGCATCTCTCTATACGTGTCTTAGACTACATAGATTATTGAACTGCATTATGAAAGGAAACAGCATATCTACACTTTTTCAGAAAATGATATCTGTCATCATCTGAAGTAGAACTACCTAGTTTATACATACTGAGGCAACCTCTTTACCATATGTTATATGGAAGCCCTAAAATGGCTTTTAAAACAATCTCTTTGGTTTGCAATAAAAATCCAGAATTTCTCTATCCACTTCCCATGGTGCGTGATTTGGAGCTCTTCAAAACTGGTCATTTTCTCTGTTGTGTTATGACTGCAGATGAAAAAGCAATGGCATTTAACCACAGGACACAGTCATGCCCAATGGTGGCGTTCTCTTTTCTTATTACTTGTCCAGACCCCAGTGAACACAGGGAGGAAGCAGGTTAGACCTGTTCCTTCAGTTAGGCTAATGGATCCCCTGCCTCCACGACACTCTAAAGAACTGAAGAAGCGCGAGAAGATGTGAAACCCTCGTGTTTGATGCTCCTTGATTCATGGACAGTAATAGTGCTGTGGGTTCAGCTGTGTCCCCCCAGAATGAATGTCCAAATCCTAACCTCTGGTACCTGGGAATGTGGCTTTATTTGGAAATAGGTCCTTGCAGAGGCAGTCGAGTCAAGATGAGGTCATCGAGGTGGGCCTTCATCCAATGACTGGTGTCCTGACAGAAGGAGAGAGGTCACGTGGCGTGAGGCAGCGGCAGCCAGGCAGCACCAACGATTTCTGGCACAAGCAGAAGTTAGGAAGAGGGGCACGGCCCTGCGGACACCTTGATCTCGGGCTCCTGGCCTCCAGAGCTGTGAGAAAATGAATGTTCGCTGCTTATGCTACTCAGTTCGTGGTACTTTGTTACGGCAGCCGCAGGAAACGAACACCAATAGGCAGTAGATCTTTTGTTTTTCCTTTTTTACTATTTTACACATGGTACCAGACCACTTGTGTACTTTATTCCTTACAACGGCTCTGGCTGTACGTAGGTCTATTATCTACAGGTACACGTAACAGAAAGCTTTGAATGGAGCAGCGGCAAGAGTATCGCCTGGGAAAAGGCCAGAAATCTAAATTCTCAGACCCGCCCCAGACCTAGTGAATCAGGAAGTCAGCGGGGTGGACCCGGCGCCCTGAGCATCACAACTTCAGAGGATGCTGATGCAGGATCCAGAGTGAGCACAGGTGGGTTAGATATCCTCGGGGGGATGGAGGAGAGAAGCAGAATCAAATCTCTCCCTCTAAAGCCCGTGCTCTACCTAACAAACTGGGTACACACACACAACCACACACTTACGCACACTCACACACGCACTCACACACAGGCAGACACACATTAACACAGACACACACAATCGCACACATGTAAACACACACACACACAACCACACACATTCACACACACACAACCACCCACTGACATATCAGCACACACACATTCACACACAGCCACATAACCACACACTCACACGTGAAAACTTATTGAACATACACTTCTTTACAAAACAAAGAAAAAGCAAGAAGGGGAACATGACAGCAGAGAAGCGCAGCTCAGCAGAAAGCCCAGGTGACCCGCCAGTAGGATCCACCATCCCCTGGACGGTCAGACACTTCTATTGCTTCAGAAGAGTTTGCAGTGATAACCATTATTCCTACTCTGATATAGGTCAAGGCCAAAGGCTAAATGACAAAGGCCAAGAAGCTACTTCATCCGGGAAGAAAAATTAAGGAATTCGTTTAAAATAATTTGTTTGCCTTCCTGTTTCTTCAAGGATCTTTATTTATTAACATAGCAACTTTATTTTACCTAATACAAGCGTCCTTTCAAAATATTCTCACTTGCTGCTCTACGAAGTATTTAATGATTCTGACTCTAACCTGTAAAGTGTCTGCAAGGCAAACAGGGCTTATTTTCTAAAGACTTAGCACCAAGGCAAACAGCCTATTTCAGGTGTTGATCTGGGAAGGGAACCGTAGGATGGAGCACGGTTTGTGATGCACATAAGTTCTTTTTTCTTCTGTCCTGGGCATTAGCCAACAGGCTTCAGCTAATACATTAGCCTTTGATGTCACATAATATTGATAATATAATAGTTATATCAGAAAAGCCATTCTCTCCTTGTGAAAAGAGCTGTGTGTACTGCTCAGGGGTTTTCCTACCTTAAGGCTGTGGGAGCTTCCAGGACCCAGGGCAGACCCAACTTCATCTGATTTACAGGTTGACCTCTGCTTAGATAGATGTATTTGTCTTTCAGAAGTCAGCATTTCATGCTGGAGAGGGTGTGGAAAAAAGGGAACCCTTCCACACTGTTGGCGGGATTGTAAGTTGGTGCAGCTACTGTGGAAGACAGTATGGAGTTTCATCAAAAAGCTAAAAATAGAGTTGCCATAAGATCCAGCAATCCCATCCCTGGGCATATATCCAGACAAAACTAGAAAAAGACACATGCACCCCTATGCTCAGAGCAGTGCTATTCACAATAGCCAAGACATGGAAACAACCTAAATGTCCATCAACAGATGAGGGGATAAAGAAGATGTGGTGCATATATACTATGGAATACTACTCAGCCATAAAAAAGAATGAAATAATGCCATTTGCAGCCACATGGATGGAACTAGAGATTGTCATACTAAGTGGAGTAAGTCAGAAAGAGAAAGACAAATACCATATGATATCACTTATATGTGGAATCTAAAATACAATACAAATGAAGAACATATCTGCAAAACAGAAACAGACTCACAGACATAGAGAACAGACTCTTGGATGCCAAGGGGAGGGGGAGGAGGAAGGAGGGATGGATTGGGAGTTTGGGATTACAGATGCAAACTATCAGATATAAGATGGATAAAGAAGAAGCTCCTACTGTATAGCACAGGGAACTCAATATCCTGTGATAAACTATAATGGGAAAGATTATGAAAAAGAGTGTATATATGTGTATAACTGAGTCACTTTGCTGTACAGCAGAAATTAACACAACATTGTAAATCAACTATACTTCGATAAAAAAGAAGCATTTCAATACCCCTTAACTGGATGATTTCTAAGGTTTCTTCTGGTCTTTAATGCTCTATAATTCTGTTCCCCTCATCGAGGGACTTTGAAGAACAAGCATTCTCTTTTTCTAGCTTTTGGCTTTGCCCATCTCTTCCCCAGCCAACCCCCATCTAAGAATCACTTATTGGGAGGGATTTAGGGGAAGTAGTATCAGAAAGACATGTTTTTTGTAGCAAGTGTCTTTCACAGTACACTGACCTAAAGCATAAAAAATGCTTTGGACTCTGAATCAAAACCATGCTCCTCTCTCTCCCAGCTCAGGACCATCTTCAGAGTGTTCAACATGCTTTCCAGTCGTGGGTCCCTGGAAGTGCAGCGAACAACTCTCTTTAAATAGTGGCCGATCTTCACATCGTGAATTTCCTACTCCGAAAACTGAAATGTCTTGTAATTAACCAGCTGTAGGAACACATAAGACGGTACTAAATTTTGCTTAAGTACAGCTTATTTTGAGAACAGAAGCCAAAATATATAATTAGGTTGGCATTCATATTCGCTGGCTGTGTGTCTGGGAGGGGCACGGTGGCTGGGACACTTGTGAAGGGCAGGCTGTCTGGGTGATGTAGCAGAAACCCTTCTCTAAGAGCATGGCCTCCCGTGCCCCTGTCACTGTACCAGCATATCTGTGCTATTCACAGTCTGCCAATACAGTAGGACTCCACTTGGCAGGCTCTGTCAAAAGAAGCAGTCTTGCCCATCTTTGGAGCAAACGTCTGCCCACGTAAATGAAAGCGAGGACTAATCAGATCACCGTGCTTCTGGAGGAACTGATGCAAGAAAATCGTCCGTCTCGCCCATTTACATAAATAAACATCCCACTCTTCCCAGACGATGTTCACAGGACAAGGGTCATGATTTTCCATAATGAATTCCAAGTGAACTCTTCAGACAAGGCAAGAAAAGTGCTTGCTTTGACTTGCGGTCTGTCTATAATTGTGATTAAAAGTCACCGGTGATGTTGTGACATGTACGTTATGTCCTATTTCCAGTCATGATTTTTAAAACTCTGTGATATGGCTGTTGTCAGGCCAATGTGAACCGTCGGGCAAGAAGAAAATAAACATTTTCTGCTTACAAGTGGCTTACAGCTTATGACATGTTCTTAGAAACAAAATGATATTGTCAGTTGCTAGGGCGCTGTACAGCATTTAAGCTCTACTGACTGATAAAAGGGAGAATATCAGACTTGGTGGCTTGGAAGAAACAAATCCTAATTACTATTAATGAGATTCATTATAATATGGAGTCTCCCAGCAACGAATTTTAAATGTCCCTTGTCAGTTTTTCAATCAACGTGGCACAGAAGAAAACATCTGCTCCGGAGCGCCCATGGAATTGCATCCTTATTAGCTGATATGGTTAATCTACTTATTTTTGGACTCGTCATGTTGGTAGACAAGGGATCAATCCCTCCCTCAAATCAATTTTTCCACCCAAAGCTAAAAGCTGGGGTGTTCGTGTGGCATGTTTGTAAAATCATATATTAAAAATAATTGAAAGAAATTAAACTGTAATGGCTTTTTTCTTCTTTTTTCTACTCTTTTTTCCTGTTTGAGCTAACATGCATTACCCTCATCATCTCTTATTTATCAGATGAAGGAAAGACTTATGCTAGTGTATTTCAGAAAAATCAAGTCTTTTTGTGAACAATTCCAACTCTTTATTGGAGGATGAATAAGATCTTCCTAGAAGTTACTGTCTTGAAAAGTGACGACCAATAAAAATGGAATGTGAGCCATATAAGCAATTTTAAATCGTCAGTAGACACACATTCAAAAATAAGAAGTATGTGAAATTAGCTTTAATAATGTTTTATTTAAGCCAATAGATCTAAAAGAGTTTTGTCAACATATAATTGACATAAACGTTGTAAGATACCTATTTTACTTTCCCTTCTTGTATTCTGCACTTACAGAACTTCACCACCCGCATTTTAAGAACTTGACAGACTGATGTGTCTAGTGACGTCCATCTTGGACAACCGTGGTCCTGAGGAAATGCTTTCTCCGATTCTAATTTGAAAAACTGGAAGGTGATGATTGAAAAGAAAACAGATGACATTGTTTTCAATGAAACTTCTTTAGATAAATGTTTGCAAATATATTTCTTTAGAACAGGTTAAATACCTTACAGCTTTTAAGCCTCACTTTTCAAAAGTTTCAATGGTGTATCATTGCTAAAATACAAACTTCTTTTTAAAAGGATAAGACAACCGAATGCATTAGGGATGAATTTCACTAGTCAAAATAGCTTCAGCTCTTTAGAAATACCTACATCTGGCCAAAGGTCTCAATGGGTGTAAAACCCGAAAATATGTTCGTAAAAAAGTATAAAAAACTTGATTAATCTTAATTTCCATCTAAATCCAATTAATTATTTTAGTATTTGAGTAAACTGTCCAGAAACACTGCCTGTTCTGGTTTTCCTGACAATTTCACTATATTTGGTTCTAATCGGTGACAGCCAACCATGTATGAAACAAAAGGAAGCATTTTTTTTTTTTGGTTTGGGTTTTTTTTAAATTTTTATTTTATATTGGAGTATAGTTGATTAACAATGTTGTGTTAGTTTCAGGTGTACAGCAAAGTGATTCAGTTTTATGTATACATGTATCTACTGTATTCTTTCTCAAATTCTTTTCCCATATAGGTCATTACAGAGTGACGAGCAGAGTTCCCTGTGCTATACAGTAGGTCCTTGTTGGTTATCTATTTTATATATAGCAGTGTGGACATGTCAATCCCAGACTCCCAATCTATCCCTCCCCACTACCCTTCCCCCAGGTAACCATAAGTTCATTCTCTAAGTCTGTGAGTCTGTTTCTGCTTTTTAAATTAGTTCATTTGTATCATTTTTTTTGAGATTTCACATATAAGCGATATCATATATTTGTCTTTCTCTGTCTAACTTACTTCACTTAGTATGATAATCTCCAGGTCTGTCCAAGTTGCTGCAAATGGCATTATTTCATTCTTTTTAATGGCTGAGTTACATATTCCATTGTATGTATGTACCACATCTTCTTTATCCATTCATCTGTCAATGGACAGTTAGGTTGTGTCCATGTCTTGGCTCTTGTAAATAGTGCTGCAATGAGCATCGAGGTGCACGTATCCTTTCAAACCATGTTTTTCTCCTGATATATGCCCAAGAGTGGGATTGCTGGATCAAGGAAGCATTTTCAATCAGCATAAATATTTAGGCTACCTTGTATGTGCTACATATTGCAGCTCTGTGGGAATCAAGAGCGTAATGTATGTGAAGAGATATGACAATCTCCCTGAGGATGTAAGGAATATGAAAAGTTGCCTTTGTCTACAATGTGGAGAATGGCTGGTCCCCAGTGATGTCCACACAGAGCACATGGTCAGTGCTGGGACGTTCAGAGAGGGCAGCAGTCTCCCTCTGTGAGTGTTATTGAAAAAGGCTTTTTGGAGGAACTGTGATTGAATGATGAACAGGACTTGGCAACCTGGAAAGGAACAGAGCATTCCAGGCAGGGGGAATATTTGAGGAAAAGCAGATGAAGAGTGGTTGGCACTTAATTTTAATAAAAAGAAAAATAAGGTAAAACAATGGTAGTCTTATTAAACTATGGATTCATGGGAAATTTCTATATAGTTATTTAAGCAGAAATACAGTAATAATACTGGTTCCAAGATACAGCAGGGTGGCCCCTCATCAGGAAGAGTGGGTATTGAAAGAGCCATCAAAGAAACAGAGAAAAAAAAAGTTGCAAAAGCTGAAAAAAATCCTTCTTATCCTATGTCTTTAAAACAAGAGTCTTCTACTTGGCATTCATTGGTGAACTTAAAAATCTTAAGATAAATATTCAATAACCCCTAGGTATCATTTTTCAATCTCCAACATCTCGATTATTTTTAAAGCAAACACAGAAAGGAAGAGTTTAGTGATGTAGGTTTTTAAAAATTGGAATCAGTGTCTATTTTTACTTTATACAGATCGCTGTGGGCTCTGGAGCTGGCTGGGTGAGTTTGAACCTTATCTCTGCCACTTACTTGGTGTGTGAACACAGAGGGAGATGCCAGACATTCCTGTAACTAGTTTTTCTTATCTCTCTAGTCCTTATTCCCATTAAAATGGGGATAATAATGGTGTCTACCTTAGGGACTTTTTTAAATAGACTTCATTTTTTTTAAGAGAAGTTTCAGTTTCACAGCAAAGTTGACCAGGAAGGGCAGAGTTCCTGTCACCCCTCCTACACGGACACGTCATTACCACCCAAAGCCCGTGGTTTACACTAGGGCTCACTCTTTGTGCTGTACATTCTATAGGTTTTGACAAACGCATATAGGGTTGATTTTATGATGAAAAAATACACAATAAGCTTAGAAGACCACATGGTATAGACTAAAAACTCAAAATGTTATGTGTTATTGTTAATTATAGGAATATATTTTAAAATCGTTTTCTGAGGCACATTTTTTCCTTTCCAAGTTAAGGTATAGTGGTAAGTTTGTAATATATATAATATGTGATATGTAAGATGTAATGTATGTATATGTGATGTGTAATATATATGATATAGCATACATATTACTTAACACTATATAATATATTATATATATATTATATATATATATATATATATATATATATATATATATATATATATATATCTTTAGAAACTGATGGGCAGAATCTCTGAACCCAGACAGACACAAAACACTTTTTCACACACA
Source organism: Lagenorhynchus albirostris (assembly GCF_949774975.1). Lineage (NCBI taxonomy): Eukaryota > Metazoa > Chordata > Mammalia > Artiodactyla > Delphinidae > Lagenorhynchus > Lagenorhynchus albirostris. The sequence goes on along the minus strand of NC_083112.1, from coordinate 75,697,496 downwards.
GGACCCTACGTGATTGGGGTTTGGGGCCAAGAACTTTGGGAAATAGTACACTTAAGGCAGACTCCAAGGCCTGAAGTTTCTAAATGATATAAGCCCTCTACACACAAAGTCAGTTTCTGGCTGGGGTCTGGATCTGGGGTCAAGGATCTCTATGTTCTTTCAATCACATGGAAGGTGTGATTTGCCCCCTCTGGGCGATCATAGCTTCAGATTAGAAAATACAATCTTGATACTAAAAGAGATCTGGAAGGGACGGAGTTCACTTCCAGACACACGGATCAGGGTCTGTTGGACTAAAGATTCCAAACAGTTAGCAGCTTCACTGTGCTGGTCTACACTAAGCTGGAAAAAAATGTTAGCTCAGATCATAAAAGCCGTGCTTCAGATTGGCTCATGTATCTCCCCCCAGCCCACTCTCCACGTCTCCACACGGATGTCCCATCACTGGACCTCTGTTTGTTATTCTTGAATTAGATACAGATGTCCAGGATCCTGTAGTCCAAGGGTATTACCCACTCTGGAGCTTCTAGGACTAAGTCCATTATGTGTTTTCCTACTGTTTTTCCAAATCAAGTATTTTGTAGAAATTATATTTTCTCATGCCAGCTCTCATATGCTTTTATTATGACAGTACTAGGGAAAATCAGGGATCTCTTGGAATTTTTTAGGCCTATTGGACATGATCCAGGATCCCTGGTTATACTTGGTAAAGGAGAGCGTCTACTCGGCCCTCTTGACATGAAGACCTAGAGAACCAGCAACGGTCACTTTACAGTTATTTTCTGGAAGGCAACCAGCAAGATTTGACCCCAGGTCTCCTAACTCTTGGTCAAAATCACCTTCTCCTCCGCCATATTCTCTGACCACGGCCCAGCAGTAACTATGAATGAACAAACCTGTATTGATTTTTAGCTATGTGTAGTATATTTTTAAAATGTGTCATAGCTACTCCTTTGTGGGCCTTTATAAACGTCCTCTGAGTATGACGTTGAACATCCCTCACCATTAGAAATGGCACAGCTATCCAGGTTTGCCAATATTTGGATGGGTACTCTTACTCGTAAAGGTCTTCAGAAAACCAGTAATTAGGTGCTTAACATTTAAGCAATTTCAACAAGCTTACAATCGTCGTTATTTTTTTCTGCAGAGAGCCCTGTGACCGACACAGAATACAAAAATAGTCCCTTCTGTCTGTGCCTAGGTATCAGTGGCCAGGTTGGGACAGAATTCAGGTCATAGCCCATGAGAAAGCTGTTCCCATTTCTGGATGCAGCATTTACCCCTTCAGGGCTTCATGTGTGTTTGTAAATACTAACATGTATTTGCTGGTTTCAGGTGATTTTCTTCTAACCTCCATGAGGAGCCCTATCAGGTAATACTCTGGTTATCCTCATTTCAGAAAGGGTGGGATGGAGCGGCCATAGGAGAAATGATTTGCCAAAAGGACTAACAGCCGGAGGAGCTTGGTAAGAAAGCTCACAGGAAGTGCTCTCAAGGCCGGCAGGAGCCCTAGGTTTGGGTTCAGTGTTAACAGATGATAGAAGACAGAATTCCTTCTACCCTGCTTGGTTTTTCCAACCTTTTCTGTTAGCAAGATGGATCTTTCCAGTGAAGCTTTGGGAGGAAACAGCGTCCCCGACAGCTGAGGGGAGGGTAAGAGAGGGCTGGTCTTGTGACAGGGATGGACTCTCCAGGTCCAGAGGACTTTTACTGCAAGGTGTGCAGAACATAAATATGTGATTACAAATCCAATTTCAGCTCCATTTGAAGAATTGCAATGAAGTAAAAGGGCAAAGCCATGGGTACCGGAAGCTTCAAATAGAGACACTTGATGACAATTCCTGGTAAAATTGGAGAGTGAATTATCAGACGATAGATTTATTAGCCCCTTGGATAAAGAAGGAACGATTCCAAGGAGTCAGCAGGGGCTTGCTTCCAGCAAGTTATACCTCATTTTCTTTCTGATGCTCTTACTAGTCCGGCAGCTAGTGAGATGACATGGACATGGTGTATCTGGGTCTCATCAGAGCATGTGATGGAGCCTTTTTAATGCTCATGGAACAGCAGGATGCCATGATCTGACTGATAGTAAAATTGGATGAAATGTAAAGTAGCGGATAACCGTAAAAAAAAAAGGTGGTGATTAATGTACTGATAGCCACCTGAGAGGAAGTTATTAGCAGCAAGTCGAAAGGCTCTGATGTGATTAAGTACAGTCGAACGCTTTTATCATTCAGTTATTTGAAGGCATAGAAAACATGCTCCTCAAATTAGACAGTGATCTAATGATCGAGGGGAAGAATCTACTACAGCAGATGACTGCATCGAGATTCAAATAACCCAGATGTGCCAGGGTGAAGTTAAAAAGAAAATGTGGGAAACTCCTCCTATGGAAATCCTTCCAAACAAGATATATGCCCATCAGTTCAAGGTTGGCAAGGATTTCTGCTTTTACCATGGTGAAAGGAAGCTGGCATTCCTCCTGTAAGAAATAACTTCAAAATAAGAGGCAAAAATAGAAATAAGTAAATTTCACCATTGATTAAAAGGAAGGAAGAAAGGAAGGAAGGAGAGAAAGGAGGGAGGGGAGAGAGAAGGAAAGAAAGAAAGAAAGAAAGAAAGAAAGAAAGAAAGAAAGAAAGAAAGAAAGAAAGAAAGGAAGGAAGGAAGGAAGGAAGGAAGGAAGGAAGGAAGGAAGAAAGAAAGGAAGAAAGATGGAAAGGAGAGAGAAAGAAATGGAGAAAGAAGGAAGGAAGGAAAAAAGGGAGGGAAGGAGGGAGGGAGGGGAAAAATAGGAGATTAGTCTGTCAAAAGCAATGGACGTCCAACTTGGAAGTCATGGAAGGTGACAGCTGTGGTCTCAGATTTCAGAAAAGTTCAACAAAGTCCACGTGTTCACAGTAAATGGCAACCCCGGGGGGCCAGATCCAACCTCATGCCCACAAGATCTGCAAGTTATTTTCTACACCAATTTAAAGAGAATTTACCCATTTGTCTTGACCCCAGAATGAGTCTGGCTCTGAGGAAATTTGGCTGAGAGAGGAAGCACACAAACGCATGTTGGTAAGTTAGAGTTCATTTAAAAATAGCAAACGCGATAAAATCATGGTGAGATACCTTTTGGTAAAGTTCAGCACAGATTGTAGCACACAGTGTTAGCAAAGCTGCCATGAAACAGTCATTTTCCTACTTTACTGGGGAGAGCATACATGTGAATAACCTTTCAGGAGGGCAGTTTGATCCTTTATCAAAATTTGAAGTGTACATAATCTTTGATTCAACAGTTCCACTTCTGGAAATTTATTCTACTAATATACTTACATGTTGGCAAGATAATATGAAAAAATATAATATATAAAGTATTATTATTATAAACCAAATATAGAATAAATATCAGTTAGTCCATACTCATATAAATAAATGATAAATGTCTAAATAAATAAACTGGGGAGAATAGACAACTCTCCCACGCAGAAGAATCCCAAATACTTTACGTAGAGTCTTCACCTTCAGGACTGGGAGCGTTACTCCCACTGTGCAGTGGAGAGACCCAGTGCTACCTGAACCGGGTGGTCAAGTTCAACATCACCAGTGATAAGTCCTGTCGATAGTGTGGACCCATCTTACACTGTGATGAAAATGTACTTCATCTCTGGAGTAGTTCTCCTAAAAACCCATAACTCCAGTATAATCATGAGAAAAACATCAGACACATTCTCTGCAGAGTTATTCTACAAAATACCTGACCAGTAGTTCTCAAGACTATCACAGTCATCAAATCCAAGGGAAGTTTGAGAAACCATCACAGCCAAGAGTCACAGAGGGAGACATGGAAGCTAAACGCAATGTGGGATCCTGCACTGGATCCCAGATCAGAAAAAGACATTAGGTAAAACTGAGGAAACCTGAATAAACTATGGGTTTAGTTAATTATTGAGACTCATCATCAGTTTATTAATTGTAGCAAGTGCACCATATTATCGTAGGTGTTAATAACAAGAGAGGCTGGATGTACCAGTACATGGGAGCTCTCTCCAGTACAATTAAGATAATTCTACTGTATTTCTAAAGCTGATATAAATACAAAATTCATTAAAATTAAGGGGACGAGAAAAAATTGGAAATCACACATATCAAAATATGTGAGATGCAGCTAAAGCAATGCTTAGAAGGAATTTTTTGGCTTTAAACGGTTACATGAGAAGAAAGGTTCAAAATCAATGCCATAAATTTCCACCTTAAGAAGATCAAAAGAAGATCAAATCAAAGCCAAAATAGAAATAAGGAAAAAGAAAGAATGGAAATCAATAAAATAAAAAGAATGGAAAGTCAATAAAATAGTAGACTTAAGTTAAAAGAAGGAACGGAAATCAATAATACAATCAAGAAAATCATCATTGAAACAAAAGCTGGCTTTTTGAAAAGACAAATATTATTGGTAAACCTCTAGCTAGATTAAAAAAGAGAAGGAAAAAAAGAGAGAGAGAGAAAGAGTCAGAGAGAGAGGTCTGTTCATGCCTTTTTCACATTTATCATATTTTGCCCTTGGTCTTTCAATATTTAATAGATTTTTGTTTATTAGGGATATCATCTCTTTGAGTTATTTGTTTGGAATATTTTCTCCCAGTTTTCAATTGTCTTTTGCTTATGGTGAATTTTTGACATATAACATTTTGTGTATTTTGTGTAGTCAAATTTATTAATCTTTTCATCTGAATTTTGAGCCATAGTTAGAAAGTTTTTCTCTACACCAAGTTTAAAGAGAATTTACCCATTCGTCTTCTAGCACTCGTGTTTTTTTTTTACATTTAGTTCCCTAATCAGTTTGGAGTATATTCTTAAGTATAGTGTGAAATGTAAATCTAATTTTTATCTTTTTCCAAATGGCTACCCTTATTTGTTCTAGGTCTATTTATTAATAAGTCCATCTTTTCTCCAGTGATTTGAGAAGCCATGTTTGTAATATACTAAATTCCCATATGTACTGGGATCTAATTCTATATTTTATATATTTCTTCCACTGGTCTATTTGTCTATTCCACGCCAGTACCACACTGTTTTAGTTATGGGAGACATATAGTATGCTTTAATATCCGATAGGGCAAGACCAACCCTTTTTGTTCCTCAGTGTTTTCATAGGTGTATTTGCATGTCAGTTATTCTGTATGAATTTTATCAAGTCATCTAATACTATAAAATAACTTGTTGGTATTTTTAATGATACTGCATTGATCTTATAAATCAACCTAGAGAGAATGTACGTGATGTTGAGTCTTTCTATTCAAAACATAGGACTGACCTTCCAGTTGGTCAAGTCAACTTTCATGAACACTTTCAAATTTTCCTGGTGTGAGTTTTGCACATTTCTTGTGACATTTATTTCTAAGTATTACAATTTTTACTGCTATCGTGAATGGAACTTCCTCTAACTGCTTATTATTTGTACATATGAAGGCCATTGATGTTTGATGTGTTGATTTATATCCTACTATATCACTGAATTCTTTTATTATTGGAGTTAGTTTTAGCATGGATTCTTTGGGGTTTTAAAAGAATAGTAACACAACACCTGTAAACAGAGAACATTTTACTCTTTTTTTACCCATTCTCATGTCTCTAATTGATGTATCTTGTATGACTGGCTAATACTGCTACTACAATGCTGAGAAGTAGTGGACATAGTGGGGCATCTTGCTTTGTTCCTAATCTAGGGGAAATGTTTCTAGAATCTCTAGAATTTCCCCCATTAAATAGCATGGTGGACTTTGGACTATATCTCCATCTACCTGTGTATCTATCTATCTGTTTGTGTGTGAATGGTATATATATCCTTATTAAGAAAACATCTTTCTATTTTCTTGAGTACTTATAATCATGAATAGGTATGGTATTGAATTTTGTTAAAGACTTTTCAGCAACTAAGAGATGGAAAAAAAATGAGTTAATATTAAACTAATGTTTAACTGGAGATATCTCAGATTTTTTAACAGAAAAGGAATCACTGAAAGTCATTAAGAAAATACAGTAAACAGTATTTCCTAATTTAAGAAACGAGAATCTTTTTTTCATAGGTGATCTTCCAGAGCGCGTATAACAATGGACACACTTTGGAAAACACAGTGACCCTGCTGATGCCCATCCTTCCCCTCTTCATTTTAGTTGTGGATAAAAGTGATTCTGCAAAGGTTAACACAAACACTAGTAAATATTAGGGTCAGAATGCAAGGCTGCAGCTAGGACCCTTACTCTCCTGGCGAGCTCCCCCTCAAAGCCATTTTCAGGAATTTCATTATGAGATCTTCTCAAAGATCTCCCACAGCCAGCCAATTGGTATGACAATCTTCAAAATCAAACTATTTGGAGAAGGCAGCACATCCCTATGGAGATACTGAGCATGGGTAAAAACTCACATGGAAGAAAGACTTTTGGCAGTAAAATTATCGACATCTTGAGAAATGGTTTTGCATGTGTTTTCTTTATTCCTTGTGAACTACCGAGGTTTATACAAGTTAAAATACATGAGAGAATGAACTGTCTGGTTTGTTTCTTGTTTCTTTTTCTTCTTCCTAGGGGCAAAGGAAGCCTATAGAGGATAAAAATCCCATGGACAAGAGTGTGACTTTTTATGAATTGAATTCCAAGAATAGAATCACTGCAACTGGAAATGGAAAAAAGAAAGGAGAGACAGAAAGAGAAGGAGTGCAATTAAGCAAGTGGCTCACATCAGTATCTTTGTCTGGGCTTTTGGCCCACGAGTTGGCTCACCATCGAGGCCAACTTTGCATGGCCCTAAATTCAACAGGTGCGTTAAAGCTCCAGGCACCATGGTTTGCTGTTTCCTGGGAGGATTTGATTACATTGCCCTTCACTCTCCAAAGAGCCATAGACATTTTTACTGTCAAAGCTAAAAACCCAATATTCCTCATCACCTGGTAACAGCTTTTCACAGTTGTCTTAGGAAATGCCGTTCAGAGGGCCACAAGAGGTACGTGGTAATGAGCAACCTCGAATGATGGCAAAACCGCCCCAGAGGTACCATTTTGGCTCTTTGCCATGTACTGACCTTACCTTTTCATGCACACACAAATAAATCAAGTCCAAATTTGATTTTCCTCCTTTTCACAGGAACGCCCCAGGATTTTAATAATGACCATAAACCAGGATGCATAAAGGGCATATTTTACAGAGGTATAAAGATAACGTCTTTATCTTGTCATGGCAGGGAAATTGCCACTTTATATTGTGGACGGTGTTACTTTTTTATTGCAGCAAAATTAAGCATTTTGATAGGTGTCCACCTCTGGTCTTCGAGGTCCTCATCACCCTTCTCTGTAGGGAGACCTGCCTGCAGAACAATTTGCTATTGGCTCAAGGTCCCAAAGTCTCCCCGGAAGCTTTGGATGTTGGGCTTCAAGGCAGTCACTGCAGTCCTGCCTGGATTATCTTTCAAATGCCTTTGGGCTAAATTTGTGTCCGTCGTTTGCTGGCAGATTTATCCTGAAGCCTTAGGCTTAAATGCATTTTCTCAGAAAAAATCAGCCATCATTTTGCATTAATGAAGCTTATTCATTTGGTTATGCAGGGTTCCTTTCTTCCATCCATGTGCATGTTTAGTTCCCATTAATGGTGAATTATGTGGACATATTGACATAAGAATAGATCCCTTGGGCTCTGTGTGTAGAGAACATTTGTTAATCGGGAAGTACTTAAAAAAACAAACAGACAAATACATCACAAATCAGAAAAAAAAACTAATATTACTTTGGGAAGAAAGAGGAAAAGTCTTGTGCTGACTTGGGAAGGATCGCGTTTGAAAGGATGCCAAACTTACTTCCAAAGTATTATGGAATGTTTTTCCCAATAAGAGGCATGCAGGAGGAAATGTACCTTCGTTGCTCCCAGCCTCCTCGTTTCTCTCCCAGTTCCTACTGACCATAGCCCCCCTCGGGTAAAAACCATTCTCTCTGCCTGTGCCCTGCCTGTGATGATAAAAGGGGTCCCCTGCACTGGCTGGCCCCTTTGTGGACACAGCATGGGCTCACTGTGAATGTCCCCAGGGGCGTCTCATTCAGAAGATTTCTCTTGTGGCCTTTAATGGACTCTGGTGACTGTTCCAAGGATCTTGGCTAACTGAAGATACCCTTCCTTGGTATTTCCTAAAAGTGTCATTTTTCAGCAAATGGTCGAAAGCCTCCTTATTTTCCTCTGGGCAGCTCGTTTGCCTGCCCCATGCTGGCTCATGGGGACAGTGATGCACTCGAACTACTGAGTGATAATTTTACATAGTACAGGGCACGTAACTCAGAACCAGCCTCCGACCAGAGTCCATCCTGGGCCGTCCTGTTCCCTGCGTATCACCTTATGCTGCAGTGGAGTGGACTTGCATTTCATGGACTCCAGTTCAACCAGACACGTGAATAATTTCCATCACAAAGGGAAGGAGCCCTACAAAAGAGTGAGGTCTGCTCTGAGAATGGGCTCTGTCCCACCGAGGCTTCCTCGGGGTCTGACAACCTGAGCTGCGGTGACAACCTGCACAGATGGTGTCGGCAGCTGGGGGAACCAGGTGCAGCTTTGGCCCGGCTTCAGGAGGTCTATCGTATTGTTACGACAGTGTAGAGGGTCTCCAGTGAGGGGCGGGAAGGAAAGGGGAGTGGGCAGGGCTGCCAGCTGTCGCTCTGGTCTGCCGGGTTGGCATCCCCACACCCCCGTGCTGGTGATGTGACCTTCATTAAAGCCTGCCTCTGTCAGCATCTCTTCCAGCCAGGAAATGCCACAGGAGGGATGCATGGGGATGGGGAGAGAAAGTTCAAGTCTCATCAGAAGCACAGGAAATAGTAAACGAACGCTCTCCTCTCCTCCCCGCCCCCTGTTTCAATTAGTCATGTAAATATATTCAAATGTTCTGCCTGTTACACCCTAGGGTGGTGGGGGGAATTTGCTGCCGTAGGCAAGATGGGGAGAAAAGAGCCACAAGCCCACCTACCCCCTCACAGCTTACAGACCCACCCGTAATGGAGTCACTAAAACATTTTGCTGCCCTAGGCAACCACCTGCTCTTCCCGTAAAATCCATCACTGGCATGACTTAATTCAGCTCAGCCTGGTGGATCCGGATCACAGGCAGACAATCTCAGGTCAGGGTGAAAAACAATTCAAATGCATCTTAATATAAAATGGAACATCCACTAGGCTGCTTTTATGGTCTCCTTGTTAAATCCCGGATATTTGGTTCTTTGCATTACTGTCGGATTTTCCTTGGGATTAGAAATTCTAGCGAACTGGTTGGGAAGAAGGAAGGGAAGAAGGAGGGGTTTTTTTGTTTTTTGTTTTTTTACCAGAAATAAATTTTAGCCCTTTTCCCTCCCTTTTGACCTCTTTTCCCATTTTCTTATTATTCTGTGTATCACATGTCCATTCCAACGCTACCTGGTCCATCACTACACAATTTTTTTTAAAAATCCCTTTGAAAAAGGACAAAAATAAACAAGTCAAAGTGATGGCTGCATAGAGTAGTTTCTCGGTGTCCGTGTAGGTGCTTCACACCCTTGTGACACGCGTGCTGTGTGTGTGTGTGTGTGTGTGTGCAGCCCGCCACTGCCACTTGTGGCGGCCAAGTCAACAGTGCAAATGGAGCCTTCACACTGTTTGTGTAAATATCACAAAGTTACGAATCAAGCTGGTAGACAGTGAAATAAGACATATTCTGTCTGCCTACCTTGACACGCATGTCTAACTAATGACCAGAAAGGGCAGGTTTGAATTGGGGATTCTCAGACTCCTCCAACCTCTGAGCTAGAACCAGGACAGGGCTCCATCACCTGGCCCCTTGCCTGCCTTGGGTGTGCAGGTGGGTGCCCAGCCCGCAAGTCCAGCTTCCATCCACTCCCCACAAACAGTGGTAGCTACCTGGGGCCGCGTGTCCCCTCAGGAAGATGGATGAGAATGTGTTACAGGCCTTGGACGTGACCTCAAGACTGTTTTCTTGGCATTTCTGGCTCTGGGGTGGGCAGGATGTGGACTAGAAAAGAAAGCATGGCTCCTGGGGCAGGGGCCCTTGGCCCATTCGGCATCTTGCCCTTTGGAAGGACAACACCAGAGGAGGACCAGAGCGGGGACTGTAAAGGTGAAGGGTCAGGAGAGGGAGCTCTGTTGCCCAGGCCGAAGAGTGACGGCCACATGGCCTGTCCTCGCCTGTTGGATCTTGTAAGCTCGACTCTCGGAAGAGCTCTGGCCAGAGTCCGCGCTCTGGTCACACATCAAATTCATTACCTCATTTCTTCCTTGCAAGCCCTGCAGGGTGGGTGTCGTTCCAAGCAAGGGAAGGGCAGGTGGAGGAATTACCTCCCACAGATGTAAGCCCAGAGCAAATGTGACCGTGAGAGGCACCACGCCTCCCTTCTCTCCACCATGCCCCAGGACGTGCAGCGCTTAGTAAACATTTCGTAAAGATGCAAGAGGCCGCAGTGAAAGCTCGAAGCTGAAGATTCTGCTAACAGTCGAGGGAGGAAGACAAAATATTAGAGAGTCAGGAACGAGAGATAAAGGAAGGGGAGCGGCTTATAAATGACGCGGGAGAGTCAGAGATGAGCGCCAGCATCCCTTAGAACAGTGAAGCTGCCTGGCGGGGGTGAAGGAGACCCGAGCCTCGTTTTCACCCAGGCAGTCCTGTCACCCACTGAGCTGTCCTCACAGGGGCCCTGGCCGCAGCATGGCCCCATCGGACCTGACCCGTCCTCTGTTTTCTGTTCCCAAAGTCCTCGAGCCCGCGCTTTCAAGGGGAGGTCAGACCCCTGTTTTGCAGATTATAACTGCTGCAGGAAGTGGTTTCTATGACCTCTGTAATGAGCTGATTTCTGTAGGAAGCCTCTAAGTCCTGTCTGGAAACTTAACACCCGGAGCTCCAGGCCTTTCTGAAACGTCTTGTATTCTGATACGTGGGTTTAGAGTCAGGTTCCAAACCATGAAAGTCAGGGGTTGAAATGACAACACTTCCCAGTCCAAGAGCCTCCATCCTCAGGGCAGTTTGGGTGGCGTTGCTATGGTAACCTCTAGCCAGTTTCAGATAGCTGACGGTTACCCAGTGCATGACAATGGAGAAAAGATCAGGTTCCCGGGCCAGCGTCCCCGTGTGATGGACTGAGGAATGAGGAAAGCCCAGTTTCCCAGCACAGAGGGTTTCGGCAGCTTGGAAAGGAGATGCACCACGTCACAACACCGCTACAGCACAGGTTTGCAAATATCGATCGCAAGCGTCCTCCAGCAATCCCGCTCCAATAGTGCTTTGGTCTTCCGGAGGTGCTGAGTCAGTTTCCTACCCTGCACAGCCATTATCCTTAAACTGTAAATGTCGGAAAGAAGAAATACAATCTGGGAAAGCTTTCTTTTGTGTTTAGGTGGAAAAACAGACATAGCGGCTGAGACACATTGCCTTCCCTTTCCACGTGCCTTGTGCATAGCGGGCTTCAGCACCCATGCAGAGGAGCTGAAGGAGCACAGGTGGCTGGAGTGGCCGGCAGACGCTGGGAATTCCAGGGAGGCGGGAGGTGGAGGGGGCAGGAAAAGTATGGACACTTAGAGGCGCCCAGGGATGCGGTGGCCTCCAAGTCCCACTCCCTTGGCCACAGCCGATTATCGGGAGCAAAGGAAACGTTGTCTGGTCCTTCTTGTAAAACCCAATTGTCTCAGAAAACTTAAGAACGTGACATTTAGGGTTGAGCCATCTGGGTCAGAATTAGATCCAGTCTTTGATTTTAAAAGACCGCAGAATCTCTGTACTTGGAATATAATATTGATGCCGTGATTATCGACTTGCCCATGACACACAGGAGGGAACCCTGATTAAATGTAACGGGAAAATGATGACCTGCATGTCCATTGCTTGCATCATTATTACATCAACCATTTGTCATCTTGCTGGATGAACAAATTTGTATATTAAAAAGAATCCGGGATCACTGTGAAAGCAAAGCGAATGTTAAGGGTAGAAACAATAGCAGTGATGCACGGCTGTGACTCATCCGGGTCAAAACCAGATGACGAATCCTGAAACTAGGCGTTGATTATTTGGTATCGTATGATCATCCAGTGCACGGTGTTTGCTAAATGCTCATGTAGGACCTAACGGGCTGTGGGCTCGGGCTGCTTAGCCTCCCAGGCCTTCTCCTCCGTGTCAGGAAAATGAGGGATATTGTGTGTAGGTGATTTTCAACCCACACTGTGTGTTGGAATCACCTGGGAAGTGTTCTTACAAACATGATGCGGGAGTCCCATCCCAGACACACTGAATTAAAATCTCCGGGAGTGAGACCCGGGCAGATGTACTTCTTACAGGCTCTGCAGATATTTCTAATTGCATCCAGGATTCAGAACTACTGTACCACTAGCTAAGCTCTTAAAAATCTCTGTTCATCCTAAAATAATGTGTCCTAAGGCAGTGGTTCCCACACTTGAGAACATCACACCAGGATCCCTTGGAGGGCTTGGTACCCGGCAGGTGGCTCGGGCAGCCCCTCTGAGTTCCTGACTCAGTTACCTGTGTTTGGGTCCCGGTAACTCAAATTCTAGGAAGTTCCTAAATAGTCCTGATACTACTCTTTGGGGACTAGGCTTTGAGAATCTCGGTACTAGGGTTCATTGACACACAAATATACACACTGTGATGTGTAACACAACAATTTTGCAATTTAATAATATACGTGATAGTTTGATGTTGTGATTTCACAACCTATTGACTTCCATGACCCAACCTCCCCCAGTCAAATGATCGTTTTTCTGTAGTTGGTTCTTGGTGACACAGCCCAGGGGGTAGGAAGGTGTCGTGAAGTGTCCCGAGGGTGTACTCCCTGGAGGTGTCTGGCGGATGGTCCATAAGCAACACCGCTCAGCCCTCACCGAATTACAATTGCTCAAGTCTTAACCCCAAACTGGCAAAGACATTCAGTTCTCCTGCCACGGTCTCCGCCCTTGCTTCCGCCTCACCCATTGCCTGTGGCACGGGCTTTGGGGCTATAGCGCACGCATCATAAAGCAAGATATGCAGCCTCATCTGTGCTGTGCGCCAGTCCTCCCACTTCTGGCTACTTGGAAGCATCATCCTTTCCGGTTCTCACTGTGGAGCGAGGGCCACGTGACAGAGGTGGCCAGTGAGTGATGCGCTGTGTCCTTGTGGGGCTGAACATCCCTCACCCAGAAAAGCACACCTTTCCTTCTGCCGCCTTCACAAGCAGTGTCGCTGCTGTCTCGGCCTCAGTTGCAGAATACGGAGTATGCTTTATAAGAGGAGACCCCCTAGATGGTGGGTGTGGGCACGCAGATGGAGAAATAAACTGATGGCTGTTACGCTTTCGAGACTCCCGGGCTGTTCGTTACTGCAGCAGAACCAAGCATATCCTGACACGGACTCTCTGAGGCCGGGCTGCCTTTCTCTGCCTGGATTCACGCCAACCAAGAGCTATTCCAGTCCTAGGAATACCCAGCGCACTGTCCATGCTTCTGCTCTTATCTCTTCTGTGGGTCTGAACTTCTGCCTTTACGTCTAGGACTTGGATACTTGCTCCTCTAAAAATCCGAATACTAATTGAGCTGCTTGGCTTTAAAACTGTTTAATGTTGACAAGAGAACAGACAGCTCAAGTTCTGGTCTCTTAGCTTTCCCGGTTAACTTTTCTTCAAGTGTCACATGGTAATGGACACAGCAGAGACCTTCAGAAGACAGGTGACCTTGATTTCAAAGGTCTATCAGAGTTTCAGTGGAAGTCAGATTCTGAATCCTCTGGGGCCCCTGACTTGGTACATTTCCTGTTTTCTGGTGTGTGCTGGAAAAATCCTTTCCTGTGGTGGTGACAGTCCCCCCCAGGTGGCCTCCCCACTGCAGGGCCTTTCTCCACGGCTGCTTCTTCACTGACCGCAGCTGGTTCTCTGAAGAATAGCTAGTTTGGAGGAAGATTTCAATGTATTTCTTTCAACGCATCAAGGATAAACCCTGTATATTTTATAGGGGGTCCATCCAAAGGTCTGATGTCATCATTTCCTGAGAGTATCTGAGGTACAAGGCACAGAATTAAGAGCTGGACATGAGTCATTGGACCTTCACTACACACTGGGAGACAGGAATAAGTATTGGCCCCATTTCACAGATGAGGAAACTGGGCCTCAGAAAAGACAGACATGTTGTCTAAGGTTATACAACTGGTCAACAGCAGATGTAAGTTTGGCATCTAGGCCCATTTGAACACAATCAGTTACGTTTTCAAAGGGCCTGAGTGGTGACCTGATACTTTGCAGATGTGGGACAGAGACCCCCCACCTGGAGACCTGGCCACTGGGACCGTTTCTGTCCTTAGCCATCCTTAACCACTAGTGTTGCCCTTTGCTCTCCGTGACCAGAACTTTTTCTTTCTTTTTTTTTTTTTTTTTTTTTTTTTTTGCGGTACGCGGGCCTCTCACTGTCGTGGCCTCTCCCGTTGCGGAGCACAGGCTCCGGACGCGCAGGCTCAGCGGCCATGGCTCACGGGCCCAGCCGCTCCGTGGCATGTGGGATCTTCCCGGACCAGGGCACGAACCCGCGTCCCCTGCATCGGCAGGCAGACTCTCAACCACTGCACCACCAGGGAAGCCCCTAGAATTTTTAATTCAGAGATAACGGTGAGGGAGGACGTGACTAAGTGAGCAGAAGAAAGGTTTCTCCAGTGGATTTTATATTAAAAATGGTTTATTATAGACAATGGGAAGAGGAATGTGTCAAACTGACCAACTTCTCTAAGAGGCAGGCAGAGCTGGGTCCTTTCAAACATACAGACATTGAAATAAAACCTACACTCTATTTCTGAACTTGAAGCTGCCCATAAATAGCTAACATTCAATCCACATTCCTGTTTTTTTTCTTTCACCAGGACTGTTGATTTTTCCCCATAAATTTACAAATAAATAGAGAATCCTTCATAAACTATAGAATCTGATTTCTGCAAGAGGTTTGAAAAGTGCAAAATACAGTCCTGGGCATGGGAATTTAACCTTCTTTCCAAAGGCCGGAATGATCGAGCCTCACCCCAAGCAGTGCTCAAAATAATAACCCATATGACTGTTGTGGTTAGTGACCACCAGTGGCCTATTATCTTCTCTGGAGGTATTCTGTCTAATTCACTTTAGGTATCAGTAATGGGCACTTTCAAACAGTAGTCCAAATGGAAATAACGATCCCTGCAGAGTGAGAGCAGGACAGAGAAGCCTGGCTAAAGCACAATTATCTTAATACACTCCTGATTCAAGGCTAATTTGCAGGGCTATATGTCTATTTTCATTTTCTCCGGAGATAATCCCATAAGACAAAGCTTCTACACTGGGAGAAAATTCTACAGTGGAGGATTAAGGGGCCCAGCTGTGCATGGAGGATTTGCCTGTGGGATGGCAAGCCCCATGTCAGGACTCCTCTCTCCCAAGCCCCCAAATCCCACGAAGGAGAGGAGGAAACCCAAACACTCTTTATCTGGCTCCCAGGCAAAGTAGAAGACAGCTGGCCAATTTTCAGCTTCCAATTGGGTAATTCATTACAGAAACAAAATTAATGCTTGTGAAATTCGCGAGGCAGCTTTATCACAGTCTGAGGATTTGCTCATCCAAACTTAATTTCTACAAAGTGGAAATAAATACAGATTTACTGAAGATAAAAAAGAAAAAAAAAAGATTGGGGTAAGGGTTTGAAGAAAGGAGAAGAAATCAATTCCTTTGTCCTGAACCAAAGGGGAAAATAAAAATTGTTTTGAATTTTCATCTCTGAAAACTTGAGTTTTACATAACAGTTTGGGTTTCTTTGAAGAAGGGAATCACTTTTCAAATATGTATTTTATTTTGTTTACAGTTTTTTCCTTTGTTTCAAAATGTGTACTCAAGTCATTTGCTAAATAAATATTATCAGTCTTGGTTTACCTTTGAGTATCAGGGTCTTCCCGCCCTATAATCCTATAGTAATACCTGTAAAGATAAGGGCTGGGGCAGAAGATGAGGTCTTAGGCTGTATCAAAGTTGGGACTTCCCTGGTAGTCCAGTGGTTAGGACTCCACGCTTCCACTGAAGGCGGCCCTAGTTCAATCTCTGATCGGGGAACTAAGATCCCGCATGCTGAATGGGACAGGCAAAAAAAAAAAAAAAAAAAAGAAAGTATAAAGAGAACTTGAAAATTCATTCCAGAGTGCTGGGAAGGCGATAAGGGCCACAGAAGCTGCCACGAAGGGCGACTTACTCCAGTTCTGCAGTCAGAGGGGGCTTCCTGGAGGAGGGTGCTCTTGGTCCCTCAGGGTTTCCATATTTGCGATGCTTGTGAGATGCAAGTAAAATGTAAGACATTTGTAAAGCACTGCCCTGGCACATCCTAAGTCATCAAGTAATGGTTGTAGTTATTAATTAAATATTTGGTGAAATTCCAGGAATACATGTGATACTAATGTGGGAGAATTTCCCACACTCTATCCTGAAGATGGTCCAGAGCTTTTCTCTAATATATAATCTGGTCTCTTTTATCCTTGTTTTGTTCTCCACAGGCCGTATTGCAGGGAAAGGGAGGTTTGCTTAATTAGAGAGATGTGTGCAATTTGGGCTGGTGGTTAAACATGCCCTACAGTGGGGCTCATTCCAAAGTTAACAGTTCTCTCAACACAATATTTACCTTATCAAGGGGAGCTGTGCTGTCTGCCTGTTCCTTCAGGGAGATCTCCTACTGAGTCAAACTCAAAACCATCAAGGCATATGTTAGCTCTTCAGAGTGCAGGGCTCTGGAGTTGGGAAGTGGTGGCAATCATGGGGGACCCTGTCATGATCCCCATCTTCACGATAACGTCATCTCACCTCACTTGTCTGATTGATTGCTTCCAGCAGGTGGCCTCAGCATCTACACATTTTTCTTCCACATTATGTCAGTGCGTGGCATAGTTGATAAAGCCCTGATCATTTTCTTCTAAGAACAAGTGAAACTTTCTGAAAACATTACCGAGAGGTAACTGTATTGACTGTTTTTATTATTTTCATAGTTGATCATTTTATCTTATCCAAGTATTTGCCCATGCTCCACTTAACTGAGTGTGATGTAAATGCAGTCGTAGGATATGGGTCCCCCAGCAGATCATAATCAAGGTCAGTGTGAAGTTACCAGAGCGTGAGATGGACAGAACCATAGCATAGCCCAGTCTTTAATATTGGCCGGATCTACAAGCAGGGCTTTATACCTGTTATATAAAAGCAACTAAGACTTCTAACTTCACCCAACTTCTGAATTACTTTAAGATGGAGAGTCCCAACCATCACATTGCTGTCCTATTTTTCTATAACGTTGAGTTATATGACAATGATATGCTGGATTAGGATGTGAATGGTGGGTGACCATAGAAGCTTATGTAGATCTTAGGTAGATCTGCAACCTGCCAGCCCCCTCATTGACCCCTGGAAGAAAGAACCTCTCGGTTGGGGCTCAGTTGTGGAACCTCAGTTGGGGCTTCCTTGTGGAGGATACAAGGAAGTACGCCAGCGTCGTACTTCTCTGGAAGAACTTAAAACCTGGATGAGAAGATTTATGGGCAAGAAGTGATTAGAGAATAATACAGGTTAGTAGATAGTCAAGCACTTAACTGACTATAAATATGACCAGATTTATGAGAAGAGATGTTTAAGGAGCACTGAATAAGAGAAGAGAGGCTTTTTTGAAAGAAGGCAAAAACTGAGTTGGATTTGAAATAGTTTTATTCCATATATATTAATTTGGGGCAAATAATTTTCATTAATATACATATTCTTTTTTGGCAAATAAGTTTTGGCAAAGCTACATACATTTTTAATGTTTATTATTATATGTCAGCATTGCCAAAAATTATTTGACAAAAATCTGTATGTGTGTGTGTGTGTGTGTGTGTGAAGCTTTGCTAAAAATTCTTTCTTCACAAAATGCAACAGAATGTAACACATACAACACTGTTACTGAAGGTACTTTGTTACACACACACACACACACACACACACACACAGAGAGAGAGAGAGAGCACTGTATGCTCCAGCAACACTGAACTATTTGAGAACTCAAAAACAATTGTGAGTTGCTTCAGAGTTTTATTGTACTAATTCTCAACCTTGACCCCGCTGATTTATCTGTTAAAGATTACCGTTGTCTGAAATACTCAAATCCCAGGTTTGGGTGGCGGGGTCCAAGCAGGACTTGCCTTTTAGGGCTTTGGGTGATTCCGACGTGCAGTCAGGGTTGGAGCTACACTCTTCTGGACAAGGTATTGGCTATGCTTTTTCTCAAATTCCCTCGGTCAAAGTTCTGTCTTCTAGGTGAGCCTCTATGGACCCTTTAAAGCCCATCACAGAGTTCAACTTTGCAGTAAAATCCCTGCTCCTTCCATCTCCCAAACTGCTAGTGAAGAGAGTCACTCTTTCATCTGTATCTTGAATTGGAGGATAGTTCACCGACTGCCACCACCAAACAGAAGTAGGTGACATCCATGGAGCACTGGTTTATGGGGTGAAAACCGGGACAACTTGGAGGGACATATCAGACTCCAGACTCCACAGTCCCTCGTGGGGCCAGGCTGAAGCCATCATCTTTCTGCAGTCACTTCCCTGCTCATCTTCTTACCCATCCCTGTCTTGTACTCACTCCCTTCCCGGTGTCCCATGAGAGCACACCCTTAATAAATTACATGCATCCAATTCCTGGTCGATTCTGCAAGAACCTGACCTAAGACATAAGACCTCAGACATTCACAATAAGTATGCTTTACTCCAGGGGTGGGCTGGAGCTGGCTTTCACCAGCTCACAAAAGCTAATTGTGCACATCTTGTCTCAATCCTTTATTGAGGGAAGTCACGTTGGTAGCTTGAAACCATCCATGGTGGGAATGGCACAGAGAGAGTGAGGGTCTAGAGAAATAATATGAGTAGAAGCCGTGAGAGTGGGTGTTGGGTAAAGGGATGTTATGGATAATTTTAAGACAATACTGAATCAGTGAAGTGGTTGTTCCGTCATGCTTTTGGTCGTGGATGCAGAGTAGACATGCAATTTGAGAATCCAGGAAATGAACCAGATCTCCCACTTCAGAGGTTACTTCACAGCAGGTCAAACCAGAGCTGGAAGGATGCTTGTACCATGGGGAAGGGACTTTGGGACTTTTTAAGATGTGTAAGTCCTTAGTCACAGGTGGGAAGTGACCTATTATGAGCAGAAAATCGGTCTGCTCCCTGGGGTCTTCCTCTGACTAATTAGAAACCCTTTTTCCTACATCATTATTTGTCCTTCTCCCCTGGACCATTCTCACTACCATTCAAACATGCAGTTACTTCCTCTGGCTACTGCTCTGGCTACTTCCCCACTTCTCTTCTTCCTGTATGTTCTGTACTGTTGTCTCCCATGCTCCTTCCACTTGCTCTTGAACCGTCTTCAGCGGGGCCCTTCCTCCCCGACTCCTGAAGGTTTACTGATGGTTTCCATGCTGCTGCTCACAATGAACAATTTGCAGGCTCCACCTCTTTCAGTTTCCAACATTGGTTGACACACTCAGTTACTCTACCCATGGAAGAAGACATTCTGGTTTTGCTCCTACTTCCCAGGTCATTCCTTCTGAGTCTCCTTTGCTGGTTATTCCACATCAGGCCAACTCCCTAACATGGGAGTGTCCCAGGATTCTGTCCGTGGTCCTTTCCCCTTCTTTACATGAATTAACTCCATGACTTCAACTAAGTATACATCTTTCAATGCCAACCATACCCTTGAGAACTTCCAAATGCCTGTTAGGTCCAGACCCCTCCCCCTAACTCCCAGACTCACATTCCACTCAACATTTCTACTTGGATGCCAGAGAGACATCTTGAATTTAAGGTGTCCAAGACAGAACCACTGCTCCCAACACACATGAACACACACACGCATGCACACATACACATACACACATGCACACATATGCACGCACACATGCGCGCGTGCACACACACACACACACACACACACACACACACACACACCCTTCCTTCCCTGTGGTATCTTCTATCTCAGGACACCATCCTTCTAACTTCTCATCTTTGACCTCTCCTTTTTTTGCACACTCCACATCCAGTCCATCAGAAATGAACTGGGCTTTACCTTCACAGTATATCCAGAATCTGACCTCATCACCTCCACTGTGACCCCTGCTCTAAGCCTCCATCACATCTCCAGAAGGTCACTGCCTGCCATAGCCTCTTCACTGGGCTCCCAGTGTCCATTCTAACCCTGCTACAGAACATGCTCAACACCGCAATCCCTTTGCGGTATGTCAGCCCATGGTCATTCCTCCGCTCAAAACCCTCCAATTGCTCTCCATCCCTCTCTGAAACTAGAGTCCCTACTATGGTCTAGTGGGCAAAGCCCTTCATGATTAGGGCCCTGTATTTCTACCTCCATGAAGTCCTTCAAACCTCACGAGCTTCCTTGCAGTTCCCTAAACCCAGCAATAGGTTCCTTTTCCCCAACGCTTTTGCGCTTGCTTCTCTCTCTGCTTGGAAATTCTCCCAAATATCACCTTTTCATAGAGGTGACTATTTAAAATTGCAATTCCTCCCCCCGCCCCCGAGACTGTCATTACCACTCTCCCGGTTTCATTTTTCTCACTGGCATTTATCACCATCTGACAAATTACAGAAACAGTCCCGTCACTTCAGGGCTATGTGATTCCTAGTTGGGGTGCTGAGTTTGAACAGCAGGAGGTAAGGCATTATTGGAATTTATTTGGTGCCTGAATTTCAGATGGCAAGTAACAAGAATTTGGATAACAAGAGATTTAATGAAATATTTACCTGTATACGCGCAGTTCCCGAGTTCGGAAAGCCAGGGATCGTTACTACATTTACTCACTTATTTTGCGTGTTGCTCTCCTTAAGTCAGAACGTAAATGCATGGGGTTTTCTTGTTTTGCTCACAGCAGTGTCTTCTAGGACAGCACCTAGCACAAAATACATATTCAGTAGATAAATGCTGGCTGACAGCTAAGGAAGGAAAGAAAAAAATAAGAGACATAAACTAGATGGAAGTGGGGGTGGGTGGAGAGGGCATGCAGTCAGAAGAGATAATACCTTACCTCTCCTCCAACCCTGAAATATTGGCATTTAATGTTGCTGGCCCTATTATTTCCAAAAACAAATGGAAATTCTGGTCCCAACACCAGGTGTGAAGCATAATGGCCATTTGAGGCTCAAGTCATCTCTGCCTAACTCCACTGGCTTTGGAGGGTTCCAGGTCGTGAGCCCCGTCTTCTGAGACTAGATACTTTTCTTCTGCAGTCACCTTGAAGCAGCGTACCTATGCATCCCCACGGGTCCTCCATAAGATGTGCCTGTCCCAGATACTGATTGTAAAGCTTGCAAACAGAGCGAAAGGCCCCTGCATGGCGCTCTGTCCCCAGAGATGCTGACAGAGGCTGCATCTCTGGCACCAGCTCCGCTAGATGCAGCAGCAGAAGTGACAGTCTCTGTCAGGCCTGTTCTGAGATGTGGTTGCAGCCCTTATGGGAGCTCAGGGTTACCCTCTTAAAGCAGCCCTCCTGACAATTTTTTGAGCTACTTAATTTTCTTTAATACACTTATTTCTTTTTGGCTTAAAATAAACAGATGGGTGTTTGGGCTTTCGCAGGTTGGTACCAGATCTTTGAGGGAGAAATTTTGGTTTCTAGGATACTTCCTGTTTCCTCTGGTAGAAAAGGACCGGAAACAAAGTTCCTGGTAGGTTGGTCTTTTAATTGCAGTTTGAAATTTTTCAAAGTTGAAATGCTTGGTTTCTTTTATAAATTATTTGACTGCGAAAGAGTTCATCTAGGCCAGGACTCCTCAAGCTCAGGAATACTGATGTCTTGGGCTGGATCATTCTCTGTTGTAAGGGGCTCCTGTTCACGGGAGGATGTCTCCCAGCATCCCAGTTTCTACCCATGTGAGGCCAGGAGCATCCTTCCCCATCCATGACAACCAGAAATGTCTCCAGACATTGTCCAGTGTCCCCCCAGGGCAAAATCACCCCGTAGTTGAGAACCTCTAACCCAGAGGCAGTTAAACTTATTCTACGTGTTATTTCCTTGTCATGTGAGGAATCCACAGTTAAGGGGCAGAAGCACATACAGCGCTCCCTCCTTATCCTCAGGTGATATTTTCCAAGGCCCCCAGTGGAGGCCAGAGACCACAGATGGCACTGAACCCTATATATACTGTGTCTTTTCCTCTACATACATACCTATGATAAAGTTTAATTTATAAATGAGACACAAGAAGACATTAACAACAATCACTAATAATCAAATAGAACAATTATAACAACATATTGTAATAAAAGTTACATGAATGTGGTCTGTCTCTCTCTCTTTCCCAAAATAACTTACTGCACGAAGTTCACACCTTTTCCATCTTAGCTAAACACTTATCATGCACTGTGGCCGTAACTACTGCAGTCTGAGATGTGACAGCAAAGCTAGTATGAATTTCTTCTTCCCGATATCATGGATAAAAGGTTCATTCTTCCCGTAGATCTTAGCTATACTGATTTGTATACATTTTTTATACTCAGCATACTGATTTTTTCCCCTTTCCTTATGAAATTGAGAACTTTGACTTTTTCACTTAAAGGAAACCCTTTATGACTTCTCTTTGGCGTACCTGAGTTGCCAGCATTGCTGTGCTTTGGGAAATCAGAGTCACGTGAACTCAAACACCATGATACCTCACTAGTAGATCTGATAACCAAGGGGCTACTGAGTGATGAATGGGAGGGACGTGCGAGGCAGAGGGAAGATCCGCCTCCCAGGTGGGATGGAGCAGGACAGTGACAGATTTCCTCACGCTACTCAAAACTATGTGCAGTTTAAAACTTACGGATTATTCGTTTCTGGAATTTCCCATTTAATATTTTTCGACTGTGATTGGCTGCAGGTAACTGATACTGTAGAAAGCAAAAGCAAGGCTGGAGGGGGACAGCTGTACAATGTACCATTGTTCATCGGATGTGAAATTCGGAAAGAGTGGTTTTAGCCCAATGCACTCCTCATTGCTCTATTAAAAATAAAACAAAATAGTCGCTTTGAATCATAAACATCTAAATTGTTTTATTGCTAAAATAGGTATGATTTAGTCACGTCTCTGTCATTAGAAATGCCACACTTTTATTTTATATCGTATATCATTTCTTGAAATGACTTGGCTGTCTAAAGCTAAAATCAGTAATGATGCATTTGGAAAAGTATATAATGGTAGATAAGCAGTTATAGTTTATGTTTTTTTTCTTTTCTCCCAGATCAAACTTGGTTTTCTGTCAACCTATTCTTACTTAGGCCCTAATGCTCTGCTATTTTCATGTCCATGTTGTGTTTTGGACTATCTATCACTCCGCATTTTACATTTCCTAGAAGTTTTATTAAAGCCATTTATTTATAATAATAAGGTGAGCGAGATATTTATAGCAGTCTCATTTTTTTAAATACTATAAAGACATATTACAAACCTAACAGACCATAACTAGAATTCTGATTTGTGGAAAATCTGTCATTAACACAACAGAATTACTAACTTTCCAGCACAGATGCTAAGATAGGTTATGGCCAACAGCAATTTCTAAAGGTTAAAATAAAATTAAGAAAACTATTGTTAATATTATAAATAACTGATTATCATTTATTACAAAATAACTACCTTTAAGCAATTAACACAGTTAACAAGTGATTGCTTTGGGATCATTGCTGAATTACTATTAAACAGCAAAGTACATACGGTGTATGAAATTCATTATTTATTATTATTTTTACAAGCACAGATGGCTTAGTACAATCAGGGAGACTAATGGAGAGTAATCTTTTTTTAATGTCATTACCATATGACTGTGTCAAGTGATTTTTTTTGTTTTGCTAACATTATAGTGTTATTTTAATTAAGATGCTGAGGACAGTAATTTTTCCCACCTAACTGGACCAAAAGGAAAAGGGATATTCAATATATTTTTAAAACTTGATTATGAAAATTTCATATGAGTTCAAATAAGTATGAATCACATTGGTACATCTAACCTTGCTTTTATCTTAGTTGAAAAGACTTCATTTAAAAAATCTTATAACTCAATGACAGTTCAGTATATCATAAAACTCTAATGGTCTGTATCAAAATAATAAAGTATCTATTATGGATGTGTGTATAGTTTTGGAAATAATGGCAATGAGAAGGAAAGAGAATAAAAGTGATGATTGCCAGGGCAGAAGGTAGTTCAGATTTCTGCAGGTCTTTTTAGACCAATACGTCTATTCATAAAGATAACGTATGATTCCACATCACTTTTGTACATTTAGGACTGATAATATGGAAATGTGGTTGTAGGATAGAGGGATGACTTTTCTATAGGGGGCTTTCTGCACCACCGGTCCCTCCAAGACTCTGAAACCCACACTGCATTCCCCATAACAAAACCCAACATGAACTTTGTCCAGATTTAAACAAAACCAAACGTGGGCAGAAAATAAGCCGGTCCAGGAGTGAGTGCCTCTGGCTAACGGGAAGATCAGGGTTTCCCAGGAGAGCTGATTCACAGCAAGTCTCTCCCTGAAGCCTGGAGGATTTAGGGACTGAGTTTCAGGGCAGACCCCTGCTCTTTTGGGGAAAAGCAGCCTTGTGTGAAAAACACAGATGGTCAGCTGACTTCCTGTAGGTTGTTGGAAGATCCGTTTTGTCAAACTGAATAGCTGGCTGGAGGTCTGGATCTCGTGTCTGGTCAGAATCACTGCTTTTGGCCACAGATGGTTGCAAGGTGGCGGCACATATGCTTATTTCCAACACTAGCACCGTCGGCATCATTGTCTCCTAAGGTGAGGCTCAGATCTTTCACGGCTCCCCAGCAGATGCTGAACAGATGCTGAGGGTTCTCCCTGGGGTGCACACGCCATCCATCCCAGCCACAGGGGTCGGGCGCTGCTCAGAACATGCTCTCAAGTCCCAGGACCCAGCTGTGTTGGGATCCAAAGCCTGATTTCCAGGGCACGGTTGTGACCTTGTGTGTATTCTGTAAAGCTTTTCTCTCCCAGGCGGACACCAGCACCTCCCTGTCCTAAGGCAGTGCCAAGTTCCCCAAAACATGTGTTCTCTGGAGGACACATTCCTTCCTTCTTAGAGGCAAAGCCATATGTTACTTTCATAAACTGGGAGAACTCAGGGCTGTGTGGCCCTAATGGCCTGTCCCCAGCGTGTAGCTTTCCTTGTTCAAAGATTTATTTAAAGTTCCCAATAGTTCAGGCCAATGACTATAGACAAGTCACTAGAATCTACCTGCTTTTGTTCTTTCCTCCGTGTTACCATGAGAATAAACTTTCAAAAGCATGCGTGGAGAAGCATCAGGATCTCACTCACGGTTCTTCAGTGGATCCCTGTCCTCCTCTGCAGTGATTCTCAACCCTGGCCACACATTACAATCATCTGGGGATCTTTTAGAAACTACCTAAACCCAGGTCGTACACACATTCTCATATACCTGAGGAGAGGATGGCTTTCATTCTGTCCGACATTAAGCCCTATGATTTATTCCCACTAAATAAGTAAAACCTTTTTTAAACCTGTAATTGTCTATCAGAGAAATGATGCAGGAGAACTGGGCAGAATAACCAAACTTCTTCTGATTCAAGGTATTTTTAAAAAGAACGAGGGAACTCCCTGGTGGTCCAGTGGTTGGGATTCCGTGCCTCCTTTGCCGGGGGCCGGGTTCAATCCCTGGTCGGGGCCACAAGCCACATAGCTCGGTTTAAAAAAAAAAAAGAAAAGAAAAGAGAAGAGAGAGAGAGAGGGAGAGAGAGAAATGTACTAATGGCTAGCAGGTCATTTAGTCTGCTCTGTGGAGAGTCATCCATTCTAATTAAGCAACTTTATTATATTCTAGAAAAAACTATGAATTGTTCATTTCAATATGCAAAAAGACCTTCAAATAGACTGTCAGGAAGAATAAATAAGTCCCGTGTACCAGACCTCACCGAGTCTGACTGCACAATGAGTGTGTGTCCTGTCTCATAGCTGAGTGTTTGTGGTGTGTGACATAACCCAATCAGTTGGTAGATAGCCACTCACTTCAATACCTTTCCCAGCTACTTTTGCAAGTGTTTGGAGAACTCACTGTGGCCCAGAAGCAGCCCACCATGCTCTTCCCTTCCGGATTCTCCTCTTGTCTCCCCTGTAGCTGCCTCCACGGCTGAGGACTGCTGTCTACTTTGTGTGGCTGGAGACCAGGTGATCCCATAGGACCTCAGAAAGTGTATCTAAAGTGTAACTAAAAAGTTATCAACTGTCTAGAAGCATCGAGCAAGATCCTTTGACCCCAAACGACTATAGAATCTGATTAAATTGCAGGTTTTCCAAAGTGTAACCAGCAGCATCTAATAGAACTTTCTGCCATAAGGAGTATCGCGTGTCTGCCCTGTCCAGTATGGTAGCCACCAGCCCCAAGGTGGGTCCTGAGCACTTGAAATGCAGCCCCTGGGACTAGGGAACCGTGTTTAGTTTGAGCGAATTTCAATTTATTTACACTGAAATCGCCTCGAGAGGCTAGCGGCTACTGTACTGACAGTTCCGGTCTGGGGATTCAGTGGTCACCTTTGTAAAGATGAGTTACGTGTCTTACACAATTAGGATGATCAAGTCAAGCCCGTCACCCAAACATGTACTCAGACTCTCTTTCTAAACCATAGATCTGATTATCATCACACCATCTGAACAGTTTTCCTCAAATTCTGCATCGAGCCCTCATCTATGAAATCCAAACCTCTTACCATAACTATGCAAGTCTCCACAGGCGGACCCCAACGCCACCTACTTCACTTCCTAAGATCCGTCTGTGCGACGCAGTTGGCTAGCATGCAACACGACCCCATATTACATGATCTGTTGGATGAGTTGACCTTGAAATAATAAAAGTAATCTTTCATCCATCTATTTATTGAGAGTAAGATCATCATCATAAATAGTTACTGAGCTATTTCTTTGTGCCAGGCACTGTGTTATTTCATAAATTTTCTCCTGTGATCCTCTTAGCAACTCTACAAATGAGGTACTTAGCGTAGGCCACTGCTACTACTAAGGCATCTGACCCTCAGACACATAATTTCCCCCTAGTTTCTGCTAGTGATTGATGGTACACCTAGAATGTAAGGTCCGCGAGGGTCGAGCGTCCTGCCTTGCTTACACTGTCATACCTGGATTAGGACCTGACACAGAGTGGACATTGCCCTGATATTGGTTGGATGAATACACGAGTCAGATTTTAAATCAGGTCCATCCTCCTCCAATGCACGCGCTTGTTCTTGACGCCAAGCGTACTGCCCCACAATCAATGATTTCAAATCGTTGGAATTTTAGTCTTGCAAAATTTTTCTGTAAAGGGACAGTCTTTGGGAGTTTATAAGGTTTCTGTCACAACGACTCAGCTGTGTCATTAGCAAAAGCAGGTACAGGCAGTAGGTGAATGGGGAAGTAGAGCTGCATTTAAAAAAAAAAATTTGGAAAAACAGGCTTGGTTGACGTACATATGGGCATTTCCTGACCTCTGCTAACTCGTGACAGCGTTAAAGTTGCATTGCGAATTTAACATCGGTCTGATGACACGGTTTGCAGAGTCACATCCAGTCGTCTTGTGTGGCAACTTCAGCCCCAAGCTCCTCTTCTCTTTGTCATCAAAATGACAGTGAAGTATTTTGTATTGTTTTCTTCTTCATTTCCGTTGAAGTATTTTGTATTGTTTTCTTCTTCATTTCCGTTGCTAGAATAAGAATCTTTGAAAGTAAGAAGTAGGAAAGAGTTCTCAGAGCTTTCTCAGAGGCTCTTCCCGGGTTATCCTCCAATTTGACTCAAATAAAATTTTCACTTCTTTCATTAAAGAAAAACAAGAATCTTTGATTCCCCTGCACTTCAATCGCAGTCGCCTTAGTGATAAATACCCCAGAGGCCAGGCTGAAAGTCACATCCACTAATAAGAGCAATCGCCTCTAACAGAGGCTCTGATTCCTTTCCCAGATGCACGCAAGCCAGCAGAATTTCTGCTTACGCCGGATCTCAGAAGCCTGCACTCGATTGCTGGGATGGATTTTGCCAGCGAGAGGAAGAAATGCTTTTGGGCTTTCGAAATACAGAATCCAAGGATGACTTGAAGGTTAATTGGAAATGAATAAAACCCCAAAGTTCACACAGGTTATAGGAGGAAACCAAGGAGCTTGTTTCTAAGTGTGGTTCAGTGTTGAGATCATGTCAGCTAGGTCTTGTCATAATACGTCAGTGCATTTCATTTTTTTTTTCCATTTTTTCCTCTGGTACTTTATTCCTGTTGCTGGAGTGAACGCTGAACTAGTGGAAACTAAATTCAGGTTTCACAGAAAAATTCGGTTGTTAATCCACTTTTGTTTCAGCCTGATGCTCCCTACTGGGATCCGTCCACACTCTGGCAAGTGTGCAGACGTTGTCTGTGCGTGTAAACTGTAAACTCCAGGAATCCCAGAATTCCAGCTGGAGGGATCCCAGGCATGGAGACCAGGCTACAATGGCTCGCCCCCCAGCTTTTTCCTCCTCTAAGAAAGCCCTCATCTGTGACAACACGCTCCAATGTCCCTGTTCAGAGGCATTGGAGCCTCTGAGAGGGCGGACCCGGCCTTTGGTGAACAGCAAAGGAAGAAGAATGAAGGGCAGCTGCTTCCGTCTTGAGATGAGGGGCAGCGGAGTCCTTGACTTATGGCTTGGTGTCCAGCAGCGGCCGGGGGACCTGGCTCGTGCCACTCACTGCCTTGGAGTGGGGTTTCAGATCTAATTTTTGAGGACTGGTGTGAAAATTCCCGATTTGTAAATATCAGTACTTACTGACATTTACAAATTTACAAAAAAAAAGTACTCCGCAAGTACTTTTCTCGTCGTAAGGAGAGAGCCAAAATTCCTGTACGCACCAGCTGCACCTGGTGGTATGGTCACCTGCCTATGGGCTCTGCTTTAGCTCTTGGAAGGCTGTTTAAATTTCAGGGATCTCTTGGGCTTCCCTGGTGGCGCAGTGGTTGAGAGTCCGCCTGCCGATGCAGGGGACGCGAGTTCGTGCCCCGGTCCGGGAGGATCCCACATGCCGCGGGGCGGCTGGGCCCGTGAGCCATGGCCGCTGGGCCTGCGCGTCCGGAGCCTGTGCTCCGCAGCGGGAGAGGCCACGACAGTGAGAGGCCCGCGTACCGCAAAAAAATAAATAAATAAATTTCAGGGATCTCCCTCAATTACAGAGAAAATAATCTTGGGGGAAGGTAATGTAGTCATTATCAACAACTATCTTAACGGTAAGACCAAATTAAGACATTCTAGCAGCAAAAATTGTACGCAGAGGGGTGGGAAAGCCCCCGTGATGAACATCAGGGACCTCAGAGATTGGTTCTGCTCGTCCAGGGCAAAATACCAGCGGGGAACACACGTCCGGAATGTCTCAAGATTATTAAATTATGCTCCAAAATTACATTGAATAAAATATGTTCTATTCCCCCCGCTTCCCTAGATACATGTATATGTATAACTGAATCACTTTGCTGTATACCTAAAACACACACAACATTGTTAACCAACTATACTCCAATATAAAATAAAAAGTAAAAAAAAAAAAGTTAATGCATTTCACAGAATGAATAATTGTACTCCACATATAATTTGCTTTTTGGCTACCATGCAAGTAAATGAAATAATATATATTGAAAGCATCTATGGATAATTATAATGGAAACTTTATTGATTTTTTGAGGTTTTCTCCCCATATGTGAGAAAAAAAACTACATACCAATGAAATGAACAACTATGCAAATCCATGATGCTAAGCATGGAATGTCAGCAAGCTATCGAAGATGAGGTAATTTAATTAGTATTGTGAATGTCTGGGTGTTCTCACAACAGTGATATTTGATACTTAGATAAGTAATAAAATACAAGCACATAACACAACAATTGAGTAGCAGTTTGAATATTTTGGTATTGCAAACTACTCCTCTGCAACTATTGTGAGTGTGGACTGGTTTCTAGGACCTTCAGACCCACGAAATGGTTGGGCAGGGCGTGAGAACAGATGGTCAGCCCTCCTGGGAAAGGAACTCGGCCACACAGGGTGAGTGCATCCTAGCTGATTTGTCTTTCCTCTTACCAAGGGGCCATGTAAATCCTTCTGCCCACGTAAGCAGAGCCTGTCTGTCTCTCACACGACAATGGTTCATCCCAAAATCTTCGCAGCTGGACACAGTAGCTTCTTGCTTTAAGGACAAAGGGAAAGAGATGTGGAGACAAGTTGCTTTGGGCCTGATGGGCCTCTGTCATGAGAACGATGCTTAAGGTGTGGTTGTCAACACAGAACACTGGGTTTGAGTGACTGAGATACCCATGTGCTCTTAAACAACTTTGTAGTGTGTGTGTGTGTGTGTGTGTGTGTGTGTGCGCGTGTGCGTGTGTGTGTGTGTTTAAAGCGTGGGACTCAACGGCAGAACTCCGCTTGCTTGAATGTGACGGTGGGACTGCAGCTGGGGGACTCAGAGTATTTCCTGACTCAGCACATTTTTCCTGCAGCCCTTGGCCTAACTCACCCCATTCCTGGGCAAAGAAGAGAGTTCGGGAACCCACTATCTTGCCTCTTCGCTTGGCTTACGATATTAAGTTTATCCAACATAAATTCCAGGAAACGGAAGATAGGTACTTTATTACAAAAATGACCTTAAGGACGTAGGCAGGGGAGTTTTACAAAGAAATGAGCCCCAAGAAGGCAGCCAGGTGACGGAGGCCTATACGCACTTCAAGCCAAATGGAAGAAAGGGGGGTTTGGACTTCCAAGATGGGGAGACAAGTCATGGGAAGGTGAGGGGAGAACACGTATGGTAAGTGAGGATTGTCTTGTTACGTAGATAAGAGTCTCTCCGGCGATGAGATGTGTGTCCGGAGTAGCTCTCTTCCTGGTAGGAAGACGTCTTTACCCATGGGAGTTTCCTTGATGAAAAGGGAATTTTATCCTCTATTTTCAGGCGGTTAGTGGGAGGTAAAGAGCTTTCCCTGTGTCTGCTGGTGCTCAGTCCAGTTGCCTTTAGTTCAACTAGTCCATGAGCCAAACAGGCATGCTTTGGGCAGCATATTCTGGTACACTTCATGGCCGATGCCAGCCTAGACGTTGTTTCGGGGCTGGCATGTTGTCTTAACAAGCTCCTTCCAATCATAAAAACTGATTAAAGTTGATTTCACAACAAAATTCTACCTATAGAAGTTGTAGTCTCACGCAACATAGTTTAATCTTTAGTGTATTGCTTTCTACTTATTGCACCCACAAAGGATGAAAAAAATACGAGTGGGAGCTATGGAAGGCGTGGTATAAGTTTGGGGTGTCCGTAGTGCGGGCAGCAGCACTGAGGCATTTATAGTGAGGCACTCGCCATCCAGACATGGCCACTCAGTTTCCCAGGGGGCCCTGAAAAGCGAATCTGGTAGCACAGGAAGAGGCAAAAAGCTGATGACCGTTGTTTGTGTGGGCGTGAGAACTTGTTGGCTGGGACACAAGGGAGAAATAAAAATGTTTTCCCTTTTGGGACTTTGGCGCCTTGTGAGTTCATTACCTGTTTTGTAGCTAAGTCATGCAATGACTCGATGAACGAATGAATGAAGACAGGCCCAGGTGTAGCAAGAAGCCAATTTAATATCCTGGCAGAAGAAAGATGGGTGATGTGAGAAACCGTATTATACACTGTCACCACTACCCTGCACGCCTCTTTGGAGTGGTAACTAAATGGAAAACGAGGTGAAATAGGAGAAACTCTCCTATTAGGTAATAGGAGAATAGATTCTCCGCCCCTCTGTTGAACACACCACCTGACACCACGCTGATGATTCTGTGTTGGTGTCTCCTTGCTGGTGTGGATCCCACGTGCTTAGAGGACTTAGTGACAAAAATAACTCTCAGAATGCATTCCAAAACTTCCCTTTTATAAAACTAATTCATGTAAAGTACTTATTTATAAGCATGTCGACACTAAGTTACTAACGTTCTTTTTTTTTTTTTTACTGTGACATCAATTTTACTCTATTGTGAATCTGATGAGCACCGTCCTCCTCTCTGCCACGCCCACTGCTGGGCACTGCCTGGAACGGCAGGAGGCATTGGAACAGCAACCAGGCTGGTGCGAGGGGTGTTGGAAGCGTCATCGGTCAAAGGCACAAATTCCTCCTTTCCCCCATCTCTCCCTCCCCCCATCCCTTCTTCTTTCCTTTCCTCAACTATCTGTTTAGTATCTACCATGGGGCAAACACCGCGTCTGTACGGGTGAGTCTACTAGACATTCTCTGTTTCGTAGACTTTACAATCTGATGCAGGAGACAACGTATAAATAAGTGGACCGCATTTGAAAGTGCCCTTTGAGGCTCTTGGACACAAGGAGCGTATTGAACACCAGCAGAAAGGCGCTGTGTTCTGCCCGGCAGATGCCGAGGGCGCGGGGATGCACAGTCACCTTGGGTCCCCTTCACCCTTGTTCCCGGACCAGCCCCTCACAATAGCTCCTTGGTGCGGCCCAGTTTGCACTTTGTCTCACACCTTCTGTGGCTTCAAACAGAAACACTACTCTCTTCCTCATCCCTTTCAGAGGGAAGGTTTTGGGGTTCTTTTCCATCGGATCCTCCAGAGTGTTCTATTCTGTGCAGATGCCGGTGGCAGGATATTAGAGGGTTTCCTGGCAAAAGAACAAGTCTGTCTTTCTAACAAAAATAAACAAACAGCCACACGTGCAGGAGAGGCGGGGCTGAAAATAGCTCGGAGACAGAGGCTAGCTCACTTTTACTGAGACCTGGCCTCTTCATCTCAGGATGGCGTCATCGCTATTACACGCTGGAATTTAGCTAGAAAGTGGATTCCTCTCTTTCAACTGTCATAGCTTTGGGGGCAGAATGGCTTTTCTCTGGGACACGGGTGTCCTCGGGGGCCCTCAGTGGCTGACCGGCAGTGTGACACAGAAGTAAGCAGAATCTCAGGAAAAAATCCTACGTATTAGAACCTACCAGGCTTTTCTATTTCATTGATTTTCTCTGAGGGATAACCTCAAAAACCACGCAAACACAGAAACCCATCCAGAATAGATTTTGCAAAAACTATGAAAAATCTACTAGACATCCATCACTGCCTTCCACTTAGATAAGGAAGAGTACCACCCAAAGTTGTGTCTTATGGAAATGGCCATTTCAGTGGCCATTACAGTGACCAGTTATATTTGGAATGACCCAGGTCTTAAGTTGGAAGGATTGAGGGAACCATCTGTCTGTCGCCTCTGGTCACGAGAAAACACCAGCAGTCACTGGCGTTTGTCATCCACAGACTGTTCCTCAGGGTTTTTGTATAGACTGTTTCATAATATGCTGCAATGTGAATTTACACATGTGCTGTTGGTGTCACAGGCCAGCAGTGTGAATTCAAACAATTGGAAAGACAGACTGGGCTGAATCTTACCAGCAGATCGCTTCCTTGCTTTTGCCCACTTTCTCTTCCCCTTTTTCCTTCACTCTTCGTCTTTCTCTCCTCTCCCTTCCTTTAGGACAAATTAACACCAAAGTGTAGGATGACCAGCGTAGCAGAGATGGACCGCTGCTTTGGGACATGAGGCCGCCAGGCTCTCTCCAAGCCACACACACCTGGGCTGATAACTTAAAAATAGGGACGGCATGGTGAGGAGAGACCCTAAAATTTCCAAGATTAAAAGAGCTTATTTTATCATATAAGTGATAACATGACCATTGTGAAAAAAAATAACAATACTATAAATTATAAAGAAGGAAAAAAATCACTAGTAATCTCTTAGGGAAAGCCACTGCTAGCTAATATCACTGCTTCATATTTGTTTCCAGAATTTTCTCCATGTTTGCACGTTTGTATGTATAATTTTTAAAAGGTTAGGTTATAACTTTTTAAAAAAATCTGCCTTATAAATGTTGCCATGCCAATAAATGTAAATCTGTTTTATCATTCTTAAGGAACACACCTTGGAAGTATCTACAGTAATTCAATTAATAATGCCTCTACTGATGGTCAATTTGGTTTCTGATATCTCTTATTTAAAATCACTGTTGTGAACATTCTCACACACACATGTATGCATTTGTCCTCTTATTTATTTGGATCAATTTCGGCCAGTGCAGTTCCTGGGCCAAAAGTTGGCTGACATTTGAATTTTGATTCCTATGACCAGAGGTTTATAAACAAATAGCCCCACAAGAAGATCACCCCATGGTAATCCCAGGTAGAGGGAGAAGAGGGTATTTAAATTGAAAGATGACAGGACCACGGGGGGCTCTTCTGACTCAGTGGCCCTCCTTCTGCACCTTCAAATACATCTAAACCTAGTCTGTCTTCAAGACCAGCTTCTTCCAGGGTTGTCATCACGGAAAGAAGTCCACTCTGCTCCCCCTAAGTTTCCACAGACATCATAATTATTGAGAAAAGACTACAGAGAAATAAAGAAAAGGTGGTGAGATGTAATGGGTGTGAGTGAGAGGGTCACGGGAGTGATGGGGTTGAAACAAGATGCAATGAGGGGAGAAGTTCCGGGGAGGATTGAGGGAGTGGTAACTGGGCCATTTTGCTCTGAGGGGAATTATTTTTAATGAGAAAGCCTTGGGAATATTTAAATGATGATGCGAAGGGCCCAGGAGCAAGGAGGGGGACCTGACTACACAAAAGAGAACTGTTTATCCTCATCACACTCTTTGGTTACTAAGGAGGTGAGATGAAATGGGATCCAAAGCACGAGGGAAAGAGGAGTCTTTGAATTCAGTGGGACAGGTCTTCTGTGTAACAAGAGAGAAGGAGGAGAGTGAGTGCCAGGGTCTCTATTAGCAAATAATAAATTATGGATGCCCTCGATGGAAGGAATGGTACCAACGTCACCTGCGGCATCCTCCGCAAGGAGGAGAGCCGGGAGCGTTGTGACTGACGGGGAGGCCGTGGAATTACTGCCATCAGCACGTGAGAAAAGCCTGAAACAAGGGGCTCAAAGTGCAGCCAGAGGAAAAAGAAAGGAATTTCAAAGAAATTTTCATTTCATCATCTAGTTTCTTAGATCTCTTTCATTCTCGCCTAAAAATCAGCCACAAGATGGTATTCTTTTTTTTTTTTTTTTTTTGCGGTACGAGGGCCTCTCACTGTCGTGGCCTCTCCCGTTGCGGAGCACAGGCTCCGGACGCGCAGGCTCAGCGGCCATGGCTCACGGGCCCAGCCGCTCCACGGCATGTGAGATCCTCCCGGACCGGGGCACGAACCCGTGTCCCCTGCATCGGCAGGCGGACTCTCAACCACTGCGCCACCAGGGAAGCCCAAGATGGTATTCTTTACTCCCGACTTTGACACCGACTTCTGAACACAAGCCCTGCCCCTGTGTTTTAGGTTCTGAGTCATTTAAG
The DNA here is from genome assembly GCF_949774975.1 of Lagenorhynchus albirostris. NCBI lineage: Eukaryota > Metazoa > Chordata > Mammalia > Artiodactyla > Delphinidae > Lagenorhynchus > Lagenorhynchus albirostris. Next base: position 75,662,062 of record NC_083112.1, on the reverse strand, counting down.
TCTCAGCTCCAATGATGCCTCACTTCTCTGTCTTGGCCACTTGGAGGTGAGGAAGTCATCTTCTGAGGCCCCTCATCTGATAGGTAAGGAGCTGTTTCATCTTCCTGTCTTGAGCCCCTATCATTTCTTACCTTGAATGATAATAACCTATGTTCCAGTTTCATGTCTTCTGTAAGACTATAAAACCACCACCACCTTTTTTCCCCCCACGGTCGTGTCCCTTGATCACAGCACAACGTGGTAGTGCTCCAGGATTAGCCTGTTCCACCAACTGGACACATGCGTTTCAAAGGACACACTGGATGGGAGAGGAAGAAGGAGGGTGATCCTTGAAGATGATTCTTAGGTTTTGAAACAGGGAGACCAGAAGACAGATGGCCGTCACATCACGACAAGGCGGGGAGCATTGAGAGCGATGGTTTGTGGAGGGAAGATGATGAATTTCTTTCTGGCCTGGTTGAGTCCAGGAAGACTTTGAGGCTTGGCCAGGGGCTGGATTTCTGACACAGCATTGGCTGCCTGCAAGTGGGGGGAACTGTATCCAGGCAGACGGAGTACCTGCTACCCAGCCAGACAGCTTATCTGAAAATCCAGGTGAGGCCGGACTAATCCTGCAACCTCTCCCAGTCTGATATTCTCCCTCTTCCAATGGAGATGATGAGGATGGTAAGAAAAGGGAGGCTTTATCTCACGGGCAGCAACAAAGGGGAAATGGGATGAGATCTGTGAAAATACTTTTTAAGGCTTTATAGAGCCTTTTGTATGTCAGTTGTTATTATTATGAAGCGTCCAAAAATCGATTTTCCGTGAGAGACAGAGTGAGTTCTGGAGCCGGATGCCATCCGTAGTGCCTGCCTCACAGGGGTGTTGTTAGGATTCAATAAGTGAATACGTGTAAATGCCTTAAGACACTCCCTGGCACATGGTGGTTGCTCCATAAATAAGAACCAAACCCTTCCTACCGCGATGCTCTCAACAGAGCATAACAATGCTTATGTGGGTCTGTGGCTGGAGTGAGAATGGAGCGAAAAGCATCATGAAATCGTCTCTCGGATTAAATAAGACAAGAAAAGAGATCCGACTGGGGAAACGTCCTCGAGTGGGTGACTTGGGAAGAAGCAGATCTCACCCAGCTCTCATTAGAGTTCAGACTCACCCATTTCCCTCGTGTGGCTCAGGGAAATATGGCCCTTGGTCTCCCTCTGGAATCTAAGGGAAAGTGTTTTCCTCGATCTCCAAAGAAAGCAAATGAAAGAAAACCCGGGGTGGGCAGAAGTCCTCAGAGCTAACTGTTCACACTCCTGGGTCCCTCACGGAAGAGGCAATTCAGAAGAAGGGACTTCCTTTTGGGGGGACGATTCTGTTCCACAGAATCTATGTGTTTGGTGGTGGGCAGATTCCTAGGAAGCCTTGCAGAGGCTGTGAGCCAAGTGGGTGAAGATGGACAAGGAATCTGCAGAGAGGTCCTCTGGTTTCTTCACTGAGAGTCTCCTCAGATTTTGAATCTTTAAACCCCTAGGAATTTGGACGCTCTGCCCATGAAGCCTCTTGCCGTGAAACAGTTAAGTGGACATCAACTTGGACTTCGGCTGCCCTTGTGAACCTTCGTCTTCAGTCTTGGCCAGAGCTGTTCCCCTAAATTTAGCCTTTGGACGGGAGGCCACGCAGGGTCCTCTGCGACCAAATGAGTAAGAGTTGGCTGTGAAGACTTGTTTTGTCTGCAGTGATCTCTGGAGATTTCAGATCTGATGGGCTTCAGAGAGTTCCGCCCTTTCAAATTCACGATTCCTCTCACAGCTGTTCTGTTGGGAGCAGGAGAGAAAACAAAGAGTGAGCTTCCCTTTCTTCATCAGAGGATCAGTGTTGTTTGAAAAGAAAAGGTAGAAGGAAAAAGCAAAGCAAAACAAAACATCTCTAGGCAACCAGTTCTTTAAAGAATGAGACAGTTTCCCTGTGAGCACAGCGTACGCCTGGAGCTCTGCGGACTGTAGCAGGCAGGGCATACGTCTGTTGCTTTGCTTTATGACTCAACACATACTTCTGGGATGAGATTCCCCTGCATGTGTAGGGAATTGCTCCAAATCCACCAGATTTTCAAACACAATGCCCCAGTCAGCTGCCTTTCCTGAGGTGACAGTTAATCCTGTGTGTCTACCAGAGTGGCCGGATCTTTGGTTCAGTGTCAGTCTAGAGGTTTCTGGGAAGGTATTTTTAAGATGAGATTAGCATTTGTAGCAAAGTACACTTTGAGTAAAGAAGATTACCCTCCGTCATGTTGGTGGGCCTCGTCTAATCAGTTGAAGGTCTGGATAGAGAAAAGAGTGACTTCTCCAGAGAAGGAGGGAATTCTGCCAGCAGAGGCCTTTGGACTCAGACTGCACCGTCAATAATCCCCTGGGTCTCCAGCCTGCCAGCCCACCCTGCTGATTTTGTCTTTGCTCCAAAAGCTCTTATCGTCTCAGTGCTAATAACAATGTCATGTTCTCCAGAACCATCTATTGGTTCTGTGTCTCTGGAGAAACCTGACTAAGGTACCTACCATCCTGTGATCTGCCATTTCTTGTTTCACTTTTAAAGACTTAAGGTAGGGCTTCCCTGGTGGCGCGGTGGTAGAGAGTCCATCTGCTGATGCAGGGGACACGGGTTCGTGCCCCGGTCCGGGAAGATCCCACATGCCACAGAGCGGCTGTGCCCGTGAGCCATGGCCGCTGAGCCTGTGCGTCCGGAGCCTGTGCTCCGCAACGGGAGAGGCCACAACAGTGAGAGGCCCGCGTACCGCAAAAAAAAAAAAAAAAAAGACTTAAGGTAGACATCCTGAAAAGTGTGGCCCAACCAGAGTTAGCAAATTCAAACACAGGAAGCCCCAGTTCAATTCGAATTTCAGATGTACAAGAAATACATTTTTAGTATAAGTACCTCACATGCAGTACCTGGGACATACTTACACCGAAAAGTCACCTGTCGTGTAGCTGAAGTGCAGTGGTAACTGGCCGTCGTGTATTTTATATGGTGACCTTCACAGGAAGGGCTGGTTTGAGGTTAGGGCATTGTTCCAAGCTGGGATGAAACCACCACCAACCTCATCACGTTCCCTCGCATCACCTCGAATGAATGAAGCCCTGAAAGGTTTCCACCGTATGTTCCATCAGTTACATCCTTTGTGAGATCAGGACCCACTTTCCTTCTGAAATGGTTGCAGATAAGCTGTCACTATATTTACTAAATTCAGAGAACCCTTTCCTACTTTGAATAGCCATTTCCTTTATCACTTTGCCTTTTGTTTCTAGATGTCTGTCTCCCTCAGTTCTGCCCCCATATGACTGGCAGCCCCTTTTGCTCTCTCCTAGGGATGTCAGTGGCATTTTCCTGGTATCCAAATAACAATAAAAGAGGAATGATGACTAAGACCTATCCCTATAGGTCACCCCTTCTCATCCCAGGCACTCAGTAAATGTTAGTGGAATGAATAAATGAATTGCATTATTTAATATAAAATAATCATAAAATCTTAGGGTTAAAGAGTCCTGAGACATTAGTTCTTATAACTACTTGTCTAATGTCCTCTCATCTGAGCGGCATTGAACCATTCATGATAATTGATGATTACGATTGTTAATGTTTATTAGTACTTACTGTGTTCAAGGCAACGAGACATTAGAAGGAGGTACCTCATGGTATCAAAAGTTCACAGAAAGACCTGGTGTGCATGTGACTCCATGTCTTTTCAGGGCCACTTAGCGAGTCCTGGGCACTAGGACCGAGGCCACTTGGCCTCCGAGCCCTGCAGTTGCCGTCATGCTTCTCCAAGTCACGTGCCCTAGAGAAACCCTTACTAATGAGCGACATTTTTGTTTTTAAAGTTCTTTCTGAAAGATGATTCTCAAATTTTCCTGATTTACAGAATGGAGACCGGAGAGTCACTGACGAGTTTTCTCAGGTGTGCTTTTGGACAGGTGAGAGCATCCTTGTGGGCCAGGCTCTGTGGAATCAGTCAGCCAAGGGCACGGCATTTAATTAGGGGCCCCCTTACCTGCCTGGGTCTGAGGTGTGTGTGAGAAGAGAGGGAGAGAGAAGCATGCTGCCTGCTTCCACTCCACCAGGAGCTTACAGGGGATGGAAACAATTCACTGAATCAACCACTCACAAGTAATTATTAAGCCTTCATGATGCAGCGTCTGTCAGTGAAAAGCATGGACTCTGGACCCAAATCTCTGCGTTTGAGCCTAGGCTGGGCTGCATGCGAGCAGTGTGCGTCCAGACAGGTGTTCTTACCTGCCGAGACTCAGTGTCCCCACCTGTCAATGGGTAGTAACTTCACTGACCTCGTCAGATTGCTGGGAGGGCTAAATTCGCTGGCGTAGGTAAAGCCCTTGGACCAGTGCCCGGGGACGCCTGTGGCTGTGGTTTTGTTGTTGTGCTTCACGCCCGGTCCTCTATGGTGGGGACACATCTTGTTTACAAGACAGACGAGGTCCAGGCCATCATGGGATGTATCTATTGCCGGGCAGATGGACAAACCATTCAACAAATGACCATGCAATTAATTTGGGCAATAAGAATGCTATGACAACAAATAAAGCAACGTGACGGTAAAGAGGGTGATGGGCAGGGTCTTCTTCGGGAACGGATCAGGAAAGACAGTGAGAGGACCATATAAATGGCCCAGAAATCCCAGCCATGGAACTTCCACGAGTCTTGGGAAGGTCAGCAAAGGCCTTCTGGGAGGATTTAGTGGGTCTGACTCACTCGGGAAAGGCCAACCACAGCTGAGGGACACGTGGACGGTGTCATCATGGGGCCATCACAGGAAAACCAGCAGGCCGCCTGGCCCCAGGGCCCTTTGGAAAATGATGGAAAACACTTCTGAGTAGGCAGGGCGGAGCTGGGTCCTGAAGAATCTCAAAAGCCAAGTGCATGGTACAGACTGTCTCTGGGGGATGCAGCTAGCCTGTCAAGGACTCTTAGTGGCACAGTGATGTTGCCATCTTTCTACAAGGAGCAGGGCGGGCGTTGGGAACAGGCGGCTGGTCCAGCTCCCACCTTCCTGTGGAGTCAGAGGACCCAGAAAGTCACATTTCATGTGAAGAGTGGGGTATGGGGGAAGGGCTCTCTTAAGGTCTCTGGCTGGGTCTGAACATGAAACCAACAAAGACAGATTAACAGGAGAAAAGCACACACATGCATTGAATATAAGTTTTATGTGACACGGGAGCCTTCATGAGACAGGCAGGATGAGAAGGGGCAGAGCTGAGTGTTTCTACGCTGGGTTCCACAAAGAGCGAGGGTCGTGGAGGAAGATGAAAGGGCAGGAATAGCAGGGACGTGCAGCCTGTTTGCGCGGTTCTTCTCCGAGTCCCTTTGTCTTACGGGCTAAGGATGCTTTTTCCCTTGAGGAACAGGGAGAGCTCCCCTCACAGGAGGGTTTTGACCTGTTTCGGGGAAAGAAGGTTGGAGCAACTTCCTGCTAGTGCCCTGTCCTCAAACTCCTTCAGCCTCGGATACCCCGTATGTCGAGGTGCTGGATTTGGGAGGAAGCGCGTCCTGAACCCCATCACAGGTTTGGTGGCGGGAGAATTTCCATCTTCCTTCATCCACCGTTGTGCATCAGGAAGCAGAGTGGTGGGCAATGGGGGAGCAGAGCAGAGCAGAGAAGGGTGGAAAGAGGCTGGGGGCCGAGGGGAGGAGGCTGGGGGTTGGCGGGGGGGGGTGGTGGACAGGGACGCAGCTCCCAGACACACTGAGAGGCCCGGCGCTTGTCAAAAGGTGCACGACCCCTGTGTCCACTCCTGCACCCCTGACCCTCTCCCCCTTCCCCACCTTCCTTCTTTAAAGACTTCCTTTCTTAAATATTCACATCTTATTCTCCACTGTGCCTGACCTGGAAGGAGGGAGGGGGCCTTTACATGTGGCTTCAAGCCTCCCCAGGAAGGTCCACGTTCCCGCAGGCATCTCCCCCTACCCACCCCGGGGGGCTCCGGGCCCAGAGATTCAAAGGCTCCCAGAGGTGTTGGCAAGGCGTCCCTCGCCCCCTGCCCGCCCAGACGGGGAGGTTCCAAGACCAGAGAGAAAACCAAATACGCGCCCTCTGTGCTCCCCCGCGGGGGCGTAGCTTATCCTGAGACGGGGGTCTTTCCTCTGCAGAGAACCCTCCGGGGGAGAGTCAGGGGTTCCCTCTGCGAGGATGGTAGGGCCTGGGGTCCCCGTTCCCAGAGATGTCCCCGTGGGAGACGGTGGGCGTCTCCGGCGCCGAGAATGCCAGGTCATCACGCCTGCTCTGGAAGGCGGCTACGCTCTGCGCCAGACGTCCACACGGTGAGAACTCGTCAAATACTCTGCAAGGAGCTCTGAACCTTGTACAGGGGCCCGTGGAGTGGTGAGAAAGCATCTGCTCTACCCTCCTGGCAGGGGCTTCCTCCTGCTTCATGGCTTAATCCTGCTTCTTCTGGCCCTTCTCTCTCCCCCTTTTCCTCACATTTGTAAGAATGGGATTCTCTGGCTGCAGAGGCAGAAGGGCGGTGCCCTTAGGGTGCAAAGGGTCCCGTGAATATTGCTATTCACGCTGATGGTTTATAATGAGCAAATTCAAACAGGCCAGTTGGAACTGGTTAGAGGCGGCTGCGTTTTAAGCGAATCTGGTCAACTTCACACCTTGGGCGCCCCCCGGCCCCCCATCCCGGGGGGATGAGGTGGGACCCAGCCCAGGGATGCTGTACTGAGGGTCTTGATCAACGCCTCTCCCTCCCTCCTAAAAGCCCTCACAACGTTCAGACACCCACCTTTGATAACAAGACAAACATTTCATTTCCTTCCATCACTTTCTGACCGGTCTGCATTCACCGGGGCTTCTCCTGCAGAGCTGAGCCGGGGGCCTTGAAAATTCCAAATCTGTTTCGTTCTGCGCTGTGTGCTTCCCATTCGTTCCTTCCCTGGGAGGCTGAGGACTCCTCTGGGATCCTCCCGGAATGTTATTCTGGTTTCTTGCTAGAATTCTTGTTTGGCTGTGTGTGTGTGTGTGTGTGTGTGTGTGTGTGTGTGTGTGTGTGTGTGTGTGTGTGTGTGTGTGTGTGTGTGTGTGTGTGTGTTCACACAGCACCCACTATGTGAATACTCGATGAAACTCTTCCCCAAAAGCACTATGAAAGGCGTATTAATTGTTGTCTTCCTTTAAAAACATTTTTTTAAAGAATTTTTGTTCCTGGCATAGTAAGAATGAGAAGATTTCATTTTTCACTGCAAAAAAAAAAAAAAAAAAACTGTGCCCACTGCAGACTACCTGCTTTGGGTTTCTGAAAGATTTTGCAAAGGAGCCCTGGATTTACACCTCTCTAGGCCCATTGTAGCAAGTTCAATCTTTCCATTAACCCCCGGTAACCATAATGACTTCCTAATACCAGTTAATTAACAAGTGCTGGTGTGTCACCAAATGGAGTCCCAGGACTGTCTCTGGTGTGGCCCCAGGTCTGCTAAAATGATGCGCCAGTCCCGCCTTTGTTCTCCGCATCACTTCTCCTGTGGGCTCACATCACTTTGAATCTCAAATGAACTGCTTAATTAATCTCCAGCCTTTCCTGTGGGATGGGAAGGGCCTGTCCATTATCTTCACTTTGCAGATAGTAACAATTTGCAGGGCTGGGCTGAGGTCACAGGAGAATTAGCAGCGGAGCCAGGATAAAATTCCCGGTTCCTAAACCCCGGCTCCTCTTATCCTGTTCCCTAGACAACATCGTTTCATGCTCTTTTTATAAAATTAGTAAATGCAGCGCAAGGACCTATCTGAGTGGTAATGAACTACTGTTTAGTACACGTGGCACAGCGGCTACAGGGGGCTTTAAAAATGCAGAGACTGAAAAGGCACTAAACCATGTTTATTGGGGGAATATATCTTACGGGCTGGTTTTTAGACGCCACGCTGGAACCTGCCTCCATGAAATCAGAGTCATTTACGTGAACCACCCAACATCTGCGCTCAGGGATTTCTGTATCAGGTCCAAGAGGATGTGTGGTCCCTCAGATGTTTTCTTGCTAATAAAATGTGGGTGAAATGTTTTGAACTCAGTGTGAGATGTGATGACTGCAAATGAGCTTACCTGGACGTGTGTGTGTGTGTGTGTGTGTGTGTGTGTGTGTGTGTGTGTGAGTGTGTGTGTGTGTGTGTGTGTGTTCTTCTGCAGTTTTGCTTGACCTCTGAGAGTGGTTAATGGTGATAATTATGGCCAGAGACCTCTTTTCCCAAGCGCAGCAGGAAACATCTTAATGGCTTTGCGTGGAAGCACAGGTCTTTATTTTTTTAGAACTAGATATCTGACAGGCAAGGGTATAAATCCAAGCTGTATTCATTCAGTTCCACAAACATCCATGAAGCACCATCGGGACAAGTTGGGAGCTGTGCATGGAAACCCACGCAGGCAAGTTTCCCAGACAGACTTTCCGATGACCTTCCCCATGTGCTTATTTGGAGAATCAGGAGGGCGACGGTGATCTCTTGATTACCTCTAGCTCAACCGTCTGGGAACAGTGTGCACACTTCAGACAAGTTTATCTTATTTTTGAGGTTCAATGGACTCCGAAGGCTAGATGCCCCACCCTCTCTGTTAACAAGTAAAGGAGTTCTTAAGCAGATCGTGGGAACTAACTAATGAGTAATTAGATGCATTCTGTAAAGTCACTAGAATGGAATCCCAGGGTGGACCCCTAGGTAATGGGAGAGATCTTGGACAATGCAAACACATTCTTCGGATTCCAGGTTTCAGCTGGGTTTCTGAGCTGCAGAGAGCGGAGCTTGCTTTGGAGCTGCCATTCTGACTTGTAGGAGGACATATTTGACCCTATTAGCTGTTATCAATCAGGACTCTGTGGGCAGGGTCGCTGGAAACACTAAGATCATTCTGATTGTGGTTGTGCCTGCTTTGAGAATGAAACCAATCTTAATATAAAAAGCATACTCTTCTATGCTTTCAGGCTTACTATCAACCTGCGCCCCCAGAAGCTCTGCAATTGTTATTAATATTATTTGAGCTGACCTCCAAGGAAATAGGCATTCTTTCCATTTGGAAAATTGCAACCAATAAGAGGCATTCCATTTATCACGCATTTAACTTCTGAGACATAATGAATAGTTCAAATAATTATCAAAGCTGAACGTTGATGGAAGAAACACCCTGTCCATAAATGTTAAAAATTGCATGTCCTTATAAGTGAATCCCATCTCAAAATTTGGAAATCATTACAAACGTTTGTTGACTATTTGAAGCTGACACGGTAAACAGAAATGTCATTTCTTTCATTAGTCCTGAAAAAAGGTCCCTTCTCCCCCTCCTCCGAAGTCTGCTGTTCCCTTTTGATGAATTGGTCAATTATTTCAAACAATATCATTGCACAAATAGACATTAACTTGAATGATGGCGGCATGTCACTTCCCCAGAATTGCATTTGGGGAGGTCCGTGTATGACAGCTCACATTGTCTTGTCTTCAGGCCTGTTTCTATGCAGCAAGAGAACAGCCTTTCTCAATGGATCACTTCATCACAGGTGGCTTGCCTAGCTGAGAGACATCCTCCTGTCAAGACTGGCAGAACTTCTCATGCGTAACTAGCCCATACTCCAATGGCAACTGAAGGACATGATCAATTAGTTGAAAACAGTTCATTTGTTTAGTAGGTCAAACCCAAGAACAAGCCCCAAGGTTTAAGTTTGACAAGAGACTGTGCTTTTTTGACACGTGAAAGAAAAATAAGAAAGAGAAAGAGAGAAACAAGAAAGTCAATGGTATTTTAGACGAAGAGCCTCATGGAGACTGAAAGCTCTGAGAACCTCAAGGCCAACCCAGTGACTTACGGCTGAGGGAAGTGAGGTCCAGAGGTGGCACTAGTTGGCAAATTTACGAAGCAGAAGTGACATCTAACAGACCTTTGATACTACCTGTTGGTGCTGGAGGAGGATGTCACCCAGACACCCCGGCTGGCATCAGAGGGTGGCATTCCCCAGATAGGGTCACCGTGGTCAGGGGCTTGCCCTCAGCTTTGAACTCCTGGAAAAGCAAACCTGTCAGTCTTCCCATGATTATTTGGATTCAACATTTTAACTCCTAAAGGGAAAGGTGAATTCATAAAGGGAAATTTCATGTCCTGTACTCAAGCCCTCCCATTCCTATATCCCCCTTAGGACAGGAAGCATCCTGACCATGCCCGAGACACTGGGTGAATCTGAAAGTTGTTAGGTGAGCATAGAAGGGGTCGAGGAAGAGAGTGGTGTCCAGGCATGACATCTGGCCGCCCTGATTTGACCACTGAGGCCACTGCTTTATTAATGTGTTAAAGCCTGATCACATCACTCTGTCTCTTTTCTCTGAATAAGTATGGGAAAATTCTGGCTTTCAGGACTTCCCTCACCAAGAATCCAGGCTGGTTTTTGCCTAGTTAGCTTCCAGATAAGGTCTTGGTTTCACTAGACTGGATTTGAGTCACATTTTAATTTTCCACCTCGAACCGGTCACCTTGGTTGGAGTTCTAGAGGTTCCGTTGATAGGGGTTCCTATGGGACAGTGTCCTTTCCGCTTGTTGGGCCATTTCTCAGAAAAGAGGGTCTGAGGGCCCACCTTCCTCAAAATCATGAGACCTCAGACCTGCCACCAGCAGATGCTACTGCTGTTGTAGCTGCCGGGAGTAGATGACAGGAGTGTCGCCCCTCTGTCTACATGAAGGGGGACTCAGCCAGGACCCATGGCTGCAGGTAACGCCAACATCTTTCTCTCTTTCTCCCTGGAGGGGCAGACGCTCTCCACCTCTGCACCCCTCTTGGCTAAGGTTGCTTTCTTTTCTTCCCCACAAGTTTGCCAGACAACAGGAAGCAGAATTAAAATTTGCTTGTATTTTTATTCGGATTCCAAATATTTTACTCTCTAAAGATATAATCAGTCATCAGACCTAGAAATGTAAGCAGTCATCAGAATTCCACAGATAAGTGTTAAGCATTTCGGTCACTTATTAGCAGATCACTTCTCGGTTGATTATCAAATACAGCAAGTCGTATTCATCGCGTCTGCTTTTGGTTATTTTTTCTTAGCAGGCAGTCTTAGGCCAATTCCTCGAGGGGTGGGAGGGGGTGCCCCCAGGTGAATCCAATGGTCCTGGGAAAGGAGAGGAAGAGAGGGTGGCAGATGATCTGAGTGGAATTCCAAAAGCAGCTAACTGGATGGAAGAGATGAGGGAAAAGATGATGTCAAAATGATTACGGAAACCATCACCAAGAGAAAGTATTTACAGTTAAAGAAACTCTGGAACGTGACACAATTGTTAGCTGTTTACAGCTCTTTCCTGAACTAGATGCAATTTCTCGGTTAGCAGGGAACCTGTCTTTCAAGCCAAGTCCAGTGGGTAGCTGCCCATGATGGACTTTCTAAGGAATGTCAAAACATCCCCTGGAGATAGTGCAATGGAGATATTTTCCTCTCCACCACGTCTCCTTGACAGATTCCTACACTTGATTAGAAAGAATATGTGGATAAAAGTCCCTGGGTTGGTTGTGGGGGTGATCCCTTCAAGGGGGATGCTTGAGTAGTAGCATATAAGAGTAACATTCTCTCTTGTAACTTCAGGGCTTTTCTTCTGTTAAGCCACTCAACAGCTGTGAAGATGTCAAGTGCTTGGGACAGTAAACGTGGTCCTTTTTTCTTGTTTCTGTTCTTCCCTGTTCTGTACTCGGCTTCTCTTAATACGTGGTTAACGAATCTTTATCGCCCAAGGGGCCGCATTGCTAACCTAACAGGGTACTCAGATGTTTCCATCTGGTCTTGCCTTTCCCTTTCTCTGTCCTACCGGGCCTTTCAAATAAATATCGGTCATCAGTATTGATTGCTAATAAATATCAGTGATCAGATAAATACTCAGTACAACGTAGCACCTACCACAGGCTGCCTGGCTAGGAATGCTGACCCTGCGTAAGGCAGGGCAATTTAATTAACCTTTCATGGCCTCAGTTTTCTCATCTTTAAAAAGGAGATGTTCGTACTCCCTCGTGGGATTGTTTGGGGATTAAATGAGATACGCGTAAAACCCTGCTGATAAGTCCAGCCACATAGTGATTGCTCAATCTCGCCGGTAATCCAACGTGCTCATTAAATACCAACTAGATATTTGTCATCTGCCTTCAACTGTCTACAATGTTGTGCACATCAACGGTAATTACATGTTCACAGGATCACATCTATCCAGGATCACAGGATCACAGGACTATGATAATAGTCTTAAGAGGTAGGCAAGGGTTTATGACCCTCTTTAAACAATAGATCCAACGATGATCAGGAAGGTTAAGTGATTTGCCCAATGCATATATGGTCTGGACTTCTATAATTGAGCCAAGCGATATTTTCCCAATTATATTTTTAAAATAGCAGATCGTTAATATATGTAAATATCTAATCCCTAGAACTTCAGAAAGTACAATAAAATAGGGTGAAAAATTCAAGGCTAACTGCTGGATGGTGATATACAAATCCAGGTCTGTGAGATTAAAAAAAAAACCTCTGGTCTTAAAAATCGAGGGTTATGGTAAAAATTGCGGACCTTTTAGAGATTCCATCACAAGGGAAGCCAGACCGTCTTTAGGGGTCTTTACACAAATTAGAGAAAGGAACGTCTCCAAGACATTTTATGACTCTGTAGAAGATGACACTGCTGCCTCATACTGGGAAGTGTGGGGATGCAAGTCCATCCTGTTTAGATGTGAACTTGGCCCCACGGAATGTGGCCTGGTGGAGTACCACCCAGCATGTGCCACTGTAGGCAGCAGCCCTGACCCTTTGCCATGGAAAAGCTGTACATGCAGGAGATGCCAAGGGAGGCTGCCCACTTGGAAGACCACAACCCCACGAAAAATGGGCCAGTGTTGGTTGTGTCTGGGCAATGGAAAAGAGCTTATCAAAAGAAATTCAGGGAGCTATTCTTCCTCTACATATGATTTCTCGGTTACACCTGTTGGGGCATCTTATCAAAGGTGTAAGTAAAAATGTTTTAAAATTGACTGCAATTTGTAGTAATTTGGGGTGACTTAAACTTACTATTTTCATGACTTTTTAAAGCTCTATACACACTGAAAAGATCGCTGCACTGAGTATGGTTTTCCTTGCATATTTCCTTCCTAATTTTCCTCCCTCCCTCCCGCCCTTCTTTTGTCCCTTGCTTCTTTCTTTCCTTCTGGAATTTAGAGAATGTTAACTCTTGACTATCTTTTTACTACCAAGAAATCTATATATTGCTACAGATCACAAAACTTCTTTTATTTAAACTAATATCAGTGGTAAGGCAATTTTAAAGACACTGCTTAAAGAACTATTATGGAATTTTCAAAGCTATAAGAAGCAGAAAGAGAGGATATTATAATAACTTCATGTACAAATGACCCAGCTTCAAAACTGAACTTGAGGACTGTCTCACTTCATCTCTAATCCTAGCTTGCAGCCCGTCCCTGATTATTTTGAAACAAATCCTATACATCATATCAATTCTTCCATAAATATTTCAATTAGCATCTCCAAAAGATAGGACTCTTACAAATGTAACCTCAATACCATTATTGCATCCAGAAATTAAGAATACCTCCTTACTATTATTAAAATCCTGTTGGTGTTAAATGTTTCCAGTTCTCTTTTTTTTTTTCTCTTACAGTTTGTTTGATTCAGAATTTCCATAAAGCTCCAAACACTGCAATTGTTTGACTTTTAAGTCTCTTTCCATAAAAATACAGCCCCCTCCTTTTCTCCTTGCATTTTATTTGCTGAAGGATCTGGGTTGTTTGTCCTGAAGAGACTTTTTTACAGTCCGCATTTTGCTGTATACCTGCTGTGTAATTCCCTTGAATCCCATATGTTCTGTAAATTGGTAGTTAGACCTAGAGTTTTGATGAGATTTAGATTATAGTTTTATTTTATCTTACTTTTTATGCATAGCGTCTCATAGGCAGTATTATATATTTCTATCAGGAGACCCATGATGTCCAGCTATCTTTCTTTTTGCAAAGATAGCTGCCATTAATAACCTGTCTAGAATAGACTTAAAATAATTTAGGGGTTGCAAAATGGTGATATCTTAATTTGAGCATTCCTTTTTAATTTATTGTCTATGATGTGTCTTTCCCTCATATATTATTCCGTTACCCTCAGGTAGAATTCTTTCAGAAACGGCAAGATAAGTGCTTGGTTGTGTCTTCTTACTATTTTTCAAGATAACGAGTCGTTTTCCTGGCATTCTCTAAATATGACCAACGAGATTTAAGTATTATTATAAACACATGAATTAATATATTTGATGTACTTCAATTTATTACATTTGTTAATCTTACATTTTTATTCAGATTTACCCAGTACTGGGTAGTGAAAGCCTCTTGAAGGTGTCCCCTGAATTTTTTGGTCATGGGTCCAGTGGGCCTGTCTTGCTTCTTGATTTCTGGTAGTAGACCAGCCCTCTAGCCATAAACAGCTACAAAAACTGTACAGAGTATATGGCTTTCAGATACCCAACAACATTGTATTCAGGTAGCACAGGAATACAGTCCATGGCAGGAGAGACACTTACGAAGGGATCGCTGGATGCCTTGGTTTTCTGCCTGGATGATTCTTCTGGATCATGGCCCAGGAAAGGGGAACCCAAGCAGAGTGCAGGGCCCCACTGAGATGAGATGATGGAGATCAGAGTTCAGGAAGCTGAGATCGCTGGTTCCCAGGTAATTTCACAGGTAATGCACACTTGGAATTTGTGGAGCAGAATGGTGGAGGGCAAGGAGGTCCGTAGAGAAAGAGTTTGCCTTGAGTCTTTGTCTGAATGTTAGTCTGAACAACTATTAAAGAAAGGAAACTACGAACTGAAAAAAACTACTGAGGATCCCAGAGAGCTGGGAGATATTTGAATTCCACGCAGCCTGAGTGGAAATACATTGTTGAACCCCCAGGGCGTTCAGTAGAGGCTCCACAAAGGCCATACCTCGGGAGTAAGGCTCCTGCAGCCCTGAAAAAAGCCACTCTAAACCCACGCTAACAAAGCATTGAAACATAAGAGTTATAAGGCTTAAATCTTACTCAAATTAACTGCCGTCCAGAACAAAGCCCAGTGATCTTGAAAGGAAGACACTGGACAATATGGACAATGTCAAGCATCTGGTTAAAATTACAAGGCATGTGGAGAAGCAAGACATGTGGCCCAAGACCAGGAGAAAAATTAGTTAATAGAAACAGAACTGTGACTTCCTCATCGTCAAACCTAAAGATTTCAATTCAGTTGTGATCTTCCTACTTGCCATCGTGTTGCACGATGCCCACGGCCACTCGGCTCCGGCACTGGTTTCCAGGACACCAGCCACACCTAGTTACCCACCACTTCCACCATCACTTCTTACTCTTCTTTGCTGGCTCCTGGCTAGGCCTTATTCCTAAGTATTAGTCTTCCTCAAGGTTTTTATTTCTTTTTCCTTGTTCTGGTTGACACCAAAAGTTCTCTGGGACAGCCTCATTGACTCTTGTGTCTTCAAGTAAAACTTTGGTTTTACAGAAGATTCTGCTTTTATATCATAAAAATATTATAGTAATTATTCTAATTATTATGCCTATATGCAGTAGACTTCATCAAACATTATTCTATAAATTATCTCCTTTGATTTTCATGAAAGTCCTGTGTGAAGGAAAATTCAGGGACTCCTTAACAAAGAAGGAAAAGAAAGCTCAGAGAGATTAAGAAGGTACTTTCTCAAGGTCACCTGTCTGGGAAAGGGTTGGCACATTCTAGAATATAGGGTTTCTGTCTCTGCATACCGTGCTTTTTGCAAATCTGTAGTTTCCCCGCAAGGATTGAAAACATGGAGGATAATCTCATATTCAGTAGTCATGACACCTGCTGCTAAGAAATTGATTGAGGAGTTCATTTAATTTTGAAAGAGAAAAGTCTCCTTTTGGGGCAGTGATGTGCAGACAGAGTTTCTTTGAATAATGTCTTTAAATGGACCGACGCAAAGCCTGTCAGGTGATTCATACACCACATTGACATTCCAAAGAGTTAGATGGCTCAGCATTTGGCTTTCTCTCTCTGAGCAATTTGAACTATTTGTGCTCACATGTCCTATCATGGAGTTATGTGCCAATGTGGATGTTCCGTTTCATTATAGACTTCGATTCTTATCTCTGTGGAAACACGCAGGAAAATCCAGGGTAACTCCAATCTCAGGCCTTGGGTTGCTTACACTTGAATTCACTGGTATTTGCTTTCTTTATAGGGAATCCAACACCTCATATAACAGGCATTTGTCAATGGTGATGACAGCTTCCTTCTATAGTTCATGCCCCATCATGGTAGTTAGCAATGTCCCTGAACCCAGGAATCTCTAGTATGCTCTCTGATGTAATCCCGTAGTTTTTGTTTGGTGTCTGACTTGGAAAGTCAAAGGGTTGGACGCATTTTAACTTTTCTCAGGTTGCCTTAGCACGGTCAAATATGGGTCAAACTCTGTGGTCCTCGACACTCACACACAATCAAAAACAAAAACCGAAACACACACACAAACACACAAAAACCACCCTGAGAAAACTAAATTTTTACTGAAGCTCTTTTCTATCCAGATCTATTCTATCATTCACAGTTTAAAAGTATTAATGCAAAACATAATTTAAGGTACTCTAACAACAAAATATTAAGTTACTGCCTCTGTTATACTTGTGAACCTAACACACATCTTTTCAATTTTTCAGAGTAGCCCCTATGATGGCTTATCTAAGTCCCACATAACCACAAAATTAAACTTTTTGTTTTCAAAGGAGGAACAAATTTCATATTTCTAGGTATTAGCATTTAAAATGCTAAAAAAAATTGTATTAGTGCCCTGTGCATGTAGTATTTAGTTTAGTGGGGATAAAATAATATTTTGTAACTTTGTATATTTATTTCTATGTAAAAAGTATATGTTTGTCAGTAGAAAGCAAAAGTAAGGGTTAAGGGAGTAATGACCAGAGAAAGAATAATTTTGTCGTGTCATTTCCGACTTCCTTTTGCCCAGGTTCCTGTCTAGTACAGATTTCTCACTAGAGTGAAAGTGTTGGTTTCTGTTGGTTTTTGAGTTTTGTGTTCAGTTTGTCTCACACTTCATCACACCAGGGATTCACTCAATGCTACACAGTTTTGAGAGTTTCTGTTTTCCTAATGTATAGTCACTTACCACATCAGCAGAACTCGCCTTGTGAAGGCTGTCTTTCCTTTTGCAAACAACCTAAACAAATAATGTTCTATATATTTCTTGCCACCGTGAAGCAATTAGGTTGAACATGGAGTTTTCTTGTGGCGATTCAGTTGCTAAGAAAGCAAGATAGTGTTTGGTCGACTTATGTTTCTAGAAAATACACAGTGTTGATTTCACTAGAAAATGTATTTATATCAGTGGTTTAGTAAATAGATGATTGTGGGTTTGTTTGCCAGGATGCTCAAAATTTAAAGTTGCAACTGGTGATAAATTAACACTGCGTGAGTCCCCAGATCTTAAATGGAGACCCTCCAAGACCTTTGGCAACACCAGCACTTATGGAACGCTTTCGTTCTGCCACATGGTAAGGACTGCAGTGGTTGGCAGTGCCTCCTTAGTGCTGAGGACTTGATAGCTGTCACAGTAATTCTGCATGGGAGTAGTATCATCCCCTTTAATTAAGGAGGAGACTGAGCTTCATATAATCTAAGTAATTCATTCTCTTACTCTTTTAGTAATCCGTCTCTTATTAGTTTATTCTACATTTTAAAAGAGATGGCTTCCCATGTCCATTAGCGACAGGAATGCTTATTCTGAGTCCCGTGAATATTTAAATCGGCTTTGTAATGAGTCAGTCTATTTAGCCTATGCCAGTTGTGTTATAATGACGTTCCATCTAAAGTGAGACGAAAGGGGCTCAGAACCAGAAGTCAGACGGCTGGGTACAGCAGTCAGTGTCCGTAGCTGCCTGGCTGGGTTCTGTCCTTGTAGAAGCCTCTTAGGCTTTTCTGACATTTTTCCCACATCTGTGTAATAAACGAATTAGGTGGCATAACCGCTAAGTTCTCCCATTGCTAAATTTCTGTGTGTCTGTCTTGTATCATTTGGTTAAAATGCATGTTCTCTTTCAATATGTTTGCTTGTCCACTTCACAATCAACAAGACAATAGAAACAGGTTTTGGTTAAATAACCTAGTATGCTCTATTGGGAGTGAACTCCGGTGGATGTAAGAATTGACTTTTAAAGGGTGGCTCCGGGGAGAACCCCACGTGTCCCGGAGAATCCTTTCAGGGATGACAGATTTCCCTGGGTCACATGGCTATCACCTGGCTGCCTCTGAAACTCCATCAAAATAAACTACATAAGTTCTTCTTTCTGATTTTTGGAAGAACTTATATAATGAGAAGTTGGTTTTAGCTACCTGTTTCAAAGTAATTGATTACTTCGCTGAAAACTCCCCTCCATGCTGAAAACTAATTGCATTAAAATCAAACATTTAGCTAAAACGTTTTCTTCTCTGCTGATCTGATATCAGCCAAGGGAGCAGTGGCCCCTATATCCCATACACATTTTGTTCCCTTTCAATATATTGATGTCAAATAAATATGTAGACTTTAGAGTAAATGGGATGAAAATGTTTCTGTTCTACTGTTTTCTAAATATGTGTATATAAATAGATGTATATATAACTCTATAATTGAGTTGTTATATATAAACTCTGTTTTGATTCATTTACTTAAGTAGAAATGGGGAGTCTTACTCAAATAGGGATTTTGTAATATTCTCAGGCAGACTGTAAATGTTGTATGTGCCTTTCAGTGCCTCCAGTTCTAGTACCAGTCAGGGTGGATGAGGCCAGACTACGCTACGTAACAAATCTCGAAATCTCACTTGGAGTGACACAAAGTTTGTGCCTCCCTCTTGACCCCTGTCTGACGGCGGTCAGGTGGCCCCGAATACCCAAGTGTGTATTAGGGACCAGGGATTCTGCCATCTTAAACATGTGGGAAGGTTTTTACAGTCAGGCTATGAAGCAGCTTCTGCCCACATCCCATTGGCCGGGATCTGGTCACTGGCCTCATACATAAGAGAGACTGGATAATGTAATTTTTGGTGGGCCCAGGGAGGGGAAAATGGGATGGAGTTCAGTGAAAACACAGCATTATGTCTGCAACAAGTCTTTATTCACATTTAGTGTGATGTTCCTTAGGAATATCTCTCGAGAAAACAGACAAGTATAGTTTCCTTATGGGCCACAAAACCAAAGGCAAACAAAAGAATTGAAATTGTCTATCTAGATAGCAAGAATGCTGTAAAAAATAATTGTTCAATGACAATGACAATTTCCCTTTAAAAATTTACTGTTAGTGAACTCAAAGTAAACAGAACTGGTTCCTGAAGTTCAACAGAGGGCACTGACATGAGTCCTTCTCTGAGTGAACCACGTGGGAAAGGTCAAGCTCCAGAGAGGGGAACATTTTAGAAGGCACGTGGTTGGTTTCTTCCAAATAGAATTTACAAGGAAAAACTAATAGACGGAAGGGGAAATCAATACATTATAAAATATTTCAGTAATACAGCAATGAATTGCAATCATGGACCTTACTTGGATTCTAATTCAGACAAATGACAAAAAATGTGACATTTATGAGAAAATTAGAAGTTTGTACACTAACTGGATATTTGAAAACATTAAAGAATTATTGATAATTTTTAGATGTGATAATACTATGATTAGTTCTTTTAAATAAGTTTTCATATCTTTTAGAGATACATATTAAATATTTTAAAATGAAATGATGGGTCTTGGGTTTTCTTCCAAATAATAAGAGAGGGGAGGAGGTGGGGTAGGAGTGAAACTCACTGACATTGAGTTGGTAATTTTTTTTTTTTAAGAGGCCACTTTTTTTTTTTTTTAAAGAAGATGTTGGAGGTAGGAGTTTATTAATTAATTTATTTTTAGTTTTGCTGTGTTGGGTCTTCGTTTCTGTGCGAGGGCTTTCTCTAGTTGTGGCAAGCGGGGGCCTCTCTTCGTCGCGGTGCGCGGGCCTCTCACTATCACGGCCTCTCTTGTTGCGGAGCAACAGGCTCCAGACGCACAGGCTCAGTAGTTGTGGCTCACGGGCCTAGTTGCTCCGCAGCATGTGGGATCTTCCCAGACCAGGGCTCGAACCCGTGTCCCCTGCATTAGCAGACAGATTCTCAACCACTGCGCCACCAGGGAAGCCCGAGTTGGTAATTTTTGAAGTAAGGGGATGGGTTCCTGAGGATTTGTTTTATCATCCTGTCTACTTTGTTTATGTTTGCTATTTCCCACAATAAAATATTTAAAACAAATCCCCCCAAATATAATATTTTATTATTAGAGGATTATTATTTCTTTTACTTTAGATTCATCACCTCTTTTTTGATGTCTATATTTCTTTTTCTGCTTACTTGACTTGTAAAAAATTTATTTTATTGAAGTAAGTTGATTTACAATGTTGTGTTAGCTTCAGGTGTACAGCGAAGTGATTCAGTTATACGTATATACGTATAACTATGCTATAGAGTAGGTCCTTGCTGTTTATCTGTTTTATATATAGGATATATATCTGTTAATCCCAAACTCTGTTCTGTTAATCCCAAACTCCTAATTTATCCCTCCTCCCCTTTGCTTTTTTAGAAAAGTATTTCACTCGTTTTATATTGACTATGGTTTTATCAGAGTCATTTTTAATAATTTTGGTAAAGAATGAGCGTATGCAGTAGAATAAACCATCTTGAAGCTCCCCAAGGTAAGAAATCGTTGCCGCCAGGAGAATCTTAGGGTGTGGAAGTGATGCGCTGATTGGTTGCCAGGTAGATTCAGCAGAAGTAACCTATTAAGGAAACAGGCCCTCCATCACTTCCTGAGCATCTCCCTTGAATTTTCAAAATTGCTTGGAAAAGAGTAAGTTTCCTAAAAACAAAGCAAAAACCAAACCAAAAAAACTCCCAAAAAACAAAAAACCTCTTATTCTTGTCCTAGCAAATTGTGCCAATCCAGCCACAGGGAGAAATATTCTCAAGGTATTTGGGTCTTGCTTCCAGCCCTGAAACGCTTGAGATGTAACGGCTGAAGATGACCTAGAACTTTCTCAGGATAGACTCCAGCCATCGCCTTGAGTGTAAGCTCTGTTGTCCCAGTTAGGACCAACTCCTGCCTTTCTACAGAGGGAACATTGTTTTTCTTTTATTCTTCAGCACTCTTGATCAAAATAATAAAGCTTTATTTTTGGCACTTTGGGTGAAGGATTTATAAAGCTACAGTTCAGAGTTTAAATCAGACTAAATGCTACCTGTTTTCCTTTCCAAGCTGAACTTTTCTCTCTCTCAAATCTGATCAGCTTCTTAATAGGTAGTTCCTAATCTTTGTATTGTATTTCAGACACTTTAATTGAACCACACATTATACTTTTAATATGAGGAAACAATTTTGTTGATGTTTCAGTAGAGAATATATCTTTCAATATTCTGTGATCCTTTCCAACTGGATCTCTATCGGATCTTCAATATGAATTTTTTAAAACCTACTGTCAGAGAAGAAAATCCTCTATGATCTCGTCATTCTGACTGCCCAGGATTTTCCTGTTACACCCTTTCACTCATTTAAATGACCTCTAACGTGTTACACTTATTCGATGTCTTGTAATGAGCACATAAAATGCCCTTGTGTACTATTGTGGTTGTAGTTTCACTTGGAAAATATGCCAGTATTAATTCAAAGAACTTGGAAGAAACCAATTAGCTTCCTCAAATCAACAATTCAGACTTGCAGGTGGTATTCAGGGGATTCTCGATAATGAACACTTAGCCATATTGATCTAGAAAACTCCCAATGTTACTTTGAATACATCCCACTGCCTCTGTAGACAGGGAAGTCAGACTAAACCTGGCACCTGGTCAAACATCAACAAGAAAGGAGGTTGCCAGACTTCCCAGAGCCTTTAGCCCATCAGTCAGACAAAACGTGTCTACTGAGTTTTCACTTTCTAAATAAAAGACTTGAAACAAAGAGACATGGTTCTGACCCCACGGGACTATAAGCATTAATATATAGAATATAAAAAATTGCAAAACCATATACTATATTGTGCCTGGATCCTTACATGCTCAGGGAGTATTAGAGGTAAACTTTGGAAGAGTTGACAGTAAAGAGTGATGAGGAAAAGAGTGGAGTAAAAGACCAATGTTGGGCAGTAATGAGAGAGAAATTCTGACAGATGAGAGCATTTGAAAAAATGTTTTGCAAGTGAAACCAAGGTGAAGGTGGGATTAAGACCATGGTCATCACCTTTCTTTTCTTCTGTACCACAAAGGGGTCAGTTTCTCCCAAAGGACATCCCTATCCGTAACGGTGAAGGATCACAGGCAGTGAGAAACTGAAGATTCCTGTCCATCCTTATGGGTCCACTCACCCTGGCTGGTTCCAGGAAGTCCTGTTTTCCCCACTCCATTCTCTCCTCCTTTCCCAACAGTCTGCTCTGCTGACTTGAGGTCAGCAAGTTCCCAGAACTCGGGAAACGGTTCATTGTAAAGAAAAGAACATAAAACCATAAGCAGAGTCATGTATGATCTGATATCTCTATCAGGTGAAAAATGCAGAGCGGGGGAAACAATTCACTTGAACTCAAAGTGACCTTTCCAATTCTTGAAATTAGAAAGGTCATTTTGCATGAGCGTTTTACAGCAGATGACAACTGCGTAACGTCCTCTGTCCTCTCCTGAGGACCACTCCTATTTCATTCAGTACAAGAAGAAGACGAGAAAAGGAGGGTGGAAGTAGGAGAAAGATGAAGAGGGAAGAGGAAGAGAATAGGTGAAGCTGCAGCCTAACTGAGATCACGTTGACGAAACTATTTCCTAAATATGAGAATTCTCTTCCATAAGAGTCGACTCTCCCACTGACTCTTCTCCGAGTCATGAGAAGACATTTTCTCCTCCCTCCGCCTTCCTGTCTGCAGGCGTGGCCCCAGATGCCACCTGGGATGCTGTCAGGTTACGTACTCTCCCCATCACGCTTCTGCCTCTCAAAGATTCAGCACGTTTCCCCTTAGCTCAGAGTTGCACCCCTTGAAAGAAAACGAGTCCCATTTACTGCCAGCAATTCTACTCCTTACTCACTGTGCTGTAACTGTTCTGTAGTCATAACAGGTTTTATCTCTCCTCTTGACAGGTGAATTCCTCCTGCTTTTCTGATGTTGATTTATGGCTGGTTGCCCTGCGCTTACCCCTTTTATAGAACGAGGAACAGAAGGGAGCAGGGGGAAAGGGTTGTAGGAAAGGAGCCCCCAAGAGTGTACAGTCACCTGGCCCATTCCAGGTGGTCCTGTTTTTAATGCCCTGGGCCTCCGGGTACCAAAGGCTTGGAGGAAAATGCAGACACATCATGTTCAGCCTTCCTTACTTCAGAAAAAAAATCCCAGGGAATCACAGTGCAATTATAAGTCTTATTATTCCTTAGCATTTAATAAAGCCCCAAGTGAGAGATGCTCAACATAAAATAAGCTGGTGTGGTATCTGCTCTTTGAAAAGCTGAAGCCCAAAAGACAGACCAGAGCCGGCAAGTGATACAGATGGACGGAGGATTGAAGCAAATAGGGAGGAAGGGGGACCAAGACCGATGGTTAAGTCCACGGATCTCTGCTTTTTTTTCCTCCAAGATAATTCTTCTGGGTAAGGACCACAGAACATTCTGGAAGGGGCTTTTTTTCCTTTTCTTTCTTTTTTAGTTTCATTTGTTTGTATTTAATCAAGGTTTGCTATAAACAGTGGAGCTAAGCTTCTCTTAATCATGCTTGCCATGGGGGGTTTCAATACAAAACTCCCACTTAAAATTACAACTCTACTTCGCTGAAAAACCTTTCCAACCCACTCCGTTTTACATTTTTCCTATTGGTTTTCTAAAACAGGACTGGAAAGTGCTAATGGAGTGTTTTGGAACTCCGAGTTCTTTGTGGTTTTTTAAGTCTCTTAAAAAAAATTGGTCCTTATCACCACTAATCAGGGCTTATGTGTGACTGGAAAATTAGAAGCTTCACACGTGGCTTGCAGGAGACACAGAGGCCTGGTCTCAGAGAGAAAACATCCAGACACTGATGTGATTACTAAGGACAGAATATTCCCCTGTACCCGTGTGGGTCTGGATGCCTTCCAAGTTATTAATAGCCATGGTGACAGGACTTTACATTATATTGCTTCCTAATCAACAAGAACAGAATGTGAGCTCTGGGGATTGTGACATGGAAACTATGTGGTTGGCTCAGTTGTGTTTTATTTTCTCCTTTTGAGGGCCGTCTGTCCTTTGTGCTTTTTACCACTGCTTGTGGGCAAACATCTCCACGGCTGATGAACAAGAAATGACCTCATGGAAACAGGCCGGGGGTGACCCTCAACTGATTTTAAATAATATATACAGAGGGAAGGGAGGTGACCTGCTTCCCACAGGGCCGGTTTGATCCACTGAAGAGAATTAATCTGAAGCTTTCTACAATGAACCCTTGGGTGGAAATGCCTGTCTCAGGAAATACTGGCCTCAGATTTCCATCTGGTCAAAAAGAGAGCATTTTTGTTGCTACTGAGGTTGGGATTAACTCAAAAAGGGAAACAGGGTGTGGATGGCCAGACTCCCTCAGCCTCTCATACAAAAGCCAGCTCCGGGCACAGAAACACAGGTAGGGCCCTGGGCGAGTTAAAATGAACGCATGAATGAAACCCCGAAAGGTAACATTTTAAAAAAACCTATGATGGCATAAAATAATTCACTCCCTCGTTAGTTGTTTTTTTTCCTCCTTCCAGTTTTTTTTTTTTAAATAGGGCTGTAGTTTTTTCAAAATTTAATTTTTATTTTATATTGGAGTATAGTTGATTTACAATATTGTGTTAGTTTCAGGTGTACGGCAAAGTGATTCAGTTATACATATACATATATTCATTCTTTTTCAGATTCTTTGGGGATAAATCAGGAGTTTGGGATTAACTTATACACACTACTGTATATAAAATAGATAATCAACAAGGACACAGGGAACTCTACTTAATATTCTGGGGCTTCCCTGGTGGCGCAGTGGTTGAGAGTCCACCTGCCGATGCAGGGGACGCGAGTTCGTGCCCTGGTCTGGGAGGATCCCACATACCGCGGAGCGGCTGGGCCCGTGAGCCATGGCCGCTGAGCCTGCGCGTACGGAGCCTGTGCTCCGCAACGGGAGAAGCCACAGCAGTGAGAGGCCCGCGTACCGCAAAAATAAATAAATAAATAAATAAATAAATATTCTGTGATAACCAGTATGGGAAAAGAATCTCCTTCCAGTTTTATTGAGATATAACTGGCATACAGCATTGTTTAAGTGGTTTTTTTTTTTTTTTTTTTTTTTTGACTGCACGGCTTGCTGCAGGATCTCAGTTCCCTGACCAGGGATTGAACCTGGGACCACGGCAGTGAGAGCTCAGAATCCTAACCACTAGGTAGCCAGGGAACTCCCTAGCACTGTTTAAGGTGTGTAACACGCTGATTTAACTTACATACATCATGAAATTTACATTCACAGTAAGTTTAGTGAACATCCATCATCTCCTATAGGTACAAAATAAAAGAAAAAGAAAAGCAATATTTTTTCCTTGTGATGAGAAGTCTGAGAGTTTACTCTCTTAATAACTTTCATACATAATGCAAAGCAGTGTTAATTATATTTATCACCTTGTACATTACATCCCTAGTGTTTATTTATCTTATAACTGGACGCTCATACCTTTTGACCGCCTTCATCCAATTCCTCCTCCCCTCCCCCACCTCTGTAAACGCAAATCTGATCTCTTTTTCCATGTTGTTTGTTTGCTTTTGAAGTATAAATGACCTCCAACACTACGTTAGTTCCTGTTAGACATGAGTTAATGCATTTCTT
This sequence comes from Lagenorhynchus albirostris, assembly GCF_949774975.1. Lineage (NCBI taxonomy): Eukaryota > Metazoa > Chordata > Mammalia > Artiodactyla > Delphinidae > Lagenorhynchus > Lagenorhynchus albirostris. Next base: position 75,636,148 of record NC_083112.1, on the reverse strand, counting down.
TAATTGTCTATTCAAAGGGATGTTCCCTTTGGCATCCAGCACACAAAATTTAAGAATTTTTCCAGACGTAAAACAAGATTTTACATTAAGGTAGCTCGTCAGTCTGACTTTATTTCTGCTTTTTCTACGTTTTGGACGGCATATGGTGAGATGGAGAAGCACCTGTCTCTCCTTCCATGTCTTAGAGTTAATTTAGTATTATCTCCAAGCCACCTGTTCTCATAATGGCTAGATTTTGAGGCTTTAAGTCTTATTGCTGCTACTCTTTTACTCAACGGTCCAGATTGTTACATATTCAAGACCTGGAGCTCTGGAGTTTTCGGTTTTTGTAAACCCTGGAACCACTGTAGGCTCACCACGTAATAAATTCTCAAAAATGTGAATTGTTTGATTGTATCAAAGACCTAAGGTATTCTCTTTGGAATTGTTATTTAGGAAGCCATTCATTTTGTTGTTGTTGTTACTTTTCTTTTTCCCCCAGTTTAATGAGGGGGAAAGATTAGTATATACAAAACAAACACATAATAGTTTTACTTGAAAAAAAAAGTTATGTCGTCTGCCTTGTTTGATTTCTGTTTTGATAACCGCCTATGTATTTAAAGTGTGCGATGAGACAGCAGCTTAGGGGTCTTTTCAGTTGCTTTGATTCCAGGAACCTCTTAGGTTTTATGGAGACTCATGCGCAATTCTTTAAATTCCCGCTTCACCGTTCTTGCCACAATTTTAGATTTCAAAGGATCCACATGTGTGGCCCCACTAGGAAGAAGTGTGCATTTCAGGACCTCCTAACACCCGCACTTGGTCAGGTTGGATGTTCTTTTCTATGAAATCATCTTTTAAACCTTACTTGCAGTTTTCAAAAAGATACCGTCTTGACTTTGATAAACTCTGGCGCTCGGAATTCCTTGTGTTTCTTTGTCTTTTTCCCTGGGCTTGCCCGAGACAAGGTCTAACATTGTCAAATCATTAGGGGGGAGGGTTTTATTTACAATTTCAAATCATTTTTTTCATCATAGAAAAAGAAATGCCACGTCTTGGGAATAAGTGTCAGAGCATCCTTTGAAGACAATGGGCTCGTGTTTCCAGCACAGTGAATCCCTGAAGTCACTTTTGTGTTTTGTTTCTTTAACATGTATATATTTTTTAAACTGACTATGTACCTTGGATGTGTTTCATTCTTCTCTCTGACCAGAGACAGGCCATCTCTCCTTTAGTGGTCGACCATCGCTTTTATATTTTCTGGTTGGGACAAAATAATCTTTTGGCGAGTCTATTGTGTTTTTTTCAAAAATGTCAATTATCCAATTATGATGAGAATCATAACATTTTAGAATTATTGTTTAGTAATTTACTAAACATCGCTTTTATATTTTCGCTTTTATATTTTCTGGTTGGGACAAAATAATCTTTTGGCGAGTCTATTGTGTTTTTTTCAAAAATGTCAATTATCCAATTATGATGAGAATCATAACATTTTAGAATTATTGTTTAGTAATTTACTACACATCCTCTCACCTCTCTGCCTCCCAAACACACACACACACACACACACACACACACACACACACACTGACAAAAGACAAGCTAACTACTAAGCCAGGACTTAGAACCTGGGTCCCTATAGTTTCAGCCTAATACTCCTTAGGAATGAATGGATATCAGACCCCTCCATTCAGCACATCGTAGGGACTGGCCTCTTAGTTTTTATCTTTCCTGGGGTAAAGTAGAATAACAGATAGGAACCGTATTTATTCTTTTTCTTTCTTTGCCTCAAAGCTGTCTAAGATCTCTTAGGAAAAGCAAAAGTTAAGTATTAGGAAAAGCAAAAGTTAAGTATTCTTTAGCTGCTCCAAGAGCTACAAAAAGTGAGTAACAAAGCAGTTAAGTCCAAAGCAGTAATTCTAGGTAAAATAATGGCAGCTAACGTTTGCGTAGTCCACAAACAACATTCACATGTGCCATTCCATATCATACTCACTTCTTTATATTACCCTTCTTTCATTGTTGAGTGGATTAGGGGTCATGACACTTGAAAGAATTTTTCACAGAAGGCAACATACTCTGACAGCGAGTTCCATTTCAGCAAACTGGATTTCTTTTCTTTTCCCTTTCCTTATTTAATTTCGTCCTTCTTTTTTTGTCAAGTGCATTTTGAATTTCACTGTCCTTTCAGTATAATCTGTTCACATTTACTGTGATTTCCGGTATTCTTAGTTTATGCTTGTAATGGACCATGCTTTGGGTTTGTTTATTGATGTTTTGCGTCCTGCCTCTTTGTGATTTAGTCACAAAGTGCTTTAGGTTAGTTTTCTTTTTTAGGTTTAAAATTTTTCCACTATTTGTTTAAAATGTAAACTACCTATATCATTTCTTGTAGTGTTTCTTCTTTAGTTTTAATAGAAGAGCCTCAAATTTGGTCAGCTCCTGTTTTGTGTTGATGTGAGCACTTCCTTGCGTTCTGATCACAAAAAAACACCTGGGCTCACCTCTTATTCTCTCTGCCCCAGGGGTGACATTTGCCAATTAGAAACCTAGATCTGTGTGCTTGGTGTAGTCACTGCTAATAGGGTTTATTTCTAGGTGACTTCTTCACTGGATAGAGCTGGGGTTTGTTTTAAATGTTTTATTCTGAAAGCAAAATCAAATCTGAAACCACAGAATTCTTTCTCACATTTCCTCATTCAATGTTTGTACCCTTCTTTTCTGATGATTCCCACCAACACTAATAGGTCAATTCATTGGACTGATCCTACCATGAAAGCAAAGTCCTTCAGAATTATTTTCATAATACCAAGTTATCAACAGAGTTATTAAGTAAAGTTCAAGGTTTCTTTGAAATTCTTTTCGTCTTTGGACTCTATTCTATTAGACATGTACAGTTAAAATACTCATTCAATTAATTCCTTTAATATATGATTACATTATTATTTTGATATGCATCTTGGTTCATTTGTATCTGTAGTGAATTTCAAGATACACTTTTTTATTAGTTTGATTAAATTTTACTTTTTAATATGTAAAACACTTAGATGTGTCAAAATTATATAAAAAAGATACTCGGATTTATTATACCTGATTCTATTTCTTTGAGCTCACTTCTGCCAACACCCTATACAGATCTTCCTTGATATATGATGGGATTACATCCCAATAAACCCTTCGTAAGTTGAAAATATTGTGAGTTGAAAATTCATTTAATACACCTAACCTACTGAATATGACAGCTTAGCCCAACCTAGCTTAGAAGTACTCAGAACGCTTACATTAGCCTACGGCTGGGAAAAATCATCTCACACAAAGCCTATTTTATAATAAAGTGTTGAATATCTCATGTAATTTATTGAATACTGTACTGAAAGTGAAAAAGAATGGTTGTCTGGGTGCAGAATTGCTGTAAGAGTATTGGTTGTTTATCCTTGTGACCCTGTGGCCCACTGCTACTGCCCAACTTCATGAGAAATAAAATTCAAAATTTGAGGTATGGTTTAATTCGTATCATTTGTGCTTTACTGTAAAGTTGAAAAATCATAAGTCAAATCATCCTAAATCAAGGACCGTCAGGAATATTTTACTAGGTTTGAGTTTTTTACTCTTATTTCCCTTTTTTCTGACATAAAATATAGCATACCACGTATTTTTTTGTAGTTTGCTTTTGCCATGAGATGGTGGATCTTTGAAATCACTTCATACCAGTTTGTAGAGATCGTTCTCATTCTTTTTTTAAAAAGATACATTTTTATAACTTTTTAATAACTTCTGAATGCTTGCAAATCTGATAGGCATCTCTTGCTAGGAGGGGAGAGGGTCATTCAGGAGTTCAGGGGTCTTTGGTTATTTAGAATAATTTATTTCTCCCATTCGTACCCATTCTAGTACTTTGGGTCTCACATTTTTGTGGCCAATGCCTTAACCTTAAGTGAGCCTGCAAACCCCAGACTTATGATCAGATGCTGATTTGTACTACATCTGCCGTATGGCTACAAAAGATAAGCTATCCTTGAAAACAGCGAAGTTTCCTGGTCTCCTATTTCCATAAGCAGAGAATGAAAAGCCCTAAGGTTTTCATCATCTACCTTTGTGATCTCTAACGGTTGAAAATGACCACACACAGCCCATAACCATTGTATTCCTCATCCTGCCACGTTTGTGACAGCAGCCGCATAGCCCACCAAAGCCAAAGCCGTTCCTTGAACGGACGCTTCATTTCCCACAACTCTGGGGGACTCTTAAGTGTCTCCTTCATCACTGGACGCCACAGAACACCAGTGTCCCATCCTTCAGTGCTAGAGGAATCTTTGCTGCCTTCAAGTCTAACAGATCAGATCAGACATTTCAGATTCTTATTTCCCTGAGCGTCTGTCATCCTACTTCTGGTACCAATTACTCTACTGGTAACAGCCAACACCAGCTAGTTTCTCCCAGATTTTCCCCAGGATATTAAATGGGTTAAAGAATCTGAATTTTGGCTGAATAGAACAAAAATCACAAAGACACCTCCAGAATCCGTAAGTAGCTCCAGAGCCATCACCCCACCTGCCAAGCTGGAAAGCTGTCCCCCAGATTATCTACTCGTTACTTACATCAACATAATTCTGCTTGTCCCAGTGACTGTTCTTTGGGCAAAATTTCTTTATGTTGTTGAAGTTATTGTCTTTCGTTTCTCCGATCCTTTGTGACCCTCGATGGTGCTGTGGCAGTTAGATGTTCTGCTGAATTTGTTTGTGCTGCCACCTGAGGGAAGGGGTAAAGTGTGCAGCTGTGATTTCCTCCTGAGATTATTCTCATGCTATCAATTCTGTGTGGCCGGTAGTGGGAAAAGAGGCATCATGGGTTAATGTGTCTGGCTCCTCCTGCTGGACTATCCCATTAAGCCCCTTCAAGGTGGCCCCAGACCCTACCATGTGTGTCCATGACGTACTGTGGCAGGTGTCCTGTATGTCCTGCATCCGTGTTAGGCTGTGGTTCCCTTTTGCAATTCTACTGTCCCTCTATTCTAGGCTTCTGGCATTTCTCACATTATCTGGTCCAGCAAAAGTCCTACATAATGATTCAGGTATGAAAAAAATATATTTTTATATTATGTATAGGGATTTGGGATAGCAGGATATCTTGACAGTCTGATGCCTTGAAAACACTTCCATTGGCTTTCGTTCATTCATGTGTGCATTGTTTCATGTATTCGTCCATGAGGAGTAGGTTGCTGCCTTCTGTGTGCCAAAGATTCTGCTAGAATCTGAGGAGTATCAAGGTCGCTTAAGTCCCCACGGTTCCGTAGAAATGTTAGAAATCATGACAGGAGCTATAATGAAGGTGTGTGCAGAGAACTCAGAGCTTCTGGAAAGGAAGAGGCATTTAGAAGAATACAGTACATCTGAGTTTCTTTCCCATTTCTGGGGCTTTCTATATGCTACATGGCAATCGAGTCATATGCCTTTTTTAAAATTTAGTATTATATCTTATTAAATATCTACTTACCACAAAAATGATTTCATTGAAAACTACCCAAGAAAGTGTAAAATCACTTAATAACTTGTATTGTACACCTTGGTTTGGTTGAGAGACTCTTATAAGCAAATAGAAGGTAACTAATAAGTATTTACTACACTGAACAGTTTTCAGAACTCTTCTCCTCCTCCCATATCTGCCCATTTATGTCTCGGTATAAATTCTGCTTTAGAAAATACTTCCATGACTCCTTTAAATAAGTTAAGTTTTCCTTTAGATTTGTTATACTACCCTGCACTTCGCCTTCATAACACTTGACAACATTATTTTCGAAATAGCGGGTATGTGGAATTATTTGTCTGACTTCTTTTCTCCCCACTACATTGTAACCTCTTAGCAGGAATTTTGTCTGTTTGAACAAGACCACATAGGCAGAGGAGGAGCTTTAAAAATACATGTTTCGGGCTTCCCTGGTGGCGCAGTGGTTGAGAGTCCGCCTGCCGATGCAGGGGACACGGGTTCGTGCCCCGGTCCAGGAAGATGCCACATGCCGCGGAGCGGCTGGGCCCGTGAGCCATGGCCGCTGAGCCTGCGCGTCCGGAGCCTGTGCTCCGCAACGGGAGAGGCCACAACAGTGAGAGGCCCGCGTACCGCCAAAAAAAAAAAAAAATACATGGAAAATGTCAGTGGGCTTCTCTGTGAAATTTGGTACCAAACTATAGGTTCTATTTCCCAGTTGAAACATGCAGGTGAGCGCATTACCTGACTCAGTCTCCTTCTCATGCTCATGATGAATCCAAGATGAGGGTGCAATTACACCTCCCTTCCACGGCTCCCTCTTTTCTCTCTTCATCTGGCTGGAGAGAGGAATGGAGTCTCAGCCCTTCTCAGCTCCGTGAACTCCAAGTGGATCCGCGGACGGCGCTGCAGCTGGCGGTGGGGAACACCGCCCATTACACCTGCTGTGGTGTCACTTCTCATCAAACCAGTGCTCCCGTTTACAGTTTTAGGTGAACAAAAGTTTTGGGACATGTCACCTGTACTCTTGTAAAGGCTGTAAAGAGGACAGGATATAAAGAGACCATCAGTAGAGATAAATTTTAAAAACCACAGGAAACAAGAAAGTATTCAGCAAGTAAACATTGGTCGAATATTTTAAAGGGCGATTTTCAGTTTCGGAATATTTGTTACAATGATTGATTTTCAAGTGGAGTCCTTCTTAGGGTAATATATTTCATGGTGTTCTCCTGTGTGGAAATGATACTGAAAGCACAGGTCCCGTGGCAATCAAATTCATCAAGAGCGAATTTGTGTTCATTTCATCTGGTATTAATGGCTTGACAGGAGCCAGGGGAAGGTTTGTTCTTGATTAAGAGATGGAAGTTCAAAGCAATTTGGTGTTAGGTTTAATATTAAAAACCTGCAAACAAATTTTAGATGGAAACTTTAAACCAGGAATAGTTATAAGTGAAAATATCAGTATGATTGGAAACTAGCATAAAGCAAATGACTATTTAAATACTAGGAGTTGTGCTGAAAACCAAAAACTAGTGACATGTAAGTTATATCTGTAAAAATCATCACCTGTATGAGCATCACAGCCTCCAAAATCAGAGTAAAAGAAAGCAATGATTAACAGAAATGCTCTTGCAAAAAACCCAACAATTTTGGGCTTCCCTGGTGGCGCAGTGGTTGAGAGTCCGCCTGCCGATGCAAGGGACACGGGTTCGTGCCCCGGTCCGGGAAGATCCCACGTGCCACAGAGCGGCTGGGCCCGTGAGCCATGGCCGCTGAGCCTGCACATCCGGAGCCTGTGCTCCACAACGGGAGAGGCCACAACAGTGAGAGGCCCGCGTACAGCTAAAAAAAAAAAAAAAAAAAAAAAAAAACCAACAATTTTGACTGTGTTTTTTTTTCATTATTGACTCTCTCTGAAGCCAGACTCAAGTGTACACATATAGAAATTAAAAGTTTTGGTGGACACTTGTGCCTAGAAAAACGTTTGGAATTAAGCATGAGGTGCTTCCCATGAGAACAGAGGGCGTGAGACTTAGCGGTTTCCTGGTCTAATGCAGATGATAACTCTCAGCTCCCAGCTTTACCCAGAAGAAACTTTTTGGTGGCATCATTCTGCCCAGGGAGTGTCGAGGAGAGTTTGTCATGTGTGTGTCATGAGTTCTTTAGCTTCAGGAGAATAAAAATGGGAAAATCCTTAAGGGGGCCATGTACACTGCAGTTGATAACAAAACATTTCAGCTGTGTCGTGGGGGTAAGACCCCTCCGAATTAGCGGAGACTTTTGGAGCATTTGAGGACATTTCATATTTTACATACTTTTAAGGATGTCTCTGTTACAGGGGATTGAATTGCGACGCTTTCTTCCTCGTTTCCACTAAACCTCAGGATGACAGTGACTGGGACGCCACTGTGAGCGTGAGACACTTGATAACACACGCCGACTTTACAAGGGAGAAGAAGGAAAACAGGCTGGCTGTCTCCTGGGCCCTCAGCAAGGCTAAAGATATGAAAAGAAGTGTGAGAGAGAATCCAAGGAAGACTGATGCTCCTTTGGGCAGAGGGGAAGTCCCCCTCCCCACCTTTAGCGGGGTCTGGGGTGCGTGCTAACTCTCAGTGCCGGGCTTCATGAAAGGGGCTTCACTGAGACCCCCGGGGACATGGGTGAACAGGAAGACACAAAGAGCTGGTACTTGGCCCAGGCCTAATGGGACTGCAGCCCCAGGTGTGACACCATGGAGCCATTGACAAGAGTCACGTCCAGGCCAGCCATGAGTCCTCCATGGACCACTCTCTGGGCTCCGATCCCATCCACTGGCTGACCTCCAAAGACCAGGAGAAGGTTGCAGCCAGGAGATGGAAGGACACTTGGTCTCTGGATGACTGCTTGAGGTCAATGTGCAGAAGACTGGGGTTTCAGGGAGAAAATGAAAATGGAAATACAGGTTTATTGTGTGAAGCCAGTAGATTCTGTGGTTGTTTTTTAAATCAGTTAGCCTACTTGATTAATAAACATACGTAGGTGGAGACTCAAGACAATTGCTCACTAAGGAAGGCCAAATGCCAACTGTCGGGAGTGAAATTGGGAGATGTAGCAACTTGGACCTATTGGTTTTTTCTTTCTTTTTTTTTCTTTTTGAATTTTATTTTATTTATTTTTTATACATCAAGTTCTTATTAGTCATCCATCTTATACATATTAGTGTATACATGTCAATCCCAATCTCCCAATTCATCCACCAGCACCCGCCCCCCAACACTTTCCCCACTTGGTGTCCATGTTTGTTCTCTACATTTGTGTCTCTATTTCTGCCCTGCAAACCGGTTCATCTGTACCATTTTTCTAGGTTCCATATATATGCGTTAATATATGATATTTGTTTTTCTCTTTCTGACTTACTTCACTCTGTAGGACAGTCTCTAGATCCATCCACATCTCTACAAATGACCCAATTTCGTTCCTTTTTATGGCTGAGTAATATTGCATTGTATACATGTACCACATCTTCTTTATCCATTCGTCTATCAACAGGCATTTAGGTTGCTTCTGTGACCTGGCTATTGTAAATAGTGCTGTAATGAACATTGGGGTGCATGTGTCTTTTTGAATTATGGTTTTCTCTGGGTATATGCCCAGTAGTGCGATTGCTGGTTCATATGGTAATTCCATTTTTAGTTTTCTAAGGAACTGTTCTCCATAGTGGCTGTATCACTTTACATTCCCACCAACAGTGCAAGAGGGTTCCCTTTTCTCCACACCCTCTCCAGCATTTGTTGTTTGTAGATTTTCTGATGATGCCCATTCTAACTGGTGTGAGGTGATACCTCACTGTAGTTTTGATTTACATTTCTCTAATAATTAGTGATGAGACTTATTGAAGACTTATTGAAGAGACTGTCTTTTCTCCATTGTATATCCTTGCCTCCTTTGTCATAGATTAGTTGACCATATGTGTGTGGCTTTATCTCTGGGCTTTCTACCCTGTTCCGTTGATCTATGTTTCTGTTTTTGTGCCAGTACCATACTGTCTTGATTACTGTAGCTTTGTAGTATAGTCTGAAGTCAGGGAGTCTAGTTCCTCCAGCTCCATTTTTTTCCGTCAAGACTGCTTTGGCTATTCGGGGTCTTTTGTGTCTCCATACAAATTTTAAGATTTTTTGTTCTAGTTCTGTAAAAAATGCCACTGGTAATTTGATAGGGATTGCACTGAATCTGTAGATTGCTTTGGGTAGTATAGTCATTTTCACAATATTGATTCTTCCAAGCCAAGAACATGGTGTATCTCTCCATCTCTTTGTGTCATCTTTGATTTCTTTCATCAGTGGCTTATTGTTTTCTGAGTACAGGTCTTTTACTTCCCTAGGTAGGTTTATTTCTAGGTATTTTATTCTTTTTGTTGCAATGGTGAATGGGATTGTTTCCTTAATTTCTCTTTCTGAACTTTTGTTGTTAGTGTATAGGAATGCAAGAGATTTCTGTGCATTAATTTTGTATCCTGCAACTTTACCAAACTTGGACCTTTAATGAGGTTTTTCTTAGAGTCATTGTGAGCCACCTTTTGGCTTTCGGATGCTCTGGGCACTAAGCATTCCATCTTTGTAGGGTTTGCCTTTCACCAGGGGCTGGAAGGTGGACGTTCCTGGTGCCCAGTTATGCAACTGTCACCTTGAATTCCCTATTTCCCTGCCCTTGACAGCCTTCAGGAGTTGAGGTCATGACTATGTGGATTTCCTGTGGCTTCTCGTCTCTTCTGCTAGGCAACTTTTCTTGCTTTTTAAAATATGGAATGTTATCCCCTTATAACAGCTTCAGAGCCCAAGGGAATGACAACAGTTCTCTAAATGCAGAATTTTCTGAAGAACGCTTTCCCCTAAAACACACATGTATGTACAGCCTATTTATATAAAAAAGTATCCAAAATGCTTAATATTTTGCAGTATTAAGATTGATTATTTTATTCAACAATAATGTGGGTGTACCACAACAGGGAATTTGCTGGGTGAACCCGTTCTGATTATCGTACAAGACCCGGTTTGATGCGATTCAGCTTAATAGAGCCCTCAAGATAGGTTCAGTAAGAAAACCACTCTTCACAATGTGACAGAATTTATACACTTTCAACCCATTGTTTTAGATCAGGGACCTCCAGCCTCTTTGTTTGCAGAAACCTTAAAAGATCAAAACCTCCAATTGAATTTGGTTTTATTCCATTTTTCTTTAGAGATTTGAACTTCCCCCTTTGGAATTTATCAATAGTTTCATTCTCTTTCATTTTCTTTAGACTTTAGAAACTAAGGGGTGACATCAGGAAAATGTCATCTGGGCCAGCTCTGGAGCCTTCTTTTGAAGCAACGCACGCTCCCTAGGGCTGTAGGAAAAGGCAAGCTAGCAGATATGCCAGGATGTCTGTCGATGACTAATTCAAAGGAAAGAGAAGACACATCTGATGCCTTCCTATTATAAAACAAAAATTGAAATAAATGCATAGATTTATTCACCTTTGATATTTTCTTATGAGAAAGCATCAAGATTTTCTTCTGCCATTGTAATGATCTGGTAAACGACATAAAATTCAGGTTATATTGTGTTGTCAGATCATACAAAAATGATATTTTAGGTATAGATTTTTTAAAAAAATCTGAAAAGTGATCTGAGAAATTAGAACAGTGATAGAGATGTATTATAGGCAAGCCAATAAGACTTATCCTTTGAAAAAGTCATCTTTAAAGTTTTACAAAGCATCCTGGATTTTAGAGAAACTTACTGAAACCACAATAATGGAACATCCCGGGGGTCCAGGGTACTTAGGTAAAGAGAAAAACTACAAAGGTAATTCTTCCAGGCTGTAACTCAGCATGTTACAACCCTTTGCTAGGTGGGTAACTTTGTAACTCATATGAGTAGAACATTGTAGAATTTGTTTGATAAAGTCATTGCTTAGGAATAAGATGTAAAGGAAGTACAACGGGGATAAAGAATATATTTTTCAGTTTTTTGAAAGCAGTGCTACTGTTTTGGGAAACCATGAACGTTGTGGAGTATGTACCATTGCACAATAAATAGAAATATTATGGCTTTCATCTCCATTACCTGGATTTTTATGTGAAGCTATAAGCAATTTGAAAAACGTAATGAAATTACATTGAACTTTTACTTGGAACACCGTGTTTGTTTGTTTTTCCAGCTTTGAATGTTTTTTGTTGAGAATTTCCCAATGAGAATCAAAATCAAAATAAAACTTTTTAACTTCTAACTAAAGACATACATTTAAAAGTTGGGACAAAATTAGCAGTGCAGAGTAATAGCCAGGGGGTAAAATGTGTCCCATTGTAGATTGCTATTATGTAATAACTTCCATGTCCTTTACTGTGATAGGAGTTGAGTTTGATGTCTGGCTGAAAATGGACAGGAATAGAATTTTCCCAGATATTTATCCAACCTTCTAGACTATGGAATTCAGAATATACTTTTTGTCCAAGTTGTGTAATGTTTCTGTGTGAGGTTCATTTACAAATCTAAGATTTTAATTGGCTGTTGCTTTCATTGGGTAGCATAATTCTACTAAATTATATGCCACTATTTAAGAATACTAATGATATATTTTTCCACTGTGGAAAATGAATTTTAAATCATTTTAACCCACTATGAACATTTGTTAAAAAAATAAATTTATTTATTTATTTTTGGCTGCGTTGGGTCTTCATTTCTGGGCGCGGACTTTCTCTAGTTGCGACGAGCGGTGGCCACTCTTCATCGCGGTGCGCGGGCCTCTCACTGTCGCGGCCTCTCTTGTTGCGGAGCACAGGCTCCAGACGCGCAGACTCAGCAGCTGTGGCGCACGAGCTTAGTTGCTCCGCGGCATGTGGGATCTTCCCAGACCAGGGCTCGAACCCGTGTCCACTGCATTGGCAGGCAGATTCTCAACCACTGCGCCACCAGGGAAGCCCCACTATGAACATTTTGATAGTAGTTTTTAAAGCCCTCTCATAAAGCATTTTTTTAAAGCAATAAGACTGGGCAGTGTCTTAACATAGGGTAATAATTCACACCAATTATATCGCTAAACATAAGGTCTCAGGCCTGATGATATATCATAATTCATACCTTATGGTCTGATAGCAATTAAAATACCACCTTTAAATATATTGCAAACATACACAATTGTTGAAATCTTGCTTATGTGGAATAACATTCCGTGCTTTATTACCCAGAATAGCACCCCTGTTCATTATCCTAACAATGTTGTAATTGTTAGAGAACCACTCTGAGAGCACCTTTAATATCCCCACAGACTTGGACTTTATCTCATATTATTTTGACTATTAATGTTGTTAATACTCTCCTGGCTATGAAATGCTTTGAGTCTGAGTTGATTTTTCCATCATATAAGTGGAACAGGTACAATCAGCTGGTTGTAAGCTACTGATGAACACACACCGAAATCTCTCCACTGTGGGGAGCAGAAAGCAATGCGCAAAAGGCTGTACTTACTGAGTCAGGAGACTGTGTGTCAGAAAATCTTCAAGGGGTTTGGCCTTTAGCTCTGGAAGATGAACAACCTTAGATGCGACGAAGGGATTACTAGACAGACTAAATATTTACTCTTGCCTGATGCTTGAGCAGGTGATGGTCAGGGTCAGGTTATAACTACACAGGCCCCACACTGTGACCAGATTAACAGAACAGAGGGTGTGTCACGTGGCTCCTATGTGCCTGGGTGGCTTGCTTCATGTACACCTTCCCTGCAATAGGCGTCCATCAGCGTTTCCCACAGCGGTGTGCCCCCCAAAAGATCACTTAATGAAGTTTTTCAAGCTAGACTTCCATACAATAAGTATAAAATTTCTGTCTATCAAGTTAAAATGGCACGAGCTTTGGAGCCATAAAGATGAGGGTTTATATTCTGACAGCCTCCTTAAAGCTCTGAGCTTCAACTTCAGGGTCGGTACCCAGGAGATGAGAATTATCAGAAAGGCATATGTCAGTGTCAGGGTTGGAATACTACATGCAAAGCAACTAAAACAGTCACAGCAAGTGCTCAATGCACATCCGGAACCAGTTCTCACAAGTCGAATGCCTGGACGGTTCACTTTTCATTCTGGTCTAAATAAAAACACCGTGTGTGTTAGCAGGAGAAATCCAGTTCCCACTTCTAACGCAGCCAAGGTCAGTGTGAAGGCCACGGAAGCAGGTGTCTCAAGGGAATTGGTGTCGCGGTTACTTAGGGACTGGGGTTAGGAGGTTGGATGTCGGCGAGAGTGCGAAGAAGGAGCAGGGAGCGAGGCCGGGTGGCTGTCCACGCGGCCCCCCCTGAACTTGTTGGGCGACATCAGTCCTGTCGCCACTTAACCACGTGTCAACTACGTCTTTTAATTTTCTGCATTCTGACGCTTCCACTTCTGTCCCTGGCTGAGGCTGAAGGAACTACCCCGCCCAGGGCTGGCCAAGTCCCAGAGATAGAAGACAACCCCGACCCTTCCAGAGCCCACAGCCCATCCACTGCCTTCGTCCACCTCTCCCACTCCAGGCCAACATCCCCCCGCCAGGGGCCAGCAACCAGAGGACCAGGGGCAGCCTCTGTGCCCGAGAGGGGCTGAAACCATCCAAGCCCGTCAGTCCACACATGCACACCCGCCTCGCCCGTTCCTGCCCATGAAACCCCAGGAAAAGCTCCAGCCCACCAGCTCCCCTGCTTCCTCTGCCTCTGGCCGCACCCAGGTGCTTCTCCGTGTGGCCCTCCCTGGCTCGGTGTGGGATCTGTGAGCGTCACACGCCGTCTTCTCAACGGAAGTCCTCTCCTGATTTACTGGCCTATTAGTATTCCTAAATAATTGACATATTTTTCCTACAACTGACGTAGGCCCACCTGCTAGTTATGTAGGAATAACCATAAAAATCTTTCTTTCAAAACAAACCGTAGATCCTAAAGTTTGCAAGATGCTGTGAGAAGAACACACGAACAGAGGTGTCCTCGCCCCTACTGATCTGATCCAGGAACGGAAGTGTTTGTGGAAAACAACAGTGGCACATAAATAACACCACAGAAGAACAGAGTTGTACCTTTTTATTGGCACAGTAACTTTGCCAAGGCTGGTATGAAAACAAAGTTCCAAGGAGCAAGACACCGTGGTCTGAGGCCAACAGAAGCACATGGATAAGCAAGGCGGGTGCATCACAGGAGGGTTGAGGACATAAAGTGGGTGAGACATGCAGTGGAGCTCAGAGAGGACAAGCGTCTTGTGGGGCAGCACCACGGCTCGGACCAGCAAATCTCAGCATGCTTATTGGTACTGCGTAGACCTTTGAATGGATACGCCCCCTGCACACCCCCAGCTATGACTCTGAAGCCATATGCATTTAAGGGGGTGCTGCATCGTTTCCTGTAACCTCTACTGAAGTCAGGGGATGAGATTTCTATAAAGAGCTCACAGTCCGTGTGCCTGGAAACACAGGGCACAGGAAGGAACCGTCTCCTGATCAGTGAATGAAACACAAGACATCGGACTCCAGCCGTACGTTTGCAGAGGTTGGAACGGTGAAGCTAAAACAGCAACACAGCCTCGGGATTTTTCGGTACTCTACATTAAAAAAACCAGGTATGTAGGAAAAGAAAAGTTCTAGAAATGATTTTTTAAAGTCTGTATTTTGAAGAAAGGGAGCACCACCCATTGCATAAAATTATAAAATACAATAACAAACATGTAAATCATTAACAGGATTGTAATTCCAATAAAACGCAAACACCTACAAAGAAATAAAACCTAGGTCCTGGAGAGTGTATGAGAGTAAAATGACTGGAGGGCAAGATGCAAGTGGTCGGACCCTATAAAAACAGCTCTGCGGTGTAGGGGTCCCCCTCCTCCATCATCCTCTCCCTGCTCAGCCACACTTTGTCCGGCCTTTCTCTCGCTACCTCGGGGTAGCACGGCCCTAGGACCACAGAACCTGAAGATCAGAGTGCATCCCCGCAGAACGGATGAGAAAACACAGACACGCACACAGAGACACGCACACTCACACACTCAGGGAATCTCGTGTATTTAACTGGGCTGTCCTGTGCTTTTCGTGTAGATGCGGACAAAGCCCCTAGCATGTACCAGGGGCAGCCTCTGTCTGTGAACCTGGCATCTCCAGGCAGTGAGTCTGCAGTTGGGGCCCATCACAGGGTAGTGTCCCAGAACTTGGGGGGCGGCCTGCCGCAGGAGGCCCCCTCGGGCTTCTTCAGGAGCGTGGGCTTCTTGCACGGAGGTGGCGGAGGTGCCCTGGGCTCCGCGTGGTGCAGGATCTGTGGCCAGTCTCCTCTCTCCTCGCAGAGTTTCCGCCTCCAGTCCAGGAGCTCCCGAAGGGCCACGCTCTCATTCTCGGACAGCCTCAGCTGATGGATTACCTGGGGGACGGAAGCAGGGGGTAAAAAGAGTAGCACCAAATACTGTGAATGAATGAGAAGTATAAGAGCAACACCTGGACGCCAAGGCTCTGATGGGGTGGAAAGAGAGCTTGGACATCCACTCTAGAACCTCCTGGCTCTGCTGCCCTGGGAAACGGCATCCAATGCAGGTCGGCTGTGAACTGCCGAATTAGGACGATGAATGGAACTTGGAAATCAGTTAGGGTAAGTACCCTGGGGAACAGGCGATGTACCTCCAGTGGTACAGGAAAGACTCATGTCTGTTTGCCCTTTGCCCTCTCTTGTTATATACATTCTTACGACATCTTGGACTTTTTCTTCATTGAATATATGACGATTGTAATTCTGTCTATAATAGATGTTTCTGGATTTCTTCAGCTGCATCCCACTCCAGGATCCACCCCTCTGTCTACGCACAGTTACTAGTCAACACCTTTTAAGGTCATGTGACCCCAACTCTGACCATCATGCGTTAGCCCCAGGAGTCCACAGACATGGGAACTTCAGGGGTCTTTGCAGGAGGGCATCACCGCGTGCAAGTGTATTGGCTGCTCGGTCTGGCTTCCTTGGGGTCCCTGAGGGGAGGCAGAGCTTGCCCCCAGGGACAGCTAGGGCATGTGGCAGGCTGCAGGCTGGGGGCTCTGCGCTCTGCCATCAGACAGTCATCTGGAGCAGCTGCACGTGGCAGAAACCAAATTGGCCGTCAGTTCCGTAGTGAGTGTGCTGGTTTCACAAAATGAGATCCTGGACATCAGAACGGGACTACTGGGGAGAATTCAGAGGGAACGAGACGGCCTCAGGGCACCTACTACTTTGTTCCCACATCACTTCCATCCTTTCCATCAAGATAAATGAGAATAAAACAAAGCAGGGCACGGTGGTTGGCTTATGTGAGGAGAGTCACTTGAAAACAGCAAGGCCATCCGTGTTCCATACAATTCGAAAGCCAACACCTTCACCGGGACACCCAAGCCTCTTGTTTACCTGAGGAAGAAGATTTTAAAGCCTAGAATCACAGAAATGGGCTGACTGTCAAGAAACGATGTTAAAACACAGAAGCTGGGGGTCAAACCCATACCTGAAGTGCATAACTGGATTTCTGGGCTGGTTATTAGCAAAAGGAATTTCTCCCAATTGAAGCCTTGACAAACAGTGTGCAAAACAGGCCTGTGACCGTCCAATCCCCAAAGCAACCTCCAGGCACTGATAGAAAGTGAGTGGCCAAAGCAGTATACCCCCCTTAAAAGGGGTTTCTCCCTTGTCTCCAGGACTGCACGGAATGACCTGGAAGTCAGAATCCTCCTGCTGGGAGACTCTTGTGGAAGCCAGATTGCCTCTACTGTCAGGGAAGTGAGCCAGGAGAGCCGGGTGGAGGGTGTGCATAAAATCAGTTATTTAGTAAACACTTCAGAATGCTAAAGACGCGTCAGTACTTTTCTAAGCCCCTCACAAATATTAACTCATGCGATGCTCCCAAGAGCTCTACAAAGCGGTGCTAGCATTTAGCAGATGAGGAAACTGAGGCACAGAGAGGTTAAATCATTTGCCCAAAGTCACACGGAAAATGGTGGAACCAGGCGGGCTGGTTCCAGAGTCCCTCTTCCTATTACCCCACAGTGCCTGTCATTTGCCCAACAGCCGGTGTCCAGGACCTGATATATGCCAAAGACCAGCGTCCCTATATCATCTTCCTCTTTACTTCTTTTTCTCATTGGGATTTGCGTGAAATCTGTGTGTTTCTTTCACTAACATCTCTTAGTTCCTCTGTTTTCTCCACCAGTGGATGCTGTGTTGAATTGCCTCAGGTAGAAAACATCATCAGTAGTGTTGGTTTACACACAATGCTTAGCGTGCAATTAGAAATTACTATACATGGGAAGAGACAAGGAAACCTACCCCAAATCAAAAGAGAAAACAGATTCACAGATGATCCAGGTTTAGAGTTAGCAGATAAAGACTTTAAAATACCTGTGATTAAATGTTTAAAAGAACAGAGAAAAAGATGGACAAATAAAAAAATAGAAGAGTAGACATAAATAGAAAAGGAGTAGCAGAAGTACTGATAGAAGAGATATAAAGAAAGTGGCAAAGCAATATTCAGAGATAAGTTTCCAAAACTTGTGAATGGCACCTACATACATATTAAGAAGTTTGGAAAAGGCACGATAAATACACTCCACCACCAACAATAAGAAAAGAAGGCAGATCATATTAAAAAGGCCAAAGGTCAAAGAAAAATGTTTTCAAAATCTACAAGAAAAAATGCAATACCTTCAAAGGAGCAACAATGAGAATGGAAGCTGACTCCTAAACAGAAATACTGGAAGCCAGCAAACAATGAATCACAAGTTAAAGTACTGAAAGGAAGTAATTCAACCTGTAGGATTCTAGACTCAAAAAAAAAATCCCTTAAAAATGAAAGTGAAGTAAAGTGCTATTGGACAAACAAGAACGAGGAAGTTTGCTATCACAGGTCTTGACTATTTTTTTTAAGGTGAAGAAAATGATCCTAGATGAAAAAAAAAAAAAGGAAATTTAAGAGAGGATTAAGGACACTGGAATTAAATCCATGGGTAAATACAAGTTATGCGTTTGGAAAATGTCTTATAGACTTTAAGTCATATGTAGAACAACGCGCCAACCCTAACTGTAAAAGTCAGGAGGGGTTACGTGGAGTTCAGAGGTTCTGAGGTTCTAGCAGTATTAGGAAAATGACAGAAGTAATACAATTTAAGACGAAAGAAATCAAGGCTTCATGCTTTATTCTCTAGGCACGTACAAAAAGAATAATGATAGAATGTGTCATTAACAAATTATTATGAAATAATAAATTTCAATTCATCTAAAAGAAAGATGCAAGTATCTACATCTGTATCTATAAATGGAGGTCAATTCCGAACAAAACAGTGAAGCGTAAAAACGGAATCCAAATCCCCACCCTGCAGTTGATGCTGCTCGTCTGCAGCCGGCTGGCATGTGCTGTATTTATTTTCATGCTGTCGTGACCACACGCTCTGTCCTCTTATCAAGCACAAAATACACCTATGCTATAGTTATCCTCAACCCTAAACGCTTTTCAGCAGCTTTTCATAATGACCAAAAATATACACTAGGTGTGACCCTCTGCTAAGACCTTCGTTAACAGGAAAGATTTAGAGATTGAGTCACTCCATAGAAGCAGCCCGATCTGCTGAGAGTGACTTTCAGCAGCTGCTGATCTGAATTAGGCTTGTGGGGAGCGATTTTGACATAAAATGTCCCAAATCCCCTGAGTCACGGCTTCGCTGAAAAAAAAAAAATGCTCTCTATCCTTTCAAAGCTTCTCGACGTTTACTAAAAATATCTGAATTCCCAAGCACATTATAAAAGGTGAAACTTATACACACAAAGCATTAGAAAGCACTTTCTTAATGAGGGTATTGATGTCCTGAGTAATGTAGTAGGTACAGAACACCATTGTTGAATCCACCACCAAGAGCTCTCCAAGCTTCCTTGATAAGCAAAAATTTGACTGATGTTTGCAATAATCAGACTAATGCTCAGAATACACTCTCCTTTTGAGAGATCCCATGAAACTTTGTAGTACAGAGATTAATAGGTATTGAGTAAACTCTAATAGGTATAGAAAGATAGTTGCTGGAACGGCATAAATGAGATGCTAAAATATTAACATTATTGATCTCCATTTTAAAAAAACACAAAGAATCTTCACAGGTTGTGCCTTAAATGAAGGTTAAAATTCTGTGTAAGGATATTTGATAGGTCACTACTTTCAACACAATGAAGTTCAAAGGGTAGTTTAAAAAACTGATCTGTGAGACAATAAATGGATCAGAAGATGAAGACAGGATGCCCTGACTAATGATGTTTAATCTGCTTTATTTAGGTTTATTCAATGTATCAGGTTATGAGGCACAAGAGTCATATTTGTCACAGGCAGTGAAAGAGTTTTACTATTTTAGAAGAGCGACCAAATACAACTATGAATGTTTTTTAAGTTGTGGTCAAGTAACAGGTGAGGAATAAAAAAGTATCTGCGATGTTATCTAGCACGGTAAAAACATCTAAATCAGTGTTTTGTCATTCTTTAAATTTCATGTCCTATTTGTAGTAACAAAAACCATTACAGCTTCCCTTACCATTATTTGTTATTTCACAACAAGTTAAATATTATCATTAAAAAGGCAATAATGATTTTGTAACACAAAATAGCTTTGGTATCGAAAGGGAAACATTTCTTTTCATAAAGAGAAGTGACTCTGGGGCTTAAGGATGCCACTGGCAGTGTGGGTCTGGAGTCAGCTGGCTTCACCCAGGTCTCATTGATCCTGATTTATTCGGAGATTAAAGGATGTCTTATTGGTGTCTTTTAACTTAAATCGTGCTCCCCATTGCTTTAAAAGATGTGTATCTACAGCCCATACCACCACTTCGGATAGTTACTTCCTTACTTATTTTCTTTTCTGGCATGTTGTATAGACCAGTGTTTGTACATGAAAACATTCTCTTTCAGAACCAGACGGCAAGAGCTATAGTTGGGAAAGTAAGAAGTGTTCCACACCTAGGAACCTCTGGGCTCTACGTGGCGCTACCTCTGTGTGCCATGAAAATGACTGAACCCTGCTTTTAAAGGAATTTTTAGACATGCCAATGACGTCAGTGCCTTGACATGCTGCACGGGGCATGGAGATGGGGTAGGTCCACGAGCGGGAGGTTTTTTGAAAAATTATTTTTCACTGTTTACCTGGGGAAGGGGGCTGTATGGAGGAAGGTCTGGAGAGACTTCACAGAGGTGAAGGTGAAAAATGAAATGGGCCCCGGGTAGAAAGGGGGAGAGAAGGCACTTCCACGGGGCTTGATGTAGACAAGCACCAGGAATGACACTGAACTTCATTCTCTAACAGGGAATCACACACCCACGGGGACTTTGATTCTGGTGTGAACAGGGGTGGGATGGTTGACAAACCAGGACTCTCTAGCCAGGGCGCCCGGGCTGGGATCCTGAATCTGGGGTTGTGTAACCTTGAGCAAGCCCATCAGCCTCCTCACCTGTAAAGTGGGTGCACGGTGATCATCTACCTCAAATTGACGGATCTGGGCTACTTAAGAGTGCCCTAAAAATGTAACAAGTGCTCTATAAATGTGGGCGATTATGATTGCGTCATGGTTAACTCTTTGACTTGAGAAAATCCCTAAACATTCTGAACTATGATTATCCTGATGACTCAATCAGATAATGTTAAAGGAAAGTACTTCTCACAATTTGTGGCCCTATAAAAATATACAGTAGTCTTTTCCTTCCTTAGTAACGAGAAGATTTCAAAATACTGAGCAACACACTAGACTTATAACATAACTAGGATTTATATATGATTTACAACTAAAGAAAGTTATGCAAGAAGAAGGTCTAGACGTTTTTTGAATTTCAGAGTAAGATATAAAGGGCAGTAGTGAGTAGTTTAAACAACAGTTAAATGTTTTGGAAACTGGGATTTGTATATGTATTTTCAGGGGTCCTCAAGTTCTTGGGACAGCCTAAAATTTTTTGCTTTTTTATTTGTATGTGCTTTGGATCACTTGAATACCTACTTTTTAAGCTAGCGCTCAGTGAGATTTAATTTTCTGACTTCGTATGTTATTTACAAGCAGATTGACACAGGTAATATTGTGTATATTGTTTCAGGTTAATGAGAAAGAGGTAGATGGATTTGATATTCAAATAAGGCACTTTCCTCCAATAAACAGCTAAGTGATTTGACATCGTAGAGTAGGCTGCCTAGCAGTTCAAATAGAAGTGATAGACTGGGATTAATCAAAGGTACAAGATGGCAGATCCGTACCAAAGTTCATGCATTTGAGTCAGTACCAGATTCATATTTTCAACAGTAATTTCATCTAAAGAAAATCATACCTAACATAAATGTTGTGAATTTTAATGTTTTCTTGCTTTTGTAGGTTTTTGTTTCACTCAATTTGTAAATTGGCTCTGATTTTATAGCTGTAGTAAAAGCTAATAGGATAAAGAGATTTGACAGTAATGATATGTGTATACACTTAATTAACATTATAGTGAAATAATTTAAGAAATGTTAAGAGTCAAGGATGAATTTTTATTATTTAAAAAGGGTCATATATATTATAATATGCAAGTGGGGGAAAAATGCTGATCTAAGTGGGTAGAATTCCCCGTGAGTAAAATTAGTCCCTGTTTGACAAGACTATGGGTGTCCTTTAGAGTCTAAAACTGGTAAATTAGTAAATTAATCTCTGCCCAGCACAGTGCATTCAATGCACTTACATAGAGGGTCTGATGGAGTCAGTGTATGAATGCCAAGATGCATGTTTGAGAAAAGGGACAAATGTCATCACAGTGTATCAGACTTGTGGTTTCACTTTTTTGTAAACTTGGGGGGCAATTGAGCACCACACCTCCATCAGTTCCTGGGAAGGGAAAGGAAGAGAGAGCCTTTGAGCAATGCCAGACGGACTGTGGATGAATTCTCAGACTTGAGATGTAATTCACATCTCACGGATTCAGATAAGACCCTTTCAAACACTGTAAAGCCCTGGGAACATACTCAAAATGCTCTGCTGCTCTGAAATCACACAGGGTGTGAGGCGCCCCGGACTCATTAGTTACTCTGAATTCAGACCTGCCTACATGGGTTTGAATGGTTGGTGAGAGGGGTCATGGAAGAGCGTGGGACTGTCACCCTAGACTTCAGGGTGGCCAGACGATGCAATGCCTCGAGCCATCAAACAGGCTTATCCTATTCTACTGTCTGAATGTGTGTCCCCCAGATTCACATGTTGGGGTCCTACACCCAAAGTGATGGTATTTGGAATAAGGCTTTTGGGAGGTGATTGGGTCATGAGGGTGGAGCCCTCATGAATGGGATTAGTGCTCTTATAAAAGAGACCTCACAGAGCTCCCTCACCCCTTCTGCCCTGTAAGGACACAGCCAGAAGTCTGTGACCTGAGAAACAGACTTCACCCAACCCCTCTGGCATCCTGATCTCAGACTTCCAGCCTCCAGAACTGTGAGAAATAGAATTCTGTTGTTTATAAGCTACCCAGTCTGTGGCATTTTGTTACAGCAGCCAGAATGGACTAAGACATCTTATGCCCAGAATTATTATTTTTGGGTGTCATGGGGAAAATGGTACTATTCTATAACAGGTGCAAAACTCAGGCTTCTAGAAAAGGGCACACACTCTCTGTCAGCTTAAATGTCTTTGAAAACAAATTGTTTGGTGGAGGATCTAATAATACACTTGGAAATTATTCTGTGGTTTTTATTTGAAAATTTGACACCCGGAAGACATCTGGAAACTTCAGAGCTCAGGGTCCACTTGGATTAAGTATTTACTGGGAGCTGGATAATGTGACTCTTCCAACACCACTGGAAAGCAACACCTGAGGCACTGCGGGTAGGCTGCACTTAAGGGGTGGTCAGCATTTTAAATTGACACCCTGCTGTCAGTTTAGACCCCCTAAAACGTGGCCTGGCTTGCATATATAGCCCCACTTTCTCCCTTCTGCCCTTATGGAAGGATCGAGCAAGGGAGAAGCTAAGGCATCCCTGTTCAGTAAACAGGCATGCCTCCCATCAGCCCATGTCAAGCTCCCAGAACGTGTGAACAGACAGACAGATGATCACAGTCTGAAGTCATTTCCCTATGGGCTAGGATCCTCGTCCTGGAACAAAATCCCTTCCTTTCAGCAGATTTTTAACAAGAAGATTCCTTAATTGAAATTAATCCTTAGAAAATAGTGTTACTTAAGACACCGGTGATTACGACCTGAACAACTCAGGATGGGGTTAAAAATAATGTGTGTGTTTTTTCCCGTTATTGAGAAAAGTCTTGTTGATTTGGTATTTAAAAGACATGAATCTAGACTCCATCCTCTTCACCACCCCCCAACTCCAGGTTTGTGAACTGTTTTGTGTCTTCTAACGTCTAGGAGACGGCAATTAGACGTGAAGATAGAATCTGACTAAGTGACCTCTTGCAAGTTCTACATCCCTAAGTGGGACTTTTATAATCTGTGCACTTACCTTCAGGGGTTAAAAACCACAAAATCTCTCACAACCCAGAGGGAAGCACAACATTATGTAAAGGCTTAATGAGGTTTATTACATATATATCTACTTGCTAATTTTTAATGGTTTTCTATTGTGTCATTAACAGAGTCCTATGACATGAACTAATTAAAAAATGAGATACAAATTTTCTTCACTTCCTGTGGCTATGCATTTCTATGAATAATATTAATAAATGTAAATTAATAATTTGCTGCTGATTTTTACCTTAAGTCTTTCCCTTCTAGGATAAAAATAGTATTTGTTAAATAATTCATATGTAAAATCATGTTGCTGTTCATTTGTCACAGCATTGATTTTTCTATTGACTATTCACCCAAAGGTGAAAAGAGGCATTTACTGACATTTATGGAAATTAAAAGAAGACAGCCTCTTGGCTGACTGAATAGTGAATATCAGTGTTTCAAATGCAAATTCCATTTCCACTCATGCTAACAACATGTTGGAGGAAAAGCATTAAAAAATGAAATTTGAAAATCAGTCTATAAAACCGAAGTTTACCTAAATAGATCCCAATGACATGGCTTAAAATGAAATTTGATTCAAAAAGTCTCTGATTAAAGGGTTGTGTATTTTTAGAAAAAAAAAAATCAAGAAAATGATCTGAGAGCAAAACAGCATTTCTGGTTTAGGCAGAAGACAGTTGATCCCTCTTAATTCAGAAATAGTCATTTAGACAGCAATCCAATTAAGTTCTTTCTTGCTATTTTGTCTCCTTTTTCGCCTACGGGTTAAAAAAGGGAAAATATCCCTTAAAAGGAACAGGTTCTATTGGAAACAAGAGTATATCTGGACAACAGGCAGTGAGGGAAGGAAGAGAGGATTTTAATTTTTTCACCTTATCTGTGCAAGTTGATTTCTTTAAAAAAAATTAACCACCGTCCTTTATTTTTATAATAAGTAATATTATATTGGAGCACATTTAATATAATTTAAATGGACAGCTATTTGCATTTTGAGCTGATTTTAAGTCCATAGCTAAGAATAAAAATCGAATCTGATGAGTGGATGCATGTTTCTTCCTACCGATGGAAAGTTATAAAATAGAAATTCATGATTGTGCATCACACGACAATTAATTTGTGACATTTCAGGATATGGATTTTGTATGAGTTCTGGTCTCTTACCTCAATTCACTTAAAAACATGGCAGTACCAGTATTAGTGACTAGAAGATTGTAGCAAAAACTAATAGCATATATTTAGAGTACATTTATAGTAATGACATATTACATTAATGGGTTCAAATACAGAGAATACATGGAAAAATATAAATCTATTATAACGGAAACATAGAAAGTAAGAGTATTACAATTCCTTTAAAAGTATTTTTCTTGGGATTATATGGGAGGCTCACTGCAAATACCAGGAGGTATTATTAAGGACAAATAATCTACTAGATTTTCTGTCTCTAAAGAATAAGTCTGTTTATAAAATTTGCTTGTTCAAAAATCTTCAATGCTGCTGCCTTGCTCTAGCCTAAAGAGTCAAGTCCACACACCTTAGCATGTTACAGAAAACCCTGTATTTTCTGACCACACTAATTATTCCAGCTTCATCATCACTCACCCTCACATAAACTCTATACGTCAATTCAATCAGATGTACCCAGAACACACTCTGTAATTCTATTTATCTTCTCTGTAACAGTCCCAGCTTGTATGCCCAGATACAGAAAGCTCGAAGGTTTCCAGAGCCCATTTCAAGCATCACCTTCATGATCTTGTTTCATATTCTTAAAGCATTGTCACAGGTTATTCTAGTAAAATCTCATAACCATGTGAAATAAGCAGGTTAAGGATTATTAGCCTCTTTTCATAGATGCTGAAATTCATCTTTAAAGCCCAAACTCACTTGGCTAGTCAGTGGTAGAGTCTGGATTCAAACCCAAGTACATTGAGTTTAGTCGACCTTCTTAATCACGTTGACTTCCAAGAAGTTTTTCTTGTCTGCTAATCAATGAACACACGTGCTTTCAATGATTATGAGACAGAAAGCGCCATGATGGGGTCCATGGGACTTAGAATCGCGCGGTGTGACCTGCTCCCTCAAGAGGCTTTCATCTGAGTATGAGCAACAGGACATAAAAACGTAAAGAGTCAGATGAACAAACAAGCTTAAACAGGACGTCAGCACAAAAACTTCATGAGGAAGCACAGCATTAACTGATTAATAAATTACAGACGCAATGACTGTTGTTGGGATACAGAGGAGACATGACTCATTTCAAAGCCAGTACGGCCAAGAGATTTCTGTTGGGCTGTGGGATTTGTTTTGGACTAAAAGGATGAGTTGGACACACAAAGAAGAAAGGCAACTTGGGTCGAGTGGGATAAGGAATGGTGTCCACACTTTTGTTCACGTCTACATCGACAATGACCGAAAAACAAAAGAGAGAGAAAACACTGTGCCACGTGGTATACAACTTGAGAGTTAGCTTTGAACTAGTCATGCAGATGTGAATAAGTCAGAAAGGAGATAAGACATAGGTATGAAAGTGAGGAAAGCAAGGGTCACGACCATGGCAGATAAGCACTCCACAGCCTCCAGAGGATGGAGGGTCCAAGTCCAAGGATACTTAACCTCACTGTCCAAATGGCCAGTATCTTCACTGGCATTGCTGTGTAGGGCACAGTTTACCTGTTAACTTATTCATTCCTCAAAATACTTATTTCCGGAAACAATCACAATCTGTGTTATGGTATTAAATATAATTAAAGAAGAATGAGGAAAACCACTTCGTGAAACTGAATGCTAATAAAACTATTAGCCCAATCCAAATGGATTTTAAAAATCAACTATATTTAAGAAAGGGGCATAGTTTAGCATGGGGGAAACATCTTCTCTGTCCTCAACCTTGAGTCTCCCTCCGAAGTTTAGTTACCAGTTAGAGCCACCTAAGTTTAGTTACCAGTTAGAGCCACTGAGAATGAGAGATAAGAGAGGCAATTCCTTCTAATCATTAAGTGCACAAATAGGTCCTAAGAGTATTAGACAATTTCTCCAGGAGGCCCAGTTTATTATAGGGGTCTCACTTTATCCCTGAGTAAAATAAATTCTATTGATTTGGAGGGATTTCTGTGTGACCAGTTGTTAAGAAATACAAGCTTTGCTTTTACATATTTATGACTCGGTGGGAGCACCAGTGATCATTATTTTGTATTAAAATGTCTGATAAGCAACATTCCAATAATCCTATCATCAGAAGACATGAACAGGCATGATTTTTACCACCTTAAAGAATAAAGATTGCTAAATAATAATGGAGGCTAAACTTAGTGAATTAAGGACTATAAATAATGCTCAGTAGCAACCCCTGAAACATTAGGCCAAATAAATGAGAAAGGGTACCAGTTTACATTACCCAAGATGCTGTAACAGGCAAACCACAAATACCAGTGGATTGACACAAAATCCACCCATTTTAGCCTTGTTCATGTTAAGGCTAAAATGGGTGTCTCTGATCAGTGGATGGATGACCTCCACGTAGTCACAAATGTACTCTGCATCTTCCTGGGTCTTGGAGTATTGTGTATCCAGCTTTTGGATGGGAAAGGGCATAAAGCACTCACAGTCCAAGGGAGGTTTGCACGGGCCAAGGCTGGAGGGAGCTCACATCAGTACTCCTGCTCCATTGGCTGTATCTCAGTCACATGACCACTCCCAATCAAAAGCATGCTGGGAAACATAGTCTAGCTAGGCGCTTCCAAAGAAATGGATTTGGTGGGCACTGTGTCTGCCAGGGGTGGTGCCTAGGGGTCAATGACTGTGTCTTTAAGACACAGTCATTGCAAATCATGCGGGTACAAGTGCTAGAGAAAATAGAGAAAGGAAAAGAGATGTCAGGAAGCATTAGAAAGGAAAATTGACAAGATTCTGCCAAAGTAGGCAACATACAAGAGCAGATCTTTTTAATCAAGACTCCTTTCCCAAAATAGATATTAAAAATCACCTGCAAGTGTATACAATTAATTTAAATCCACTTGGGCTTCAAAATCTAGGCTTTTTATGTCATTGACTTTATGACACTTCTCCCAATATCATAGTTCATCTGTTTTAGAACCTATTTCTGACTCTGTCAGAAATGACAGTTTCAAATAATAGTGTAATCATAGAAATCAGAGAAAAATCAGGTCTTGGAGGTCTACTAAGGTCATAAAATACATTCCTTTACCAAGGTTGGCTAGATTACATTTCAGCACCATGGAAAACTTTCTGTTCCTTTAGCCTAAATTTTTCTTTCAAAGTTGTCAGGCCCCATTAATGTACAGAGTAGTACACTTAATAAGTCAGAAACTCTGGGGCCCCGGTTCCCAGGTATCAATCTTCCAGTTCTCTGTATCTGGAGCAGGAACAGAGCTATTTGTCTTATATTTTCCACTTATAAAAAAGGCAAACCTGGTTAATGGTTTTGAAGAAAGACAAGGCAATACAGTCATAACTGGGATTTTACATTTAGCCTCTTGCTGTCGTTTATGACTTCAAAGTTCCCTTTTTCTAGAGTTAACACTTATAGCTAATGGTAATTTCTACTGCTCTTCAAGGAGACATCTAGCCATATTGCAGAATGGAGTTACTCCATTCCAGCCACGCTGGCCATCTTGCGATCCAGGCCGGCTCCTGTCCAGGGTCTTTGCTCCTTCCCCACCTGGAGTGCTCCCCTGACCTCAGCCTGCAGAGATATCACAAGACCCTTCTCCTTTTTAAAAACATAGTCACCATGTATACTTCAACAAAACAAACAAACAAAAAACACATAGTCACAATTCTGCATTCTCGTTCCTTTCATATTTCTTAAAATTGATTTTTCCTCATTGATAATAGTCATTGTCGTCACTGGAAAAACGTTCTGCATTTAAATACATTTAGGATACACATACGGTGCAATTCTATGAAGGAAAAAATACAAACTATAGGATTTGTCTGTGTTATTTTCCAAGCTTCTATATATCTATACAGGACATGTCCCTTTCCTGTTGAAAACACGGCCATTTAACTCTTAACCATAAAATTAATTTACTGCCTTCATTGCTTGCCCATAATATGGAAGTCACGAGTGGTGCATACTGATTTCCCGAAACCTCAGCTGTGGGAAGAGCTTTCTATGATAGATCTCCTTCGGTTTGTAGCTTACAAGTGAAATACACATATTTCCTTTGGAAAGGGTTATCTAATTTCTATTCCCCATCATGTGTTTTAGAATTACCCCCTTAACATGAAAGGAAAAGTGTCTACATTTTGTTATTTTATCTAACACACGGTTTCTTTTCCATGCCACAATATAGTTCAAGCAGTCCATGTGACAAATAAAATGAATACAGAAAGAAGGCACTGGGTTTATTGAGTGCTCTGCAAACTCTTCATTTCTTTGATATGTGACATTACAAAAAGGCTCCTTTGATGGTTCAGTAAAACAAACCACATAACAATTCGCTTCTTGGTGTGGATCGACTGCATATTGATTCTGTTAGGGCTTTCACTGGCGGCTGTGACGGAAGGGAGTAGATATTTATTAAGCTCTCAGGCCCTGGATTGCCACTATTTTATCAGAAACCATCCATGATTTCTTACATTGAATATTTGAATATTACAGATATGAAGAACAACTTTTACTGCTCTTTTAAAAAGCCAAAGAATATTAAAAAAAGTTTGGCAAGAAATACAATGAATGGCCACAATGAAGATCGAAGATTGTAAACCACACAATATTACTGGGCAGAACAGATAGATGAGAGGAATAAAATGTCAGGAAGTGAAACCTGGTAAAGTTAAAATGAGAATGTAAATACAAATTAACTATGCTCAAGTAAAAAGTAATCTCATTTTTCAATGTCAAGTGTGGACCCCTAAACAGATGTGTAAATAGCGATTTTATGCCGAGGGCAAGCACTGAGCGCTTTATTTCATCCATCCTCTCTGCTGCCCTCCTGCCTTCCGGCCTGCCCTCTTCTGCTCTGCTCAGGCTTTCGCTCTATTTATAATCCGTGGGCTCCCTGTGTCAGGTTACCTGGCCCCCTGAGTCAGCATTGCAGTCTCAGCACAAACACGAACAGGTCCCTCTAGGCTGGTGGGTGTGTTCTCAGTATTTCATTCAGTGCTGAGTCTCTTCTCCCCACTGACTTACCTCTAAGGGACTGCATCATGCCAAATGGTATAAATTTAAAAAACAATGATTTCACATGTTACAAAACGGCAAGTAGATAAACGGCATGGTATTTTTATAAACACTGTCTAATTCAAAACCCAACATGAAGTGGCTTCCTCAACCTCTGCAATTCCAGTGTTGAGAACTGGGAAATGCCACAAAGCCCCCCTTCAGGACTAGGATGTGGGATTCCACGACGTCACACCTTCACTGCTGGTTTACCTGTGCCCTGGGGTGCAGAAGGACATGAAGAGTTCGCCTCGGTTCACAGCCTGGACCTACCAAGCCTTCTACATAAGGAGCATAAATGATCACAGCCACATACTCGATCCGGCTAGTGTCTCAGCTTCTACTAGTTCCAAATATTTTAAGCAAAATTGATTTTTACTACTTTTACATAAAGTCCTTACAGTTTGCAAATTGAGTTTAAAAATACGATGGAATAGAACATAAACTACATTTTCTATATTCTGTACCTTGAGAAAAGAAGCTATTTGTGGAGGTGCTACCCCTATTAGAAAATTGTTTACATTTACATTAAGAATAATGCACACTCTATGTAAAACTTGAAAGATGAATGGATAAAGAAGATGTGGTACATGTATACAATGGAATACTACTCAACCATGAAAAAGAACAAAATAATGCCATCTGCAGCAGCATGGATGCAACTAGGGATGATCATACTGAGTGAAGTAAGTCAGAAAGGGAAAGACAAACACCATATGATATCACTTTTATGTGGAATCTAAACTATGGCACAAGTGAACCTATCTACAAAACAGAAAGAGACTCACAGATATAGAAAACAGACTTGCCGTGGCCAGTGGGGAGGAGCGGAGGGAGAGGGGGATGGACTGGGAGTTTGGGGTTAGTAGATGCAAACTATTCCATTTAGAATGAATAAACAACAAGGTCCTACTGTATGGCACAGGGAACTATATTCAATATCCTGTGATAAACCATAATGGAAAAGAAAATAAAAAAAGGAATGCATATATATGTATAGCTGAGTCATTTTACTGTACAGCAGAAATTAGCATAACATTGTAAATCGACTATACTTCAATTTAAAAAAATAGAGAATAAAAAATAAAATTAAAAAAAAACCCTTTGATATAAAGTAACTTTTATAGATAATAACAATAAAATCAGATTAGTGTGTCAGTCAAAATTCTTCTTTGCAAGCAACAGAAACTAACTCTAACAGGTAGGAGATTTATTGGAAAGCAAAATAATTGGACGTGAAGTTAAGGACAGGTTTGGCACATGGGCTGCACCCAAGGTGAACGCGGTGACCGGCGGTCACAGACACAGGCTAACATCTTTGGCCACTGGAGGGAACCACTGTGGCCAGATGACACCCCCATGGCGACATCTATCCTCGTCCCTTCCATCGTATGTCTCTCAACCCATAACCCATGGTGGATAGACAGAGCCCATCTCACATGCATTTATCCAGCTCTCAAAGGAAGGGAGGAAGGTGAAATCTCTCTCCTTATATTATCATGGTGGTAGGCCAGAAACTTAAATATGTGGCCAGCAGCTAAGAATACAAACCACAAATGTCCACTACAATTACTTAAGATTTTCACCTTGACCAAAACTTCTTTAAATTTTATGTAAAAGTTGGATGACTCCTCCATTGCTTTTAATGTCATGGTAAGCTCACTTTCAGAAACAAGACATAGGATCTTGACATCCATTCAAACTGTGGACACTGCATTTTCCCTATGACCTCTGACAAATTACTAAATCTATTTCTTGTTTTCTTTATCTACAGTAACACCCAGACATTTTATCTTCCTTAAAGGGATTTCATTAAAATCACTGATGATGCTAATTAAAACATAGATATCCTCAAATAGGAATTCAATTTTTAGTCAACATTTAATTTTATTGCTACATGCCCAATCAGTTCAGGGCTGATTTTATAGAATTCTTATTTAGTAGCATTACTAGAAAGTCTAGAATTCAATATGCCTGTATGTGTCCATATTTACTATATAAATGTCATACAAGAAGCATTTATGCTGAGAGATGTGTGGCCATTCAAGGCATAGTTCCACATAACTGTTATAGGTCCCCAACACTGACACGTGTGTCCTGCCAGGAGAATGCCCACACCAGGCATGGAAGAAAATGAGCCTGGTTTTCCATTTCCTTGAAAATATGCCCTGTGAGATAACTGGAGATTGTTTGCATTTGAAAACAAGCCCTTATTGAAAACTGGGAATGGAAAATTATTCCCGGTGGTCTTTCCCATCTCTCTTTGCATCTTAGCCAAATCCATGAAAGATCAGA
Organism: Lagenorhynchus albirostris; assembly: GCF_949774975.1. Lineage (NCBI taxonomy): Eukaryota > Metazoa > Chordata > Mammalia > Artiodactyla > Delphinidae > Lagenorhynchus > Lagenorhynchus albirostris. The sequence continues at coordinate 75,603,727 of NC_083112.1, read as the reverse complement.
GGGAAAGTTCCAGAGATGCCTATTTTATGCACCTTCTTTCAAAATTAACCCTTTTCTCTATGAACCCTGGAAAGGCTGTATCTATCACTGTGCTCTAACGTATAGGAGACGGTCCTATAATAAAAATCAAGCCAATGTTCTCTACAAGCAGGTTCTCCCGTGAATTATCATAGATAAAGCAGCTGTAATGCTTACAAGGTAAAGTAAATGCATCTCTAAGGAACAGAGGGGAGATTAGGACAATCTATTATTGCAAGCAATCAGTACTTTTTTTTCTATTTCAATGCCTATATATCAGCGTAAGTGATTTCAGCATATTGTCTACTGTAAGATTTATTTTTAAGATTAAATTATTGATTTTTCCCACTAGCTCATCAGTGTTATTTTAAAAATCTCAGCTGATAAGATAACCGTGCCTATATGATGTCAAATGTTCAGATGAAAAAAGATCTTTGGCTGGATAATTGGTTTCATGAAAACATCTGAATACTTGACTGAGTTTTTAAACGATTTTAATGTAGATATTTGACAAAGCAAAAGTTGTGCTGTAACTTCATAAAAAATAATCTTGCTGCTAAAGCAATAATCTTTAATATATTGATAATAAAATCTTTGATACATTGTTGGTTGTGTACCACCTTCAAAGCAAAGTCATATTTTTTGAAGATACTTATTGAAGGCAGTATTTTAAAACTCAACATAAAAAGGACACTAAACTATTGATATGAATCCTTTATTCTTTCTACAAACACCAGAGTTTATTTTAAAGTGACAATCCTCTTTATTTTGGCAAAATTTTTGAGGCCAAACACATTGCGCATACACGTGAAATTACTGAAGCACATCAGAACAGTTTTGTGAACTGCAATCTCATTTTGATTTTGCAGTGTTCTGATCATATGATAGTTTACAAATGAATTTGGATTACATGGAATTTGAGGTGGAAACTGAGAGATAATGGCCATGAAACCACAGGGACTTCAAGCATTTTCTTTCCATGTTGTCCTCACTTACAGCCTTCCTATTTCAGCTGAGGTCCAATGCAGGAAATACTGATGCCATTCAGCAGATGAAATATACCCTTCACCTGACAGTGACTTTAAAATGCCACTACATAAATTATGTCAGAACAGTTCATATGAAACCATCTATTAATTTTTATTTGTTTTGAATGTTCTTCTTTTTTTGAAACCAGCAGAAAATAGAGAGCAGTCACCTGATACAAAGGGAAAGAGAATGTTGAGGTGAAGAAACTTACAGCAGAGTTGAAAATAACTGTGTTCCCTAGTCCAATAAGAACAAACACTCTTGGTCACACCTTCGTGAATCTCTTGTAGGCATTTAACATCAATTACCATAGCAAAGGTAAGCATTGAGGGGTCATTACCTGAGTGGTGTGACTCTCTCTATGTCTCTGAAGGGAGGAGGTCCCACTCCCAGACAACCTGGAGAATCCATCGTCTTCAGGTAAACCTATGGAGGTCAACACAAAATAGCCGTTAAGTTGTGTGTTCTTTCCCCAAATAAAGTAAGTCGTGTACTTACTGAACAAATTAAAATGGTGACATTTCACGGATTGAAATGAAGGTCCGTAAACACTCATTGAAAAATAAATTTCCCAAGGCAGCATGGTAATACCAGGTATTGCTGGAGTTCCATCTAATCAAAGAGGAAATATACTGACAAAAAAAGCTGAAATGATCATGAAGAAATATGTCATAATAGCACAGACGTGGGCAAAGAAGTACTGGAGGGGAGAAGGAAAACTTTTCTAGAGGCTGCAAATAGTCTGATGAAACACAGATGGGGAAAGAGAAGCCTGTGGGCAACGAAGGGTAAATGGGTCCCTGGGGTGACAGTTTGCTTCCCATTTGTGGGGTAGCAGGGTGGCTGAGAAGGGATGGAAGACAGATAAGATAAGACACCATCAAGTCTACGTGTCAGATGAATTGTATTGACTATCGTTCATTCTGCACCCAAAGGAAAGGAGGAGATTGGGTGAAATTCCACGCAGAAAAGGTCAGGGTAGCTGCCCGATCACAACAGACCAATACATAACCAACCCTATAGGCTCAGTGGCGGGTCTGAGGCAACTTATATCTCCCACGATACAGAAGTACCCTCAAGGCTCCAAAAGGTTGTAGTAATTATCCCTCGTGACCCAAGCAGGGTTTTCCATCGTCAGCCTGGCTGACGTTTTGGGCTGTGTAATTCTCTGCTGGGGGTCTGTCCTGTGCATCTCCTACTCAGTTGTGGCAACCAAAACCGTCCCCAGACATTGCCAAATATCCCCCGGGAGGCAAAATCATCCCTGGCTGAGAAGCACTCTGAGAGAGGGATCAATCAGGTGACTTACTGATAAAAATGAATGGACTAAAGAGTAACAACTGTCCAAGGAAAGTTCAACCTAGACAACTTTAGATTCTGAAGTGATTGCTCCTCTCCTCTGAAATCGTAATTAACCAGTATGGTATAACGGATTAAACATGTACAGGATTCCTGATTTAAACATCATTAGAAAACCACTCATAGTTTTCCAGTTAGAGAGTTAGTTCTGCAGAGAAGTCCACGTCATCCTGTTAACACATAAGAAGTCTTCCCAGTTGATCTTGATATATATACAAATACCTTGGCGTGGAAGGGTTAGTTCATTGAGACTGGGCAGGAGAGAGCCAGTATCTAGGAAGTGATAGACATACGGATGGGTGGTCATGGGGGGACTGGGTCTTGGTCAAAAGTAATAGCAATGTCTAAAGTTGCCCAGGGGAATACTGTATCGAGACCCGGGTAGCAGGTGTGGGGAAGGGTCCAATCAAGCAGTGAGTGTTAGAGTGATCGGAATCAATACAGAGGAAGGGTGGGTGGAAATCCAAGATCACACACAGGTTGCGTTCCAGGCAACTAGATAAGCATAGTCACAATAAAATGTATGTCCAGGTAGCAGGGCAAAGCTAAGAGTTTGGGATTCATGGGAGATGGGGATGAAGGGCCCATTGACAAGCAAGACAAATGTCTGCTGCTAGAGAATCCGGTTCACTGGACGTCTTACAGAGACTAGGAACCTGGGGAAGGAGAAGAGTGCTGTGATCCGTTTTTTAAAACGAAATGATCAATTAGAAGATTGCTCGCTGAATCCGAACAGAAAGTCAGCTTAGTGCAGATCCAAACTCAGAGCCAAGTCATTAGCATGAACTGCTCTACACAGTGTCAACTAAATAAAGTTAGGGAATATCTAGGTCACCCTCTGAACAAGGCGCTGGGAAATGCGCCAAGACTCAAGAAAAGGTCTGCCTCCGAGGATCTCAAATCTTCACGGTAATGCTTCTTAAGCAGAATACACAACAGAATGACTTAAGGGTTCCACAGGGCACAGGTGGCGTTGAGATGGATCTGGAGAAAGCAGGGATTCACTCTGGGTGAGGGATTAGAGGAAGAGTGACGGTGGAGATGCCAAAGGCTGTGGACCTTCCAGGATGGGGAGGATTTTGAAAGGTGAGCGAGGTTGAGGAAGGTCAGCCTGGCCAAGGGAACGGAAGCGCTGAAGCATCGTAACATGGAACACGAGATGTCCCCACGTCCTGGGGGTGGCCTGTAAGATGGCCGAAGTAGGGGACCTGGAGGGTGTAGTCCAGAAATTAAAGGCGTCACCTAACACTTCACAGAATCTGGCGATATTTGAAGGCAATGGGTAGCACTGTAGATTTCTGAGAAGGGCTGTAGCACCAGGGTACCGAAGTGGTGGGTGCAAAGGCATCTCTTACCTGTCGACTAAAGAAGGGTCAGGACAGATAGAGTCAGTGTCGGGGGTGGGGATGGAAGGTTGGGTGGTGACAGAGAGAGAGTGACAGAGAAGAAAGGGGCACTGGAGAAATTCTGGGAATGTCATTTCCTCTTGGTGATGCAGGAGGTGAGGGGGCTCCAGGGGAAGATGACTCTGGGGCAGCACTGACCCTGAAGGTCATAGCAGGGAGGTGAGAAAGCCCGGTTATGGCGAATACGCATGGGAGTGTGAACCCGGAGGCGCAAAGAAATAGCTGGAAGCACTGAAGGTGCAAAGGAGATTAGAAAAGGCAGGGTTTCTTTTTTGGCCAACAAAACCTTTTATTTTGTTGCCATATTAGAAGCAGTACTTTTTAAAGGCAAATGATCTAAAAATGGCACCAAAGACACACGCCATGAAGGAAAAGAAAATGTATCAATACTTCTATTCGAACCTTAAAAATAAATACACTTTAAAAATATCAAAAAAGTAAATTGCAAATTAAAAAAGAACAACATAGAACATTTAAATACACCAAATAAAAGGCTCTATTATTCTTAAAACATCCTACAAGTTAAAATAAAGGACCTACTTTCATATTTTAAAATATGGGCAAAGGCTCTGTACAGAAAATGAGAGACTTTAAGTGCACTAACTAATAAGTTTATTTTCATTAAGTATTCCAAGAAGTGCACATAAAACTACAATAATTAACCCATCTTATCTATCAAGACAACAAATATCTCAAGACTTTATTACAGAAATTTCGTACATATAAAAGCAAAGGGAATATGGAGTGAAACTCCATGGACCCAACACCAAGCTTCAGGATTTTCAGTATTTCAGTCTTGTTTCATCTACTTCTCATTATCTTTTTAAAAAATTACAGAAATTATATTATTTCACCTGTAAATTCTTGAACACGTGTCCCTCATGTAGCTAAGGGACATTGTTACACAGAGGCATCAGAAGAACCCCAGAGCCTTGGGGTAGAGAATCCCACTGTGCTTTCCCACGGGGTTGAAGACCCCTGATTGGTGCTGGCAGCACATTCAAGGTTCATCTGAAGCCCCTTATTTGTTGACTTCCATCGGAAGTGGGATCTCCATCACAGAACCATTTCTCACACATACTTATAAACCTGCTCTAGTTCTCTCAGGGCACAGCCCTCTCCCAGACCAGACTCTGGGGCAATAATTCCCAGCAAACACAGTTCTACGCCCCTCCTTCCATGTACTCTTTCTGCGGCAGCAACAGTGTGCTTCCCTTCCCTTGAACTCTACCCACATACCCCGACTTCCATTCATGTCAGAGGCTCCGAATCATAATGTCTGAACACCAGTGTAGACCATCAAAATGACCTGCGTGTTTGACTATACACACGTGGGTACTTGGGTCTATGTGTAAACAAGTTATAAGGCATTGATTCTAGTATTATAGCCTGTGTGGTCTTGGAGGAATTAATTCACTGCCTTACACCTCATCTATGTCATGTACATAATTCTAGTTTTTATTGGATAAATCCTCAGGGATCTTCTAGCTCTAAAATATCGAAGACTTTTATGGTATCTGTGTATAGGTAATATTTATTGAGAGCTAATTTTAGCTAGCATCATCGTACTGATACTAAATCCTCATAACAATCCCACAGGGCAGGTCCTTTGATTGTCCCCATTTTTAAGCTGAGAAAACTGAGAATTGGAGAGGTTAAGTCATTTTCTCAGGGTCATGGAGTTAGCGTGCATCAGCCCTGGGTCCGAGCCCAGGCGGAGAGGAGCCGCGCGACACTGCTAGGAAATGGCAGAGTCAGCAGTTCCATCCGCCATTTTCAACCCGACTTCTCAACTACAGTGGAGGACACTGAATTAAATGAAGTCCAAATTAGAAATTATTCAATATGACTTCAAAGTATCTTTAATGAAACGGAGGAGTGGAGCAGGGCTTTCTGAATGCCTGAGGAGCTTGCTTTCTTGACAAACCTACGTTCTGCTGCTCAAAATAGATCATTGCACCAGATTCTAGATTGTCAAGTGAAGACTTGCTTCCCCTGGAGGTTTGGCTCTGAATCAGAAAGCAGTACGAATTCCAGAGAATCTATACAGTTCCTATAAAAAAGATGAGGTTGTAAAACCTATATTTGAATACATTTCATGGATTCTAACCAAGGGCTCCTTCGCTAGGGGTCTGGATCTTTCTTGAGCATGAGTGAAAAAAGCCATTCTCCAAAGTTCCCAGAGTCGATGTGGTTTGGTTCAATAGCACTAGGTTCAATGTGGCCTTGGAGTCTATAAGAATGCAGAGCTTCTGGTCTGGTAAATGGCCTCACCCAGTACTTTATCACCATAGATTATCCTTACAATGCACCGAGGATAAACACAGCACAAATAAAGAAAGACAATCTTCAGAGAATGGTAAATGGAAAATCAAATGTAATGACTGTATTCTTTAATTGTCATTTTTTCTGAGTCCCAGCCATAAAATGTGTAGTCATCACGCAGCAAGAAAGAAAATCATACTGAACATAAAAATGGCCTAGATAGAATTTGTCATATCCTTATTTCCCCACTAAACATCTTTAGATTCACAATATTTTGTTTGCTATAACTACAACGTTCTAGCAACTAAAAACTGTTCTCTAATCTAATGATAAATAACCACAAGTCCAGGGAATAATTAAATATACAAAAAAAGATCTAAGTCTGTGTTCGCATCAGTAAAAGGATGGCAATTAAAGTAAGTGATAGCTATAATTACCCACACATAACTATATTTCAGCAAATGAACAAACAGATAATTATTTCTGGGAAGCAGAGGTAGCATGCAGATACTGGCATTCCAGAGAAATCGTTTCCTTGAAAATAACACTACTTCTGACTCCATGAAAACTTCAAGTTATTTTAAACATTTATTCCCATCTCGTGCCTTTATTTAGTAAGCATATTGACTATACGCTGTGAATTGGGAACCAGTACGACTAACCGATTTGAGTTATAATGACCATGTATATATCATGTGCTGTACATATATAACATCTGATCAGTTTTTAGCATACCGACCAGGAGAGGTTTTCTGACTCTGGTCCCGGCATAGGACTTACTGGTTCTTATGAAATAGGCAACATGATCCCAGTCAGTAAATGCTGTTACTGAGTGCCTGCCTGGATACCCAAGCATTGCACCAGCATTTGAAGGTTTCAGGAGCCCAGAAGCTCATGGTGTCCTCACAGGTACATCAAAATAAACATGTCATGTTGCTTTGAAAGACTGAAATCCCAATTGAAATAATTTTCCTTTTGTGCACATAACTCGAGATTTTCAAGTGATCTTCAGTGAACAACAACGCAGAACTAGCTCTATTTTAAAATCTGGTCTCTATGAGCATTTAAGGGATAACGTGTAAATCTCTGTTTCAGGGTTTGAACATACGCTATCAGTTACATACTGAAGTGTTGAAGCCTGATATTCCTAAATATTGAATTTTATATGATTAATTTCAGGCAACATACTCCACAAAAATTTCCATTTGGTCTAGAGAGTTTTTTGGTTTGTTCTGTTGGTTTTGGGGGTTATTTTGATTTTTAGAGTAAGACTCAGAGTTTTTTGTGTTAAGTTTTCTAGGACCATTTACCAAGCCATAGCTTTTGGCTTTTGACTCAAAACACAGACAAATTAAATATTTTGGTAAAGGGGAGTGCCTATTTTCTCTTTCCTTGTGGTAGAATAAGATCACCCAAGGTGAGCTAGGGAGGATGGCGGGGAGTAAAAATTTAATAAAAATGAAAGGATATATGTTACCTTTTTAAATGTTTTTGCATTCAGTTTTGATCATCCAATACATTTTAAATTCCCTTTTTGTTTAGCAGCTATCATTAAATACTCCAAAATTGGAAATAAAAAATGAATTAATTACCTTCTTACTAGATATATGCAACCTTCGTGAAATATTCTCTTATCACATACTTGTTGACTTACTGCTATCACTCAAATTCCATTGTTATTATTTTAAGAATATTGAATTTCAGTATAAGGGTATACAATGTTTTTGTTATCCTTTTTGTAAAGGGTTATCATCAGAGATTTCAGAAAGCAATGGTTTTAAAAGAAAGATCATATCTCCATATTTCCATCTAAACATACACACACACATAAATCTGAACGTGACACATTAACATGGAAAGTTTTACAAAATGTCTATTTTAATCAAGTTGGAGTAATCCATCATAAACACTCAGTTTTATTTTAAGGATAGAAAATCAGGAGGTAATTCTAACATGCAACAAATAGGGCTGGGTTATTTTAAATCATGTTCGTCCTATCTGATGAGATGCTATGCATCCTGTACAATTAACAGCCAACTGTAAGCAATGCAGACCTGCATTTGTTGACCTAGAGATAGACCACGTGAGATTTCTAAGGGAAAAAAGCAGATTGTTAAAACCACATGTACAGTATAACTCAAGCTTTATAAAAACAAAACCAAACATCTTATATAAACACACACATATACTTGTATGAAAAAAACCAGAATTCTACACAGTGGAATATTAGACACGTTTTGGGTATTTCTGGGTAATACAAGGAATGGTAGGTTTTACTCATTGTTTATTCTTTCCTGTATTTTCCAAATTGTCACATAAAACATGTACAGCTTTTGTAGCCTGCATAAAATTAAAACGCCAGATGAATAGTAATATGTTGTTGAAGAAGAGAGGAGAAAACTTAGGAAAGACCCATGCTCTGGGAACCTGGGAACCGGTACGTCTGTCTGTTCTTGGTAACTGCAGCTCTTTTCCCTAGAAATCTTTACCGCAGGTCTAAAAATCCTTCTGTATCTTCCCAGTGTCATTTCCTCCCATCGTACCAAAAAGCCTCTGTCTTACGAGCCAAATACTTCCAACCAATCGTTACATGGAATCCCTGCTTAATATGGGGGGAGGGGAAGCATTCAGAAACACTTGGGGGCTTTTTCTCTGTGTGTGTGATGAAAACAATCCTTCTTCTGCGTGCCAACAGAACACTCCCGCATTACCCTGGGGTCCTTGATGCTAAGCTTGAACAAGCGCTGCCCTAATCATCTATCCACCCCATGACTCCTTCCAAGTAAAGCGCGACTTGTGATGAGAATCGCCTGGCTAGATCTTCCCCAAGACCCATTCGCCCCCTCCTGCTGGGCAGGAGTGAACATTCAGCAATGAACATTCTTGGGTCAGCAATGAACATCCTTGGGCGAGCAACGTGCTCAGATGAAAAACTACATCCCCCGACCTTACTTGGACCTGGAGGGAAGCCAGAGATAGGACGGTGAAGCCAGAATCTCTTGACGGCCATGGAGTACCACCATCCTGGCTACCTAACAGCCATTCTGAAATACCCTCCCTCCCTCTTTCTCTCCCATTTTTTTTTTTAAAGTGAGGAACTGTAACTACCACACAAGTCAAGAAAGAGAACATTGTCCGTTACCCAGAAGCTCCCAACATTCTCTCTCAAATCGGTATTGGCTCTTTCTCCTCCGAATGAAATCCCTGCCCTAACCTTCCTGGTGATCCTTTCACAAAGTTCCGCATCCTGGTCAGCCAGTTCTGAAATTCTATAGGGTCTGTAGTAGGATTACGTGGCGGTTTTAATGTGCATTTCTCTAATTACGAATAAAGTTGGACTTCATTAAAAATGTTGACATGCCTTTTCATTTGTCCTTTCTGTTTTTCTGTTCAGTAGTTTTTGTTTGTTTTTAAGTAAACTCTGAATATGGCCCTTTGTTGGTTAAATGTGTTGAAAATATTTTATCCCATTACATACATATACATATATATATGTGTGTGTGTGTATATATATATATATATTTTTTTTCCTTTATGGTTAGCACTTTTTTGTATCCTGTTTAATTTGTTTAAGAAGTCCTTTCTTTTCCCATCTCTGAGGTTAAAAAATTATTATTCTATATTTTCTTCTATAAAGTTTATTTTACATTTGACGTTTAGATCTAAAATCTACCAGGGATTGTGTGTGTATAGTGTAAGGTAGGGGTCAAGTTTCATTTTTGTTCCTCACATGGACAGCAATTGATTATTCTTCCTCCAATGCCAATTCTGTCATAAATTAAGTGGTTATTTATGCAAGCTGGGAGAGGTTTCTGCTTTAATTTTTTTTCTTCTCCTTCTTCATTCTTATTCTCTGGAAGAGTCTGTATAACAGTGGAATTATTTCATCCTTAGAATTTTGAGAGAACTTACCAGAAAAATCATTTGGGCCTAGAGTTTTCCTTGTAGGAAAGTACTCATTTACAAACGCAATAATTTAACATTTACATTACTATTTAGCTCTCCTATTTCTTTTCTCTATTTTGGGTTAGTTGTAATTTTTTTGGAGAAAAGTATTCATCTAAATTCACAAATTTATTTTGGCATAAAGCTGTTTATAATATAATCATTATCATTTTTTTAATTTCTGGAAGATCTGTGGTGGGTCCCCTTTTTCATCCCAGAATTGGCTACTTGTGTCCACTTTATTTCTCTATCACCCTTGAAAGAGAATTCTCAATTTTATTAATGCTTCAAAGATTTTTTTTTCAAAAAATTAACATTTGACTTTGTTGCTTATTTTATATTTCAGTAACTTAGGTTCTTGTCTTTCTTGAATCTATTGATTACTCAGCAATGTAATTTTTTTTTTTTTTTTTTTTGTGGTACGCGGGCCTCTCACTGTTGTGGCCTCTCCCGTTGCGGAGCACAGGCTCCGGACGCGCAGCCTCAGCGGCCATGGCTCACGGGCCCAGCCGCTCCGCGGCATGTGGGATCCTCCCGGACCGGGGCACGAACCCGTGTCCCCTGCATCGGCAGGTGGACTCTCAATCTCTGCACTACCAGGGAAGCCCAGCAATGTAATTTTTAACTTCCAAACAGAACTGTTGTTGTTTTTAATATGTGCATGCTATATCTTTTCCTTTTCTATCCCTTCACATTTAAATTTTCAGCATCCTCATGTATTACATGTTTTCAGAAACTTTAAGCTTTAAAATATTGTATTAATTGATTTTTAATGTGAACTTACACTAAATAAGAGTCTTTTAAAGTTTAATGGAATTCAATTGAGTTTAAATTACTTTCATGTATGCTTTTTTGTCTACCATCTGAGACTTTTCAATTTGTCGTACCTTGAAGATATTCCTATTCTACCCCTTTTGCTATCTTCTAGGTTGATTGACTTTTTATTATTCTATTTTACTCTAATAGTTTGGAAATTATACACCTCTCTACTGTTCTTTCAGTGGTTACCTTTGAAATTATAACCTGTTAATGTGATTTATCAGTGTATAATAGTAAATATTATTTTTACCCCCTCCTACCTTTACTTAGTTTTTTATTGTTCATTTTTCCTTCTTTTACCTGAGCATTCTGGGTCTGTCCATGTTTAATTCTTTCAGTTTTTGTTTTGTTTTGATAAGATATCCTTAACTCCCTTCATTCTTACAGAAGTATTTTACTGTTTGTAAAATTCTAGATTGGCAGTTACTTTATTTGAGCATGTTAAATATGTTATTTCATTGTCTTTGGACTTCCACTGCTTCTTTAAAGGTAATTTGTCTTTTTTTTTCCTTTTTAACCTCTGGCTGCTTTTAAGATTCATGCTTGGTTACCAGTGTCTCACTACGATACGCCTAGGAGTATTGTTCTTTGTATTTATTCTACTCAGGCTTTTTTTTTTTTTAAACAAAAGTGACATGTACAGAAAGAGAGATTCACCTTTATTCTATGCACCTGCCTATAAATTTATAGGAACACACTCATTCCTGTTTGTCAATACCACCACATGCCCCTCTGTGGTCTGCTGTGGTCTGAATGTTTGTGTCCCCCTAAAACTCATATGTTGAAGCCCTACCCCCCAGTGCTCTGGTGTTAGGAGGTGGAGCCCTTGGGAGGTGATTAGGTCATGTGGTGGAGGCTCCATGAATGGGATTAGTGCCCTTATAACAGGGACCCCAGAGAGCTAGCTCCTTCCTTCCACCATGTGAGGGCAAGCAGGAAGCTGGCAATCTGCAGCCTGCAAGAGGGCTGTCATCGGTGTCGGCACCCTGACCTTGGACTCCAGCCTCCAGAACTGTGGCCAACACATCACTGCCCTTTACGGGCCACCCGGCCTGTGACATTTTGTTACACAGCCCAGCCCTGGCCACTGCACCCAGCCTCTGGCAACTACTCATCTCTTACTGTCCCTGTAGTTTGCCTTTTCCCAAATGTCATATAAATGCAATCATACTTAGAGTCTTTTGATTCTTTTTTCACTCAGTGCAATGCATTTGTGATGCATCCATTTTGTCGTGTGTAATAATGGTTCCTCCTTTTTTATTGCGGAGTTGATCCATGCACTGGTCAGCCTGTGAAATGCTCCTGATGGGCCCACCCAGAGGCACTCACACCTCATGTAACCTCTTCCCACGATTCGACTGGACATATGGCCTGAATCCAACAAGCTGGATGAGGTTGGAGTGCTGGCTGTCCCCTCCAAGAGCAGCCGTGCAGTGGGCGTGGCTTCCATCCTGGATGCTCTTCCTTGCTTTCCCATGGACCGCTTGCTCTGGGGGAAGCCAGCCACCCTGTTGTGAGGCCTCCCTTGTGGAGATGCTCCTGTGAGTGATGTTGAAATCAGACCATCTTTCCAACCAGCCTCAAGATGACTACAGTTTTGACTGATAGCTGATTCCTTCCTCGTGAGGGACCCTGAACCAAAGGCACTCAGCTCAGCTGCATCCAGATTCCTGACCCACAGAAACTACAAAACAACAGCCTCTAAGTTCTGGAGGGTAATTTTTACACAGCAGTTAATAACGAATACAGTCCAGTCACCAACTGAAGGACAATTCATTTATTTCCAGTTTTAGGTGATTATGAATAAAGGTAGGATACACATTTGCATACAGGTGTTTATATGGACGCTGTTTTCATTTCTCTTCGGTAAACACCCAGGAGGGAGGCTGCTGGGTCATATAGAAAGCGTATGTTTATGAGAAACTGCCAACTTAAACCTGTTTCTTAGTGCTTTCATCAGTGTTGGAGAATTCTCTCCCATTTCTCACCAGATCTTTTCTCTTGCCCACAGAGGAGAATTCTCTCCCATTTCTCACCACATCTTTTCTCTTGCCCACAGACTCTCTCTCCCTTTCCCAGAATTCCAAAAACAGTTCTCAGCATATCCTTCAGGTCTCTAAACTATGTTACTGGAATATAGGTTCTAAACCATTTTCTGGAATTTCCACTCTTCTGCTTCTTTGCGTTTCATTCTTGATATTTTCTGACTTGTCTTCCACTTCCCTAGGATTTTTTTTAATGGCTGTGTCTAATTGACTTTAACCTCATCCTCTATTGTACTTAGTTTTATGACTGCATTTTTCAATTTCAGAATTTCCATTTGACACGTTCTCATGGTTTCTGATTTCTGCTGAGATTCTCATTCTTTTAACTCCTTAGGCCTAGTAAACATACTTATTTTAAAGTATATGGTTTTGAACTCCAATCTTTTGAACCCCCATGGATAATACACTGCAATGGATTGCTATTTCTGCTTGTAATTTTCATCTGCTTTTGTGTCCTCATGTGCCTGGTTCTTTTTGATTATGTGTTGAACTTGGTATTTGAAAAATGGTTTGTAAGAATATTCTGAAGTCTAGAATACTGTAATTGTCCTTTGGGATAGATTATACTTTTTTTCTCCCAGGTACCTGTGGGCCCTGTCAATCTTGGAGGACCTCATTCCTGCCCCAGGGATTGAGAAGACTCATAGCTGAGCTGGGGTTCCTGGTTTTTCTTCGGATGGACCCTTCAAGGCTTCACCCCAGGGCCCTGGCAGGTGCTGGACTCAGCCTGTCCCCACAATCCTAAAAGGCACAGCCAAGCTTCTCAGCTACCTCCTGTGGACTCAGTGAATGCCCCCAACGTCCTTCAGAGAAAAGCCTAGAATATAGGCTTCTTTGCTTGGCCTTCATTGCATCCCATGCCCACCTTCTCAGTCTCTTCAAGAAAAGATTGGTCTGAATTTTCCCTTCAGACAATACTAGACGCCCTGGGCTTCTTCTAGTGTGGGAGGAATAAGCTACTTGTTTAAGCCACTATTAGACAGGGTTTGGATACACACAGTCAAGCCAATTTCTACAGGATACCTTCACTGATACACTCACATTGAACACCTAAAGCCAGTGTGGTGTTTACCATTCCTTCAGTAGTATTTTCCTTCACACTTTTGAGGAATGAAAAGAAAAAGGGGAGGGGGGAGGGATAAATTAGGAGTTTGGGATTAAAATATACACACTGCTATATATAAAATAGATAACCAACAGAGACCTATTGTATAGCACGGGAAACTATACTCAATTGCTTGTAATAGTCTATAAGGGAAAAGAACACACACACACACACATATATATATATACATACACATATACACACACACATATATATCTGAATCACTTTGCTGTACACCTGAGACTAACCAACATTATAAATCAACTATATTGCAATAAAAAATTTTAAAAAAATAAATAAATTTTTAAAAGAAATGAAAAAGATATATTTTTCATTAAAAATACTGTTAGTGCATCCATCGCCTCCTTCTGCCCAGTATACGTCTCATTTTATACTGGTTTCCACAGACCAAATACTCCATAAAAATCTCTGAAAAGTCAACTAATACCGAATGCAATTTGAATTCTTTAACTTGAAAATAATAAGTTGACAACACACCCTAGAGTGATATTTCATACTCTATAACCTTTTCCAGTTTTTAAACCTACTTCATTTTTGTTTTAATTCCATTCTCCCTAGAAAGTTGATACAACTTAGAACGTATATCTACTTACTTCCGGGTGTAACGAAGTGCTTACCGTTTGCGACGGAATTTCCATTTTCGGCAGTGATCGCGCTGGAGAGTGAATTAGATAATTGAATCCCATGGTTATTTGCATTTCTATCTTGGGTCTCTGATGCAATTTCTGATGTACCAAGATCATCTCGGCTAGTAAGGTTCATGTTAGTTTCAAAACCTGAAACAAATTGTAAAAACAATTCTTCTTTTCTGATAACGTGTACTGAGCAAGTTGAATCAGAGTGGAAGGAAATAATAAAACTTATGAAAACAAACATTAATTATGTTTGAAACAGTAAATTAATAATCATCCTTAATCAAACGTATAGCCTACAAAACATTCACCAAATTTTGACATAATACTGTTAAACATAATGGGATGCATTCAGTGGCAATAATGAATTTCATAACTTGTTATTTTCAAACATTATTATGAAATCTATAAAGAATTTTTGATGTCATACGTCTAATTACTTGTCATTACAGAACTGCCTATCTTGGGAAGGTTATCTCCTAAAAGAAGCATAGCAATCTATTCATGTTTCAGAAATTTTCTGAGTTTTTAAATGAAGTGGAGCTGAGGCAACCTTATAGCTTTGAAAAAAATGTAACAGATATATTTTCGCTATTGTTACAAAGTTTATTATCCACTTAGGAATACTAAACTTCAAAATCCTACTTCTGCATTCTCTACAGTAACAAAATTACCTAAATGTTTAACGCATGTGCTGTACTGAGTTCTCTGAGGTGAAGAACACAGACGCCACTGTCCAAATTAGGCTGAAGAGCTGAAAGGCGTGCTCCCACCCTCTGGGGAATTTCTGTTCACCATCAGGGATTTGCCATGTTGCTTCTGCCCCTTGTCTGCGGTGCTTAGTAGGTTCTGGGTATCTCTTAGTCAGACTGTTCTGAAGTTTTAGGCCAATACATGATTCAAAAAGGATCATAAATGTAATATGCCTTATTATATCTTACAGATGGAGGAACAGTTTACCCACCGTGATGGCAGAAGGAAGCAGGGGGCCAGCCCCCCCCAGAGCTCATCTCCAGGGCTGGGCTTGACAGCATCCTAGCTCTCGCTCCTGGATGCTGTCTCCCCTTGCCCTTGAGACTTGCACTCAAATAGCACCCAGGCCCTCAGCATTTACCCAAACGCTCACACGGACACGTTCTGATGCTTGGGGTGCGCATTCCCTGTGCCTGGGACGCCCTCTCCCTGCTCAGCCCTCTTCCCTCCCCACCATCAGTAATCTTGTTCAGAGCATCTTCTGTGCAGCGCAGTGGCCGCTCCTTTACAAGTGAGCGGGTCTGGTGTGCCCAGACAGGAGGCCGTTCTGGGGCTTAGAGAAGGAAGAGTTGGACAGATAGAATGAGGACAAAATGAGCAGGGCTTTGACAACCAGGTGGAAGAGGTTCTATTTCCACGACCCAGGGAGTAGCTCCAGACTCCTTGCATTTAAAAAACAAGTAAAAAGGCTTTGGCCAGGCCAAGGCGGGCATCGCGGCCAAGGAGAGGTCGGGGGAGCTTCACCATCTCAGCTCTTGATGGCCAGAGATTATTGAATGGGCTGGAACTGAAAGAGTATCTATTCAACTTGGTCAACTCTATTTTGCCTTTTTAAAAATCATCTTCTGAAAATTAGTAAAACAGGTTTGGTGTTAAAGCGATCTCAAGACACAGACATTCACCTGCTTTTATTTCTCTTTAAGCTTTTTCTTTTCACTCTTTAATTCAGTTGTTTATTGAATGCTTCCTCTGGCCAGACTCTCTCCACTAGCTGGAGGTCCAGAAATGAGCAGACAGGTAGCTTGGAGCGTCGCCCGCGGGACCGTGATTGACAACAAACAAGCAGAGGAAGGAGCAAGAAGATGAAGGAACTTGGTGGGCTCCCAGCTGGGTGGCAGTGGGGCTGGGAACCTTCTCCAGGGGGTCTTGTTTAGGCTCAGAGCGTGAAGCAGGGCGTAGCACCTAGGTAACAGGGACGTCCTCTTAGGCCTGGCGGTACAGGACCCAGTACTCTGAGACACTGTGTGAACTCCTGGTACGAGTATGTGATGCTAGCTTCCCCCAGAATGGATTTCTATCTCATAAACAACTGCTATATGTAAACTATAGTCGAACCCTCCATTTTTGCTATTAAAATTTAAAAAAAATCTTCATATGTCCAATCAGCAGGTTCACTTGTAGCCAAAAAATGTTTGAAAATGTGTCTCAAAACTTAGGCTGTGATCCTTACGTTATCTACTAACATTTTCTCTATGTTTTTATCGTAAGAGCGCACGTCTGTCTATTCCAAGGATGGCTGTGGATTGGAATAAGGGAGCGAGTCCTTCTTAAGATGGAAGAATAAGTGGTCAACCTGATGACAATTATTCACACTGTTCTTACGGTAATTACCATCTCCTGCACGTTTATTATGTGCTAATCCCCTGCTAGAGGTGGGGCTTGACTTACTTCTCATTTTCATAACAATTCTGAAGAGCTGTCACTCCCTCGCCTATTTTTGAGATGAGGTCACTGAGGCCTGAGGAGGTGAATTTACCCGCGAACATTTCACAGTGAGCCGGTGTGTTGCCGCTGGGTTTAGACCGAGGTGTGCAGGGCTCTGCCGTCCACCCACACCCATTCTTTGGCTTGGCCCCTTCCGTAAAGGCTTTCTTCCTTATTTCCTTTGCTGATGTAAAGAATAAAGCATCTTCTTTTCTGTGCCTGTATCACCCATGCCTCAGTGGTAATGAACTGGGAACCCCAGCTTGAAAAACTGTCCTCTAGACGCTGAAATAGAGTTGCGACATCAATATCGACATCGCCACTTTGGGGTTATGCTTATTCATGAATATTAACCGAGGGATTCTTGGTCACTACATTCTGTGTCAGCCTCTTCTCATAACACCCTGACTCCACGCTGAACCCGTGCATGAGAGCCTGTGCCCCAACTTGTTCATTTCTCGATTCAACCCCAATGAGGTTCTGACTCTCAAAAATTTGATTTTGCTGTAAAGTTGTCAGTTTCATGCAAGAACAGTTGCAACATTCCTCGTCAAAAGGACACCCGTTATTTAAACAGCAAAGGAATTGCAACGGCGTCCCGTCAAGAGGACCCTGGCATGAAGTCTGAAGAAGGCTTGGCTATAAAAGTGCAGGTTCAGGATGCACATTTTGTGGAAAATTTAAAAAAACAACACAGATCAAATACAGTCATCAGGTTTGTTCATGCCTCCAAGCCGTGGTCATCAGGGTTTTGAGGGTGAAGAAAAGTCACACCAAAAGAAAATATTTGAGATTCTCGATGAATCTAAGCAAACAAGTAGGGAAGTGAGGGCTGGAAAATCCCACATAGAGATTTAAGGGTGTGTCTGAGTCTTTTATGTATCTCTGCATCTTGTGAAATCAGTGGCCTGTGTATTTCAGGGGCAGCCTTCTGATGGGCGCATCGTAACATTAGCTAATTCGAATTCCTGTGGAATTTTCTTGCAGCCTGTGAACAGGGTTTCTCTGTGACCGCCCCCTGCTTCCTGGTGCTGTTCTCACAGGTACAGGAAAGATGAATCACATCGGGGGATGTGACTCAAAGATACAGTCTCAGTCTTCACATTAAGATATGATGATCGAACACAAGTACGCAATGAAGACGCGTTCAAGTTGAGTATGAGTCGAACGAGACAGTTCTACCAAATCTCAAAATATGAATGCAAAGACAATTCAGTAGCCTAGTGCTAGCTTTTATACAACCAGAGTATCAGGTTGGGTGGGCGTGATGTTCTGAAAACTGTGGTTTTCAATAGGAGATGATACTGCACCCCACACCCGTCCCCCCCACCCCCGACCTCTCCAGGGGACATCTTTGGTTGTCACACCGGGGAGGTGGGTGCTACTGGCATCTAGTGGGTAGAGGTAAGGGACGCTGCAAAACCCCCTACAATGCACAGGACAGGCCTCCAGGATGAAGACTGGGGGACAAGACATCTGGCCTGGGATGTCAAATAGGGCCGAGGTTGACAAGCCCTGCTTTAAAGGCTAAGTCATGGGATTTCCCTGGTGGTCCAGTGGTTAAGACTCCACGCTTCCACTGCAGGGGACGCTGGTTCGATCCCTGGTCGGGGAACTGAGATGCCAACGTGTCACGTGGCGCAGCCAGAAGAAAAAAAATTTTTTTTTAATTAAAAAAAAAGCTAAGTCAGTTCACACCATTTCCCACTCACATCTCTCCACCGGTTTCTTAGTTTGCTCAGATCACGATCCAAAGGCTTCCTGAGGCTGAGGGACCCTCCAGGACCCCGCTCCCTGCTCGCCTTGGACCTCATTTCCAACTGCCCATCTGCCGCACCGCTCCCCAGCCCCACCAGCTTCTCTGCATCCCTCCACTCATCCTCTCACTCTCCCGGAGCGAAGCCAGGGGCTCTGCGCTTTGTTCAGGGCTCCGCACAAACCACCCCGGGCAGAAAGGCCTTCCCAACCACCTTCCGGAAAACGGCACCCCTCTCCCTTCCCCAGGTCAGTTTCTGTCCTCACAACTTGCTTTAGCTTTCTACACGGTCCTTCTCATCACATGACATGTTACGCTTCAAGCGTTTGTTTTCTGTCTCCACCTTCCAGAAAATCGACACCACGAGCTCAAATGCAATCTTGGTGCCTCCAAGGATGCCTGCACACAGTAGGTGCTCAATAAGGATTTGTTGAAAGAGAGAGAAAAAGGGATGAATAATAAATGAATGAACACAACAACATTGCTATAAAAAAATCCACTTTCTTAAAGAAACCACACTGTGTAACTGCGAAATAGTTGACAAGTTCACTAACTGAAGAATTCATGTGAATTATTACAGAGAAATCATACACCACAGTAATCATTTCTCCCCATTCACATGAGATTCCTGGAAACATATAGAAGGATTTCCACTGTTAATGATATGCCTTGAGTTCTAATCTCCACTTATTAAACATTTTAAGGTAAGGAAATTTCAGTGTGTGTGGTAAACATGTTTTACTCATTCAAAGGGCCAGAGCTGTTTGCTTTCTACCTAAGAGTGTTAAACTGGACAAGACACAATAGCCAAGATATGGAAGCAACCCACTGATGGATGAATGGATAAAGAAGATGTGGTACATATATGCAATGGAATACTACTCAGCCATAAAAAGAATGAAATCTTGCCATTCGTGACCACATGGATGGACCCTGAAGGTATCACGTTAAGTGAAATAAGTCAGACAGAGAAAGACAAATTACTGTATGATTTCACTTATATGTGGAATTCAAAAAACAAAACAAATGAACAAACATAACAAAACAGACACAGAGTCATAGATACGGAGAGCAAACAGGTAGTTGCCAGAGGGGAGGGTGGCAGGAGATGAGAGAAATAGGTGAGGGAGATTGAGAGGAGCGAAGCTTCCAGTTACAGAATAAATGAGTCACGGGTATGAAATGTACAGTGTGGGAAATATAGTCAATAATAATGTCATAGCTTTTAAACAACAAACAAAATCAAAGGGCCAGAGCTGTTTGATTTCAACCCAAGAGCGTTAACCTGCAGAAGAAAACACTCGTGAGTATTGGAAATCTATTCCTGACCGACGGTAGGAAATTTCGTGTTTTCACTATTTTCCCACTAATTACCACTGATAATTATGTCATTATTGTCCTACAAATACACAAGGTTCATGCATAGTTGCTTTTTAAAAAAGTCTTACTTTACATGGTTTTACAATGTCGAATGTCAGGAAATTATAATCGATTTGGTCAGTGTTGACTCCTGGAATCTTGGAGGCTGGAGACGGGTGGAAGCCGGTTGACCCCAAGTCTACAGGGGAAGCTCCAAACCACACGCCACTTTCAAAGACCACGGCTAAGGCCCGTGGGAGTCGAGCAAAGCACCCACAGTTAACATCTGGGTGCCTGACAGCTTTTTCTGACAAAATTTCTACAGCAATGTTGTTGTAGTGATTTTTTTGTTACTTCTTTCTTTTTCTTTCAACAGATCTTTATCGAGCATCTAGTGTGCACAGGCACTGTTCTAAGCACAGAACAATGAGTATTTTGCTTTGCTTTATCTTCTCATTTTAAATAAATGTCCACTTTGCTCCCTAAATTTTGGTCATTTTTATTCTTTTTCTTAAAGAAGTTTCTCCTGCCCCCAATTGCATAAGTTTCAATTTCTTGAAAACAAAAAAACCCAGAACCTGTCCCAAACATAGAGGGTCCTGGCAGCAATGCACCTGATCCAGTCCTGGCTCCTAGGACTTGACTCTTGCTGGGAGATGTCACTGAATAAGGTGACAAGGGCGCAATGCCGTCTGGCTCTCACTGATACTCCGTGAAAGCTAGCTGCTGTTTTATGCGATCCTCAGAGCAATGTCCGAGCAGAAAAAGCCTAACTCTTCACTGGTCACAGGACTGGAGTGCAAGTGCACCTGGGAGTCAGAGGTGTAAGTTCATGGGAAGGGGACACGTCTGGAAGAGGAGAGGAAGCAGGGTTTTGCTGGGAGACGGAGGCTAAGCAGAGGAACGTCTCTCAGGAAAGGGATGCAAAGATTTTCAGGGGAGGAGAGAAGCTTCTTACTGGGGAGGAAGATGACTCCTTGAATAAGTTTGGGGCGCTCGAGAAACACGTGAGTGCGGTGAGCGACTCAGAGAACTCCCTCCAAATCTACAGCCAGAGGAAAGTGGCAAAAGGTACAGGGGCTGGTCCATCCGTGGGAAACAGTGAGATGCCCTTGAGCTGGCGGCCACTCTGGGGGCTTTGTGTGAGCGGAATGCAGAGTGATGAGCCGTGGGCCAACACGTTCCTCCTCTACACCACGAGGCTTCTGCAGGGATGGAACACGTAATTCTCAAGTCCTACACAGTTCAATTGGTATGCAAAGAATTCGCCAAGAGCTTTTAGAAATATATACCTAAAAGAAATGATTCCTTCAATGCTCCCATTCTAGAGGGGTGATAAGACACAATAAATTACAGGAATGGATGGAAACAATTGACAAAGTGCAAGAAGAAAAAGCACGGATGACTGTCCAACTATCTTGGGGGATGTAGGGATGAATAATCTGTGATCGTCATTGTGGGATGCTCATTCTACTCAGCTGAGTTAATGTTGGCTGGGTTTTGTGTGTGTGTGTTAAAGCCTTTGACACTTAAAATGCCAGCATGTACAGGAGACCCAGGGTGCATTCTAACAGGTGCCTCTTCTCAGGCTTCTAGATGGCGACTCGACACGCAAGGTGATCAACTCGAAGGTGATCGTCTCCAGAGCACCTTCAGCAGCAGACCAGGGGCAGAAAGGAAAGCCGTGCAAATGCCCAGGGATCCACAGGAGAGGCGGGGCTTCAGTGGCCAGGTGAGCCCCGCAGGGCGGGCATAGGGAGAAAACACTGGATTTGCAAAAGCAGGGACAGAATGTGGCGAGGAGGAGGGAAAAGGAAGCCACAATGTCGAGCGGCAGAGTGAGCACCTCGTGGGCTCTGCCCCAGCTCTGCCCTGGGGTGTGGGAGGAGCCTGGACCTTCCAGGGCATCACACGGGGAGTTCCAGCAAGTATCCGAGTGAGGGTGTGCCCGGAAGGAGGCTGTATCTGTAGAGTGTTATTCATCCAGCAACAAAGGTGTACAGCTGACCAGCTTCGAAGAGAGATTGGAAACGGAAAAGCAGTGAGAATTTAGACTCGGGCAGCTGCAGGAGCAGTGCAGGTGGGGTTTCACCGAGTTACAGATCCCTGGGAGTCGGCCAGGACCAGCGATGGGGATGCCGTTAGGGCTGCGAACGTGGACTCTGAAGCGACAGCCGCCTACCCAAGGGTTAAACCGAGTGGCGATGATTTGAACAAGAGCATTTGTTAGGACTGAAAAGATAATGTCTAGCGGAGACTTAAAAATCTCTCGGGGGCTTCCCTGGTGGCGCAGTGGCTGAGAGTCCGCCTGCCGATGCAGGGGACGCGGGTTCGTGCCCCGGTCCGGGAAGATCCCACGTGCCGCGGAGCGGCTGGGCCCGTGAGCCATGGCCGCTGAGCCTGCGCGTCCGGAGCCTGTGCCCCGCAGCGGGAGAGGCCACAGCAGTGAGAGGCCCGCGTACCGCAAAAAAAAAAATCTCGGGAGGGAGGATCTCTTCCAGGAAAAGTGACATTCCTACAAGTGAAGAGGCAGACGGCAGAGCACACGTGATAGTGGATACGAATGGTCAGATGTAAGCATGGAGGGAGGAGAACGCGGGACGGGAGGGTGGGTGGCTGGCAGAGGGGAAAGGCTTCTTGAAGCAGGGGGAGGCTCACGGTACCAAATGCCACAGAAAGGTCAAGGAGAATGAGGAAGGACTGAGCGATGGAGTGTTTCTTCAGGAAGAATGCTTAAAAACATCACTTCTCTCTTGGTTACCTGGATTTGAGATAGCTTTAGGGTGTATTTTGGAAACGGATGAGATTAAGATCCAGGTTTCTGGAACGCAAGAGAAAAACAAACTATAGCTGTTCGACTGATTTAAGGTTGAGAGTGCTATGCAAGGCATAAAAAATGTGAAAATACATTTTAAACTCATTACTCATGCTGGCTATCATTCATTCTGCAACTCTATAGGAAAATTCCTCTCCAGAAAGGCTACTGCAGGGAGGAATGTGCTTGTTTTTTCCTATTTGGCATTAAGGAAAAGTACAAAGTCTGAGACAGGAGCCTGGCATGGTCCTGCTGCTTCTCAGCCTCTCGTTTCTAAAATTGAGAAGTCGCAGCTTGACTCTGCTGACAGACACACATAGATGGTGTGTCACTACGCATGGGCAGGACCGCTCAGACCCGAAATCGGCATCCAGCTTGTGTTAAACCATATCTACTTTGAGTTCCAAGGAACAATGCCTTTTAAATCTCTTATTTCTCTGAAATCTTACATTATTGCACATGCACAAAAATAAGGATCTAGAGATCACTCCCCAGGCCCCCTGCACTCTGACAGGCTTCTAGGACATGAATAAGACTTTTTTCTTATCCATGAGAGTATAACCCAGACGTTTGGCAGATCACCTCAGGGAAAGACAAATGTCAGGGGTAGGGATTCAGGTAGACACAGTGGCTGGTCCTAAACTCAAACAGGAAGAGAGATTCCACGTGTGGCATTGTGTAAGGAGATGTCAGATGTCAGCAGAGGGCACATTATCAAAGAGGTGTGGTCAGGAGGGCACGCGGAAGAGGCGTGTGTTTTGAACAGCAGGCGTCTAACTGACCTTAAGCGACGCGAACCAGACTCCATCACCCCTTTGCTAATAGTCCCAGAAATGGATCAAGAGAGGGCTTCCGTGTCTACTGGTGCTGGGGACCACATGAGGTCCCCATGCGATGACTCCTGTGGCAGCCGCGTTCCACAACATGGTCACATGGCTATAAGAACTGATTACTCAAGAAGCAGAAAAGTACAACACTGCGGCGACTGGCAAGGATGGGTGGGTTGAAAACACGTATTAGCTGGACTTGCTTCTTACCCTAAGAGGCTAGAGCCGGCGCCCCGGTGTTCCTCCCTACTTTTAAAAAGCCCCTTATGAATTCATCATTCTTGAATAGATCAAGATTGTTCTTGACCTTGTATGTTGAGCAGTCTTCTGCGGCAGAAAGTGTCACCAAGACGCACGCTTGGGGTTAAGTCGGGTGGAAGGAAAGGGCTTCCTTGCCCACCCCGCCTTAGCTCCCGCCACCCACTCCCCTGCCAAGTCTTAGGAGATGGTTTGTGCTAAAAACACCAACCGAGGCAGGAAATAGAGTGATATCTTCAACAACATATGTGCTGAGCAGGGCAAGAATGTACCCATAGTAAAGCTAAAAAATGACTGTCAGTATAAATAAGGTTTGCAGAACCCAAAAAGGCACAGAGAATTATGTTGTGTCAACTTTCTTTTCAGTTTGACGAGCTGTGGCTCCTTTTGGGCCCAACTCTCCGGTCCCTGCCATCGCGGGAAGAAGCATGGCCACCCTTTCCTTTCCCTGGAGCTCGCCTCCCCTATAATGAGCTGAATATGCAACATCTAAACAACAAGCTGGCCTGGCCTGGAGGCCCGTTCCTCGTGTCTAATCTCATGGGTCACGCGGGTATTTATATAGCTGGTATTTTTACATTTCCTCAATGCCAGGTGGTAACATAAATCCAGGAGGCCTGGAACGCCACACCTGCACAGCTGCACAAGATTGACAGTGTATGTCCTGGTTTAGGTGTGTGTTTTCTCCAGAAAGCAAAGTTGGAGAGGACGATATTCCTTTTCTTTTATTGGGAGCTTTCGGTATTTGTTGACACTGGTATGGTGTCACATGGATGGGAGACTGGTAATACCTACTATCGGAAAAAAACAAGGAGGGTACCCCCAAGACACCTCCATCAGGTTCTACCTCCTTTCTCACGGGAACAACCAACACCCAGCAGCAGATCCCTTTAGAATAAGAACTGGTTATCTATGTTTTCATTTCCATGAGAATTGTATTGACTTTATTTTGTCTCTTGGTATTTAACCACCTTTATTTTTTATTTTTATTTATATTTTTGCCGTACGCGGGTCTCTTACTGTCGTGGCCTCTCCCGTTGCGGAGCACAGGCTCCGGACGCGCAGGCTCAGCGGCCACGGCTCACGGGCCCAGCCGCTCCACGGCATGTGGGATCCTCCCGGACCGGGGCACGAACCCGTGTCCCCTTCATCGGCAGGCGGACTCTCAACCACTGCACCACCAGGGAAGCCCCACCTTTATATTTAGCTCGTCCTGGAGCCCTTCTTGGATTTTTAATGTTTGGCTAAATTGTTGAAGAACAACTACTTCAATCCTTGAGAAATATATAATCTACCTTTGCTCCATTTCAGGGACACCAGCCTGTGCTCCCGTCACAACATGCTGTTCTAGTGCCTCCTGTCCATCCCCTACCTTCACGACGTGAACCTGAGAACAACCAGAGACGTGGCTGAATCACTTACATGCCATACGAGACAGACTCTCATCGCTGGCATTCATTTCACTGATGTAGTTGCAGCCGGGTCAGAGAGAACCAGTAAAATGAGCAAAAGTTAAAAGCCAAAACGCAGTGGTGTAAACTGAGTCTTTTCAAAATCCTTGCTCAGAACTAATTATAAACTTTATCCACCCCAGATATTTAAGAGCCCCAAGGTCACAAGCCAGGACCAATAAAAACAGGCAGGAGTCACAGACCTCAAGCCTCTGCCTGTGGGCACAGTTCACGAGGAGGACACAGGGCAGGCCTGGGGCAAGACCTCCGGGGCTGGGGCTTGGGAGCCCCGGAGGGCTCAGGACGGCAGTGATTTCCACTGGTGCAGAGACATGGCCACATTTTAACAGCCTGGCGGCGCCCTGCACGTCTGTAGATCAGCCCCACTGCCCACCCCGGTGGCTGCTACGCAGCAGCTCTGAGGCCTTACATAACAAATTAAAAATATCTATACAGACTTAAAGTCTTGTCAGAATTCTCCTCAAGCCACGTGGCCTGTTTCTTTGATGGTTCCCATGATTGGGTCCTTTACGGAACTAGACGGGCGGACACTACTAATTCCTTGTGCCTTCAAACCCTATGTGCCTGTGTGACTGAATGTCCCCGGAGCCGTCGCAGTGGCAGTGTCACATCACAGAGATGTCGGCCACCCAGGAAGGATGGGACACTGGGAGGGACACTGACGGAAAGGCTGAGCTGATCTCAATGGCTTTCATCTCACCCAGAACTACAGGAAGAAAGCCCCTCGGAGCCAGTCAGGAGGTGGCGGTCCCATCCTCATGTGCCCACAGCTAAGCATTTCTCATCCTTCACTTTTAAAGAATATACGTTTACAAGTACATGAATGTAGAAAAGCCCTTTTCACACACCCTGGTGTAGTTCCTCCAAGACATCACTTGGTGGCGCCATCGCGTCCTTGCACAAACCCTCCTCTTACAGTGCGAGACGCACTGGTCTCAGCCTGTTTCTCCCACTGCTTGGGTTTCACTCTCCTCCTTCCCTCCAGATAAATCCTACCTTCCAGATCAGTGTTTCAAAGGACATATTTATGGGTTGGAAAATCAATTTAGTGGGTCACGATAAGCATTTAAAAACGAAAGAGAGTAGAATGAATTGAATAAAAATGCAGCATTTCACAAGCATTAAGGGTAAGCAGTTTGAGAATCCCAAGCAGCATCTTCCCGGACAATGTTTCTTGCAGCCTGGGTACCTCGGATCTCTCGTGTTTCCCTGCTGTGAGCTGCTTCTGAGCAGATCCCATATTTTACTTCTAAAATCCATACAATTTAGCACAACGCCCTGCACAAAACACACCCTCAATGCATGTTTTGAATGCATGAATGAAGCCCGCCCTTCTCATGTAACGATTTTTCCAAACCTCTTTGAAAACTTGAGGCAAGTAGCAAACAGGAACACAAATATTGTTACTCATTGAATCATTTTGCCTGAAGTTAACCTCCGATTTTTTTAATCCTGAAAAGAACTTTGTGTCTTGGGGGCGATGTCATAGAATGATTTTATTGTCTGAAAAATGGAACCTTTTCCCTAAAATCATTACAGAGGGTTCCTTAAGATGGATTCGACCCCTGCAGCAATGGAAATGCTCTCTGATTAGCAGCTGGACCACATCGCTGGGTTTCCTAATGATCATCAGGTTAAAAAGACATTTTTATAATCCCTCATCACCACACAGAAGCCCAGTGCCTCTGCCCCGTGTCGCTGTCCCAGCCTCTGGAGATTAGACATGATTCCCAGCCTGGGTAAGTGAACTACATCAGTGAAATGAACGCCAGCCATTAGAGTTTTACTGTCTCGTTTGACACGTATGCAATTCAACCAAATATCTGGTTGTGCTAAGTTTCATGTGGTGGGTAGGGGATGGACAGAAGGCACTGGAAAGCATGTTACGACGGGAGCACAAAGGAGTCCCTTAAATGGAGCAAACGTAGATTACATATTTTTCTCAAGGACTGAAGTAGTTATTCTTTCTTTCAGTCTTTAAAAAAAAATTTTTTTATTGGAGTAGAATTGATTTACAATGCTGTGTTAGTTTCAGGTGTACAGCAAAGTGATTCAGTTATATATATATTCTTTTTCAGATTCTTTTCCCTTGTAGGTTATTACAAGATACTGCGTAGAATTCCTGTGCTGTACAGCAGGTCCTTGTTGGTTATATATTTTATATATAGTGGTGTGTATCTGTTAATCCCAACCTCCTAATTTATCGCCCCCCCTTTCCCCTTTGGTAACCATGAGTTTGTTTTCTATGTCTGTGAGTCTGTTTTGTAAATAAGTTCATGTGTCATATTTTAGGTTCCACATATAAGTGATATTGCATGATATTTGTCTTTCTCTTTCTGACTTACTTCACCTAGTATGATAATCTCTAGGTCCATGAAGTAGTTATTCTTTTTTTTTTTTTTTTTTTTTTGCGGTACGCGGGCCTCTCACTGTCGTGGCCTCTCCCGTTGCGGACCACAGGCTCCGGACGCGCAGGCTCAGCGGCCATGGCTCACGGGCCCAGCCGCTCTGCGGCATGTGGGATCTTCCCGGACCGGGGCACGAACCCGCGTCCCCTGCATCGGCAGGCGGACTCCCAACCACTGCGCCACCAGGGAAGCCCTGAAGTAGTTATTCTTAACACAAGTTTCTATTAAAAATCCAGGAGGGGCTCCATTACAAGCTATACATAAAGGTGGTTAAATACCAAGAGACAAAATGAGGTCAATATTAATTCTCATGAAAATTAAAAACAACTATACTCTTCTGCACTAGAGAATCTGCTGCTGGGCATTGGTTATTTACTTGAAAAAAGACATGTGAACTGCTAAGCGTATGGCGGGCGTTCGGCTACTTTAAATGGATGTAAATGGATGTAAATGGGTGCCCTCCATCCTGCTTCTAAAACCAGCCTGGCCCCTGTCTGGCTGGTGATCTCACCTGAGAACTGGAATTAAGCAAACATAACTCCGACAAACAGATGTGACTTCAGGAAGTAACTTAAGGGCTGCAAGCTTTGGTTCCCTTTTCAGTAACGTGGAAATGCCTGAAGAGGGGTAGTTTTCACCCACTGCTTTGCTCAAGTCTTCTGTCTCTTACTTACTCCTTCCTGGATCTTTCCACATCAAAGGAGAATAGTAAAACTAAGATCGAAAACATGCCTATTTGCTTGGGAATTACCCTGTTGTACCTACAGTGCACATATGCCAGTTCTTCCATTCTTTAAAATGGACATTTTGGCCAGGGGAGCGGGGGGGGGGGGAAGAGTATGTTTGATCATGAGTCAGAGCTCTGGGTGTGCAGAAGCTCTTTTGTAGGTTTTGCAGGACTTTGGTAATACACACATTCTCAGGTATGCTACCGTGAGTGTTCCACTGTAAACGTGTGTCACCTGGGCGCCAGTTCATGTCTGCCATGCTTTGGTCCCTGCGTATTTTAGGACCGAGTCACCTGTGTGGGGAGGAAAGCAAACTAGATTGTCGTTGATTTGACTTATTACAATTAACATGTATTAGTGAATGTAAAATTGCAATCGCCCGGCATATTGTCAGTGTACAATGTCTAAGTACGAACATTTCTGGTTTCAAGGAGAAACCAGAAAAAGAAAGAAGTGAAAACCAGCAGAGGAAAAGGTCTCAGAAGCTTCACACACAGCGGGTGTGAGGCTCATGGGATAGGGCAGTGGGTAAAATGACATTGAATATAGCTGGCTCTCAGGTGGTGAGGAATTTTCTAGGCTAATCTGAGAATTAATCATAAAAATGATTCAAGTCAGCCTAAAGAACCTAAACACTCTTAGGTAATTAAGAAACATCTTTTTCTCTTCCAATCCTCTTAAGGACAGAGAGAACATGGCAGCGGTCCAGCTCATCTTTAGGGAAACTTTCCCTGTACCCTGTCACTTCTAAGAGTTTCTTCACAAAAGGAAGAAAACCCCGGGATATTGTATTCTGTGGCAATAATGAGATGCGGAGAGCCAGGAAGGTCTTTATTAACTTGCTTTGGGAGGGTTGCTGAGTGGCTTAGAGGATAAAGCACTGGGTTTCTCTTTGGAGCCCCCAGTGGGCATTTAATTCAAAATCTAGTCCAGAGACCCCCAACACACAATGGCTGCTTGCTTTAACGGCTTGATGGTATGAAAAATATTTACTGGTTAGGAAAGATAATCCACTTCTGAAAAGACTGCCCTCTCTTCCAGAATTCCAGGTACAAAAGAGCCTCCTCCCACTGACTGTGCCTTAGAGAACAGCGGAGCTGGGATGCTTCTCTGCCTCTTCCGGCTCATCTCAAACATGATGAACTATTTGTGCAAGATGCCCATCTCTGGTCTGAAGGCGTGCTGGCAGCTGTAGGCTCACAGCCAAGACATTAAGCTAATTTCCCAGGATAATTCACACTATTCGAAGGGTCACTTTTTGATCAGGTTGATCTAAATATTTAATTGTCACAACTCTCTGGTTGGTTTGGCTCCTGGGTTTCAAGGAAGAATGAAGCAGCTGTGCCTAGTGGAAGTCCCAAGCTCAGGAGATCTCTGAGTTTAAGATTCCCCCAACAAACATTTATTGAGAGGCTCTGAGTACGGGCCTGACACTATTTTTTTTTTTTCAGCCACGTTTCTAATGTTGCCATTATCTATATTTCTGTCTCTATAGCCACGTAACTTAGGAAATAAAAAGTTGCCATAGAGACACAGATGAGGAGGGCTTTTTTGGGTGTGCCTTTCTCCCGCCCCAATCATGCTGGCTGTTGAGAACCACTTCTGATCATCTGTGCAGCCCTTAGCGTGGCCCTGGGACAGGGTGAGAGGTCACTACAGCTTTACCTTTTGGCTGGTCCTGAGCAGGCATCTGAGACGCTCCACTCCCAGGACGGACACTCACACCCCGACGCTCACATCCCACAGAGTCAGATACTTCCTTAAGGAAAGATGCTGGGTGAGCGCTTTGCAAGTGAAAACAACTGCTGTGAGTGATTGCTCACCTGTAACTAGGAACTGTTCCCAAGCAAAGCCTCACAGAGGCTGAGTCAAAGGGAGACAGAAAGCGAGCCAGCAATCCTTTTGAATGTGAGGAGTTATTCCGGCCCCACCTGTGTGCTGTGGGTCCCTGACACTAGGGAGGGCAGTCTGCGGGACCAGAGAGTAGAAAGGGTTTTATCAGGAAGGTGAGGGCGAGGCGAAGGGGCACTCAAGGAACACGCCCTCAGCTCAAAACCGACACTTCCGTGTCCCTTAGGAACATTTCCAGCAGTTTTATGTGGCCTTTGGCTTTTGTGTTTTTACAAAAAGAAAAGTTTTATGCGTCCTCCTCCCATATCTTTTCCTGGTAAGGAGTTTATCTTTAACTTCAGAAGGGAATTACTTTCTGAGACAGGGACTGGGTATCATTTTTACACTTTAATTGTTTTTTGGAGACTAAGAATGCCACAGTAGAAAGGACCCAGGGTCTGGGAGAACAGAGACGTGTTTGATTCCTGACTCTGGGACTGATCAGTTTCTGCGATTATGGGAAAATCACTTCATCCCTCAGTCTACGGCTGCTCATTGGTGGATGGAGAGGCTGACACCTGCACCTCTGGCTTCACAGACAGGACCCGGGGAGAGGAGGCACGTCTGCATGCTTGGCCGACAGGAAAGGGCCACTTACAAGCATTAGCTATTAACACTATTAACAGAACACCATGACCAATGTTCCAGAGCGTTTCTGAGTAGTTCCCATTCTCTGAGGTCACAGGCACATACCCAGAATTGCTACTATCGGTTTGGTTCTCTTTCTTCCTTTGGCTCTTAATTTGTAGGGGAGATCCTAAGGGTTAATGCTGAATTCTCGCGGGACAGAAGAGGAACGTTGGAGATGCTTCCAGGCCTTGTCGTGGAGCTTCCAGCTGGGAAGCTCATCCTGCCCTGCTTCCGTGCACCCTCTGTTTTCTCTCTCTCTCCTTCAAGGCTCATGGCCAGATGCTAAAAGGACCAGGTACCCTGAACTCACGTTCAGAGGCAGGGCTCACCACACATGGCTTCCTCTGGCTGCCATACCGGCTCCCCTCTGCACCCGGGAAACTAACTCCACACCCCATCATTGTCCCCATCACCCTTCCTGCCCACGTGCCAGCCCTGGCATGAGGCTCTCCTCAACTGCAGCCGTCACGCTCTTCCCCTCTGGGCTGCCGGGCACACCAGCTGTGCACATCTGCAGCAGCGGCCCTGCACCGTGCCCTGCTCACCGACACTTTGTGATGAAATCTGTGCAACCTCTCGCTAAACGAGGTACAAACAAACCCCTGGGGTTCACGGGCCACTTGGGGGTTCAGTCACGGACCCACTCGTGGTTTATAGCCTCCACGTAAAGCCTCTCACTGAAATGGGGTGGACCCCCCTGCCACCTGCACTGCCTGGACAGGGCAGGGCGCACGGATTTCTTTCTCTCTACTTTGGATTCCCTGTGGCAAGCCCCGTGCTCACATTAATGATGACTACAAGGGAATTAGCTCTACAAGTTAATACAAGTCCTGTTTATGGGCCCCTGGTTGCACCATTTCCCTGTGTGAATTCTTGGGCATTTAGAGAGAGAAGGTGCCGTAAACTGGGAGAGAAATGTCACCACATTCACAACCAATATTAGGCATTTTTTCAACTGTCCAATTTAACATAGAAGACAAGGAGCTTTGTGCTCTTCACATAGGTATGTTTGGCTACTGATCAAAACTCATTTCCAAGCGGAGATAGACAAAGTATTATTTCTATTGGACATCTGGGGAATTAGAGACACTGCAATGTCCGGTTGCGAGTCCCAAACACAGATACTCTCCTTTACTGCAGCAGGGCCAGGAACTGGGTGAAAACGTCCTTTTCTCACAGAGAGATCTACTCTCCTTCTGTGCTAGCTCAGGTTCACCGATACGGTAGGGGGAGCCATTTCTATAGCTCATCCTCGCCTGATAGATGATAAATGGACAGCTTGCTTCTCTGGGGATGTGAAGCTCGTCTTCCCGGAGGACTTACTCATTTGGAAAACGAGGGAAACTTAGGGTTGATTTAAAATGGTTCCAGAAGGCCGCGGAATTCCTTCCTTTCACAGGAGGGAGACCTTTATGAGAGGCAGGAGTGCGCTCAGCTACACATCAGTAAACTATGTGCTTGCTCTCCACGCCCTTTATAATTTTCATGAAGCCTCAGGCCACCACCGCTCACGAATAAATCACCATGGAGAGAAAGCAAAGCGGCTGGGGAGTGAGAAAGATTAACAGCTCGGCACGGATAAACTGCTAGTAGAGGCTGCATGGAGGCAAGAAGCCTCCGGGATGTCAAGCCCTGCATCCCATGACGGGATCTAGACATCTGCACGAGGAGGACCAATTCGGTATGCCGCAATTTCATTACAACGCATCACAGATTAAATGAAGATGGTGTCGAAACTTCTGTCTCAAACGCCAGGAGCAGAGAATGACAATTTACCGACACTGTCCTTGAGCAGGTCAGAGGTTTCTGCCTGTAATTCTGTGATAGCTCACTGATTTTAAGGCATCTTCTTGTGGCTGAACAACGCATAGGTAATTGTACGTAATTTGGCAGTGAGGCGTCAAAACCTCACACCATGTTGATTTAAGACGCAACCGTATGTCTTTTGGGACCTGGATCTTTCATACTTAGTTCTGTTTGGATGCGATATTTAGAAATCCACACTTGTTGTCGTAGCAGAAAAGTTGTCTGCACAGCTGCGCACGTCTGCAGCTGTGCTCAAAGAACCTGTGGAAGATCTCGCAGGCCGGTGTTGTTTTGGTGGAAAGCTAACTCCTGAGAATTATTTTGGTTATATCATGAAAAACGAGTCTCCGGCATCCGGAGGCGGCTTCTGTCCTGAGCAACAATCTTACATTCATGAGGCTCAGAAGGATTGACTGGTCTGTACTAATTAAAGTGACTTAAGAATAAACCTTTTGTTTTCTAAAGGACTTTTCTAATAAAAGGTTTATAAATATTTCTTAGTAAATTGATTTGACCTTGGGACATACTTCCAAATAATCCACTGATGGTGGAGAAAACTGGAGATGAGCTAAGACTGGCCACAGAGAGAGTTCATTCATCTATTCTCTACTTTTGTATGTTTGAAATTTTCCATGAAGCCGACTTTAAAAATAATTCTTTGGAAAATAAATGGCCCTATGGAATCAAGTATCATGCTGTAAAAAATTCATTTAAATAATATTTTGATGTAAAAACTCAAAATACTCTTACTTGGAGTGTTTATGCAATGAAATGAACTATTTGAAATTAAGAGTAATTACCATTTGGCTTCAGTGGTTCTTATGTGTAAAAACGCCACAAGGGCCAGGTTTAACAAATATACTTATATGTAAAACTGCTTTTTCTTCTTTAGGTAGGTTTTCATCAAATGTATTTAATGAACACCTATTACATGCGAAGAAATATTGTCTCTCTATATTTTTGGTTGTCAATATAATTTTTAACTACCTATTTATATCATGTAAACTAAGGATGCACAGTATCAGAAAGTAACAAAGTAATGTTTTTTCACAGAATATTCTGCAACTCAGACTCCTCCACATTCTTCTCCAGATTTCTGAGGTGTACTGCGCTGTTGTCAAAGCCCTATCATCTGATCTTTTTCAGCGGGTACAGAGTAACATGCTCACTTTACTTCATGCTCTAGATAAACAACCAGCTGCCACGGAGCCATCTGGAACGATGGCGCACCCTCGTGGCCCCAAGAAGCCAATGACTCTGCCCCTGCATTTGAATGAGGTCTCATAATTTTTGAAACTGGGCAACTATAAATAATTAGCATAATAATATTAATCATATTATGGCATCAGATGAAAAACACCTTGTGAATGAATGGGATAACCAGGAAGTCACAGACAATTAAACATGTAGTCATTCTTCATTTTAAGGGCCCAGTGGGTATTCCACAATTGTTTACATCCGCGATCTGTAAAGTACATGTTTGGAATTTTTGACTTTATGAAACCGTTTTCTTCGTCCAAACTGTAGGACTCTTAGTGGTTGCACCTCAGGTGAGCAAATATGAATTTTTAAAGGCTTATCCTCTGTTTTTTGGGGGTTTTTTTTTTCCTCTGCAGTTCTGGGCAGGTAGCCAAGACAAATGTCCCTGGAGCCAGAATCACTGCATTCAAGTCAGGCTGTTTCTCTCAAAGGAGGAAGACTTTGAGAAAGTTTAATCTCTGTGCCTTAGTTTTCCCATCTGTAGAATGGGGATGCTAACAGTTCTTGTGAGAACTAAACAGGTTATTAAAACAATGCCTGGAGCATAGTAAGCGCTGCAGCTACTTGCTGCTGATACTACCCCTCCCAGACTGCTCACATCTGTCACCTGCACAATCACATTTTGTCCATACCTGCATCCCGGACTCTTAAAATTTCTGTGACCTGTGTGCCTCAAATTGAATATCCAAGAGTCTATAGAAAATGAACTGTTTTGAGGGACATGATATTTATAAAATCCCATGTGGATATTAAGTCTATGGAGTAGTGACATTGTAGAATTAAACAGCAAAGGACCTCCTTTTCTATACGCAACTCACCATCCTTTATATTTTAACTGGAAATACCTTTAGCAGGGTAATAAGGAGCAGTTTAATCTCTGCAAGGTCACTTTCTAAGGAAGCGAGGGGAATATTTTGAACCCTTCTGCAAATCTGCAGTGCAGTTTCCCCATATCACAACGGTCCAAGAAATGAGCTGTAATTAATTCAGGTGCATTGAGGCAGAATTAGCCGCCTACTGGATTATTTGGTAAGGAAGCTATTTCAGGTGAAGAGAAGAATATGTTGAAATATAAAAAGGGTAAAGAAGAAGATTTAAAATCTTAAAGGGGAGAAGTCCCAGGACTCCAGTAAATCACGAATACCAGCCATGCGATTCATTCAGAAGACGACGGATTACTGGCTCCAGGATCACATGGTGTAAACCCTCATAATCATATAAGCAGCTCCAGTGATTAGCTCCAGCATCAAGACTATTTTTTCTTCCAAGTCTTCTCTTTAAGCCCCTTTGACATCCTAAAAGAATAGCCTGTACGATCCCAGGAGGACACGTCCTGCACGCTGGTCAACGTGTTTCCTACATCATGGACCCTCGGGAATCACACCGGTCTCAGCTGCACCGTTGGACTCCTGTCATCTGGTGCGAGGGGACGAGCCATCTCCTACTGCAGCTTCCTGTTATTACAGCCACTGTGCTGGGGCAGAAGCTGCCAATTCATATACTTATGAGAAAGTCGTAAGTGGCTCAAGACAATCTTTTCAAAATAAAGAGTGTTTTGTAAAAGCCCACAGTAGAAAAATAGATATTTTATAATTTTAGAGTTGCACTAACAATGTTGTACTTGAGGTTCTGATACATGTTCCCAAATACCGGTTAATGTTACCAAGGGTAAATATTAGCACATCCACGCACCCTGCCTGGAGGCCTCACTGGAATCCTCCCCTCAAGTCCTAGACTTAGGGATTTCCAAATGATGACGGCCGTCTACAAATTCATTAATTTCACTTCCTTGAATACAGCCGAGAAGAATTCATCCAATTCCCATCTATAGTAAAATTTGGTTTTAATAAACTTTTAGTTCTGAAAGCAAATAGTAATTTGTTCATTTAAGGCTTTTCTCCTAGAGTCCATTTTGTTCCTTGGAATGAAACATATGACTTGTGAAATTCAAGCCATCTCCTACTTACAAGGACAATTTCATTTATTAATGGCCTGTAATTAAGAAGAAATTGTTAGCTAAAAAAACAATTAGCTTATCTGACTGAAGAATAAATGGGGGGGGGGCTTCCCTGGTGGCGCAGTGGTTGAGAGTCCGCCTGCCGATGCAGGGGACGCGGGTTTGTGCCCCGGTCCAGGAGGATCCCACATGCCGCGGAGCGGCTGGGCCCGTGAGCCATGGCCGCTGAGCCTGCGCGTCCGGAGCCTGTGCTCCGCAACGGGAGAGGCCACAACAGTGAGAGGCCCGCGTACCGCAAAAAAAAAAAAAAAAAAAAAAAGAATAAATGGGGGTTAGGTTATTCACTCATTTGCTAAGTGTTCTTAGTCTTGACCTACTTTTCACTTATTGATAATGTTTTCTAGATTTTCTAGAGATTTTGGACCTAATCAAATGATGAAAGCCAATATATTTATGTATTTTCTAGAGGTGAAAGAGCAGGTTAACGCGTACATAAAACGTCACATAATAAGCTTTTATTTCCAGTCCTACCACCTGACCTTAAGGAAGGTGTTTAACCTCCTGACCTTGAAGTTTCCCATCTCTGTAAAGTGGGGAGGCTAGTAGTTGCCATCTACATTCGGGTTAATGGCATCATGGTCGAGGGACCTGCTACAATTTCCTTAAAGAGAAGATGCTTTGTATTCACGTAATTCCCCTCCCAAATACAGAACATTGGAAAATATTTTGGTTCTGTATAAAAAGATGTTTTTTGGAAGATGACTACATTCTCTGTGATTATTAAGAGAATCTGTGCCCAAATGGCGCCTCTGGCTCAAAGGCAACCTCGTCTGAATGAATTAGCACATGGTGAGCTACTTACAAGAGATTAGCAACAAATTCTTAATGAGGGCTTTTTGTGTTTTTGGCTTTTTTTTTTTGCTTTGCTAGCTACCTTCTGCTTTTATACGGACACAAAATAAATACTTTTTAATACAGGCAACAGCCTCTGGCTGCCGCAGCTTAGCCCTGAGCTCACTTGACTGGTCTGTCAACAGCTAACTAGTTATGAGACAGAGCTGCTCAATGAGAAGATGCAGATATAACAGAACTGAGTTAAAATTTTCCTTGGGTGGCAAAGGAACAGCACAAAAATCATTCATTCAGAACAACATAGCGCAAGTGGTACTGAGCGAGTGTAAGAGAGTAACTGAACAGGTAACCGTCCCAGATGCCGGGAGTGGAAGTGAGATGGACAGCAGGTTGGAGGACACTCGGGTTAGCCGTGAGCTGTAAACCAAAGGGGCATCTCGGCATAATGTGACAAAAGTGCCCCTTCCACGTTGCAAGTGAATATTATCAGGAAACGGAAATCAGCGGCTCAAGCCGAGTCCTGCTCTAATACTTCTCAAGTCACAAGGGTGTATTAAACCCAGTTTCAGCGCTGTGGGCTGTTGTATCGTGAACTTTTACCTACGAGACGGAAAGATTCATTCTTACCTACCTGGCCATATCGGTTGCATAAGATGTTTGTTTTTAAGTTGGTACCTGCTCTGAACGACCCCGCAATGACCTCAAGCGTTCCTTAAACCGTATCTACGGCACATCGGCACACATCCGCGTCTGCAGCTACGCCTCTACCTCCGTGTGCGAAATTCACCTTCGGCTTCGCGGATCCTCCGGCCCGCCGCCGACCTCCGGAGCACGCTCCTTCCCGAGCTGAAGAGGCTGGCCAGCTCGTCCAGGGGGCTGCCCACAGGCCTGCAGTTCGGGGGGCTGTAGGCGGCCGGAGAGGGGGCGCCGGGGGCGGCCTTCCGGGGCTCGGCCCGGGCCGCCTTCCCGGGGGGGTGCGGGCTCCTGAGGCCGGGGCTGCAGGGCGCGCCCGCGGGGGCCGAGGTGGGCCTCGGGGGGCCCCGGGGCGGCTCCGCCGGCCTCCCCGCGCCGGGCTCGGGCGCGGAGGTGAAGTGCGCGGGCGGCCGGGGGGCGGCGGCGGGCGTGGGGGGACGGGAGGCTCCGTGCGGCCCGGCGAACGCGGGCCGGTCGCCGTCGCCCTCTGGGGCTTTGGGGTGCTGCGGGGACGGGGGGCCGGCGCCCTCGGGCTGCACGGGGTACCTGAGGCTGGTCTCCAGGACCGGCAGCCTCTTCACCTCCAGGGGCGTCAAGGGCGACTCGTCGGACGCCGGGGAGCAGGTGACCGGCGTCGGGGGGAACACGAGGAGGGGGGGCCGGTGCGGCAGCAGGTCGGGGAAGGGTGCGGGGATGTCGCACGCGTCCCGGCAGGGCCCGCCGGCGTCGCCGTCCTCCGAGGGGAGGGGGCTGCGGCCGTCGCGCGGCGGAGGGGGCGAGGCGGACGCCGAGACGCCCGCCCCCAGGACGCCGCCCTCGGGGGGCGCCCAGTACTTCATCTCCTCGTACACGGCCTCCGCCGGCTCGGGGCTGCCGGCGCGGCCCAGCATCTCGATGTACACGGGCTCGGGCTCCGGGGGCGCGGGCGGCGCGGGGATCCCCGGGGCGCGCTGCGGGCCGCTCGCCCTGCGCCGCGCACCGCCGGCCCCCGCCGCCCCCGGCCTGGCGCCCGAGATCTCCTCCGAGGAGCCGCTGAGCTTGGTGTGCGGGCTCCGCGTGGGCTTCCGAGGCGGCATCTTCTTCACGGCGCTGTAGTCGTCGCTGTGCGGCCGGGGCCGGCTGAGAACTGGGCGAGGGCGGAGAAGGGGCGGCAGTGTTAACGGGGTACCCGGCCCGAGCCTCGCGCAGCGCGCGGAGCTGCCCCGGCGCCGCGACTGGCGAGGACCCGGCCTCCATCCTCCAGGGTCCAGTTCTCCCCCGCCCCCCGCGGGGTCTGGGTCCCTCCACCCTCCAGGGTCCAGTTCTTCCCCCCCCCCGCGGGGTCCGGGTCCCTCCACCCTCCAGGGTCCAGTTCGCTCCCCGCTCCAGGGTCTGGTTCTCTTCAACCTCAGCTTCCCCATCTCCCCACCCTCCTGGGTCCGTGTCTCCCTGCACTTCACACGACTGCCAAGGGGAAAAGCCAGTTTTGATCTCGGAGGGGGAGGACAACTGCCACCAGTCAAGGAAGAGGTAAGGTGGCCCGTAAGGAGGCCCAGGATTGCCAGCCGCCTGCAGCGGGCAGGGCTGGGATGCAGCGGGGGGCGCCTTCCAGCTGCACTGCCACCTGCTTGCGCCTGGGTTCTGAGGGCCTGATGCACGTGCGGACTAAGTACTGGCTGAACTGCTCCTCATGGCTTTTAGAGAAGAGAAAATAGGAGGCTGGAGAGAACCGGCAAATTAGCGGGTTGGTGCCCTGCGGGTGTTTCCTGTAGGAAATACCTAAGCTGGATTATTTAAATGGTCTAAAACGAACACGACAAAACACCATTGAAAACAACTACATGCATGGAAAGGTGATTTTCCTAAAAAGAACGTTGTTAAAATGATGCCAAGGGCTTGTTTTACAGCTAATTAATATATCTGAATCCTAACACACTTAACAGGGAAATCAAGAGTGTTGTATTTCACTAAGAACCTCAGTGGCAACTTTGTAAATTGAAAAGAAGGAAGATATTTAGAAAAACAAAAGAGCATAATATTAGCGAGAACTAATTTTTAAAGAGGCAGAAAAACTACTTAAATATGACTCAAAACATTTATTAAAGTTTAAGTTAAAAAATTCTAAAAGACTTATTTTTCTAATGTTTTTTACTGTAAATTATAGATTTTATTAAATATAATTTCTCTGGAGCCAAGATGTTAATTTTAGAAAATTACACACAGTTTTACTAAAATATCAAAACTTCTCAAATATCTTGAACTATTTTACCAATTTGGTGCTTTGCTAATCTGTAGGAATTCTTGATCTGAATAAGCACATCTAATTTTGCTGAGTTCCTGAGTTTTAAGGCAGCCAGGCTTTTCTCTCATTATGACTGCATATATGAGAGTATCCGTCTCCACTTTCGGAGTGACAACTCCACTTCTAGGGTTAAAATTAAAGGCTCTGAAGTCAGCTGGGCTTGGATTCAAACCCCAGCATGACCACCCTTTCATGCTATCATTCATTTAGTCGTGCATTTAACCAGTATTTATTCAGAGACACATTAGTGAATATACAGTAATTGTCCCCTTCCTTCCTCTGCCCTCCTGGGTAAAGTCAGACAATAAAAAAAGTAAATAAAACAAATGAGTTAATTCCATAGCATGTTAGAACATGATACATGCTATGAGGTGGGAAACTACAGGCCATAATCGTCACAGAATTGGGTTTGTGTGTGTGTGTGTGTGTGTGTGTGTGTGTGTGTGTGTTTGCGTGGTGGCATCGGTGCAAATTATAATTTTAAAAGAGGTCTTGGTCACATCTCTCTGGGCTTCAGTATAGTCATGCCTAAAATGGTGATATCACTAATCATCTCAGAGGAATAAAATAATGCATGTAAAGTGCTTAGCTCAATGTATGTAAAGTGCTTCGCAAACATGAAACAAATGGGAGACATCCAGATGAGAATGGAAAAGAACAAAGTTAATTTTCTAACTCAATGGATATCTTTGAAGGCCAGTATTGTACAGGGTTTACCAAAGCAGCCAACTTTTAAGAGTAGAAAATACCCCAAATGCACAATTCTGTAATTAATGAGCATTATCGCAAAGGCTTTCGATGTACTAAAACACAGCAACACATAAGCTTCTCCTAGAAAGTTAATGAACCAGACAAAATTTTAACATTAGTATTACAGAGTTGTTCTGAAGATCTGAATAAGTTAAAGGGCTTGTGGCAGCTTGTATTTTACAAAACTGGCTTCAACAATATTTTTAGTCCTTCGTGCTCTTCTAGAACCTTGAAGTTGGAAGGACCTCTGTGACCGCCCCATGAGTAGAACATGGCAGAAGCAAGGCCGCCTGCCTGCTGAGGCTGGGTCAGGGGCAGTGCAGCTTCTGGCCTGCTCTTCCTCTCTCGGGACACATCTCTTGGTGGCCCTGATCTCTATGTGAGAAGACTGCTTACTCTGAAGCACCCATGCTGTGGAGAACATGTGGAGAGGCCACACAGAGGTGAGAGAGATGCCAGAGGACCCCATCTGCTCCAGCCCTCAGCTGTCCAGGTTTCCCCAGCCCAGACACCAGAAATGTAATGAACTGAGCCTGTGGACCATCCCAGGCCCAGCCGCTGTCTGACCACAGCTGTGAGAGAGTTCGCATGAGGAGGGCTTAGCTGATACCCAACTAGTAGAATGGGGAGAGAGGGAGACAGAGAGAGAGAGAGAGAGAGAGAGAGAGAGAGACAGAGAGAGGGAGGGGGAGGGAGAAGGAGAGAGACAGAGAGAGAGGATGATAAAACCTTTGTCATTTTGAGCTACTAAATTTTGGAGAGGTTTGTTAGATAGCAATGGACAACTAATACAGATATTGGTACTGGAAGTGGAGTGCTGCCATAAAGCCAAAAAACCCAAACTGTAAAAGCCTGGCAGTAGCCTTGGGAAGTTGGAGGAGTTTGTTGTTTTTTAATATTTATTTATTTATTTATTCATTTACTTATTTTGGCTGTGCCGGGTCTTAGTTGAGGCAGGTGGGATCTTCGTCGTGGCATGTTTAGTTGTAGCAGGCGGACTTCTTAGTTGCGGCACGTTGGGATCCAGTTCCCCGACCAGGGATCGAACCCGGGCTCCCTGCATTGGGAGCGTGGAGTCTTAGCCACTGGACCACCAGGGAAGGAGGAGAGGTCTTGAAGAGACTGTTAGCAGAAGCGTGACGCCCAGGAAAGCTCCTGGTGATGTTTAAAGGAAAGTAAGAAATATGCTGGACGCCGAGGGAAACATAACCCTTTTTATACCTTTGTGGAAAGTTTAGCAACACTGTCACCTGCGGTACTGTGGAAACCAGACAACACACTTAAGGCACTGGATGATCTAGGGAGGGAGATCTTTAGACCAAGTGTACAAGCAGCCTCCTGGATTCTTCTACTTTCCCTGCAGGAAAATGAGGGTAAAGAGATACGCTACAGAAAGAACAAACGATTATCTAT
Source organism: Lagenorhynchus albirostris (assembly GCF_949774975.1). Taxonomy (NCBI): domain Eukaryota; kingdom Metazoa; phylum Chordata; class Mammalia; order Artiodactyla; family Delphinidae; genus Lagenorhynchus; species Lagenorhynchus albirostris. The sequence goes on along the minus strand of NC_083112.1, from coordinate 75,561,471 downwards.
AAAGGAGCCTGGGCTTTCTGAGTTTGAAAATAAAATAGTTTCTCACTGGGCCATCAGGGTAGTAAATAACTCCGAAGTTAAGAAATGACTTGTAAGCAGAGATTGAATCTGGGGCATTTTCAGGAAAACAGGATCTAACGCTGAAGCCAAGGTCATGACTATGAACCCCTTTATTAAGACCTCAGAAAGATGTCAGGTGATGCTTCACTGGACCTTTTCAAAGAAACAAAACCACAGGACTTCTAAGGATATGAAGAGTATTGCCCCACAGAAATCTTGCAGAAAAGAAAAAGTCGAGAGGAGATTATCTCAAGGAGATTTGTGGATGTGGCTTTTGACTAAAGGGGTAGATTATAAACTGATTCACAGGAAACTCGCAAAGCTTTTAAAGGAACTGTATCAGCTGCGTTGAAAGAGGTACGATCGATACAAAATAAAGAGGCTCTGGTGCTTCAAAAGTTTATGAGCAGGAATCAGGCTGAGAAAACGACCAGCCCCAAACGTGTCACCTCTTGTGGACGAGGAAATAACATCCAAAGGTGAGCCCAGATTCTGTAGCATGGACCTAATGGCCATGGAAAATAATTTCCGGGCACCAGGACTAAATCCTAACCAAGGCACAAGCAACATGTTAGTTGTGTGGAGAATAGGCAGCTTGTCTTCGATAGTTAGGGACAGTCCTGGAAGAGCTGCCCACCTAAGGAGCCTTACCTGAGCAGCCAGGATACCTGGACCTGACTTAGGTGATGGGATTTGGGGCTTGGACCTGAGCCCGATGTGATGATGGGATAAGGCTCTGGGGAGCATGGGAGAGGGATGAGTGCCTCTTGCATGTGGGAGGGATGTGAATTGTTTGATCCAGAGGATGGATTAAGGCAGCCTGTATTTTCCAAAAATTGGCCACAATAGTTTTCCCAGTCTTATCAAGAGTTAGAGTCTATTTCACCTTCCTCAACCTGGATGCGCCTCTGAGACTGTCTGGTGGCAGTGGTGGCAGTGATGCTGTGTGGCTTCCAAGGCTGCTCGTCAAAGGTAAGAGAGTGACCGCCCGGCGTTCTCTTTCCTGGAGCAGGCGCCGGGGACACACTGATTGTCCACGTAAGAAGTCCAGCTACCCTGAAGCTGCCAGGCTGCACAAACTGGGTGGAGAGACCACCTAGACACAGAGTTGGCCAAGCAGTCCCAGTCCTTAGACATCTATGGGCACCAGGCATGCAAGTGACCAGCTCACAGGCGATTCCAGCCACCACATGCAGCTTCATGGAGGACCTTGAGGGACAGCCACTCAGATGAGCCCAGTTGACACCCAGAACCTGAGACAGTAATAAAATAATCGTATTTTATTTAAATATCCAAGTTTGGGAGGAGTTGGTAAGCAACAATAGATAGCTGATATGATATTCCCTCAAGGTTTGCTTTAGATGCAGAGAAAAGCTTTTTTGAATTAAATGATGATAAATAAAAGTAGCGTGGGTTATCGGGGGGCAGTTGAGAGACTGGCCTCTGGAAGCTGGCTGCTTGGGTGTGTAGCATGGGACAGGATACACCACTATTCCCCTGACTCAACATCCACATCTACAGAGGGGTCACAGTGACAGTCTCACCCCATCAGGTAGTTCTAAAGCTTGAAGATACTTAGCACAGTGCTTGTCACATGACAAACAATTGTAAGTGTCAGCTGTTCCCATCAACATCATATTATTACTACAGAACCAGAAATTAGTCATGAGTCATAGAACAGGGTTCTGTAGGGCGTGGTCTGCAGTTCATCACTATCAGATCACCTGGGGTGCTTTACTGAGGATATAAAGAGCACAGTTCCTGTCCTTGTCTGTAACTACCAAATTAGAATATCTGGGCCGGGAACTGGAAAGCTTCATTCTTCATAAAGTGAAATTAGAATACCACAGTTAGAGAATTAAGAGTCTAATTTGGTTTTATGGTTATTCCTTTGCGTGTGTGTGTGTGTGTGTGTGTGTGTGTGTCCACACAAGTCCTTGCTAATTGTTCATTTGCAAATAAGGATTTAAGGGCTGTTAAGAGTGAATTTATATTAAGAGTTTTCTTAACAATTTTTTTAGTCCTTGAATTTATGGATAAAAGTGAGATGGGATCAGGGAGACATTTCATGGTTATAGATCACCTTGAGGGCAAGTCTTAGTGTCCTAACAGTAACTTAAGGGATAAATCCCACATTCTCAAGCCCTCTCATTTTTTCTTAAACTTGACTCTTATCTGAGTTACTGTGCAATGATCTAGGGACTCGTGTCATTTTTAGATTCTGTTAGGAGGTAAACATTTTCTTGTACAAAATAGTTTCCCTTTGAGTTTTTGGCTAAGGCACGTCGGTGACTTTGCCTCAAGACACAAGTTACTTGGCCCCATTCTCACTGAGAATAAGATGCCTACATGTTAAATCTATGAGAAGAAAGAAATGAGAAGATCGTTCATCGAGAAAATACCTGTATCTGTGTGTGTTGTTATCCTCTGTTTTCCAACTCTTCCAGTGTGATTTTGCCCAGTTTCAGAGCAAACTGTGTGCCCTTCTCAGGACCTAAGACGTGAAGGATGCCTAGATAAAGCCAGTTCCCTGGCTGGTGGGCCTGTTGCATACTTGAGTGAGGTCAGTATCGATTTGCAACCAGCTTACAAACTGGACAAGAAGGGCTTCTACTGAGCTGCGATAGATTACAACCTTGCTAGGTCATTTTTTTGAGGGAGGAGTCTGTTACCTTTGTTCTCGGCCCATCTTTCCCCACTGACTGCCCTCCACGTGTGTAAGGCCTCTTAAATGTCCTTCTCGACCCCTTCCACAGGTCCCAGTGAGGGTTAGCCCCTCCTGCTCTGTGCTCTTTGGTGCCCTTGCTGTTACTCTGCCTCTCTCATAATTTGTTTGCCCATTTTCCTAGCCCACTGGTCTCTAAGGCCCTGGGGGAGTGGAATACACTGAATTAACATGTGTTGAATGGACAAATGAGCCATAAGTTGTGAAACATAATTATGTTCTCCTGTTATGCCCCGTCACACATTCTCAGGGCAGCGTTCACGGAGGACCTAATTTTCATCAAATTTCAGGTAAGAGAAAAAAATATTATAAAGGGGATTCTGTTAAAAATAATGCTGACAAAGTCTGACAAATCTCAAGGGTACATGTTGAAACTTGCCAAATCGTGCTCATTTTGATTTACTGATAAGAAGCTAGTTCCGCTTTCACGAAAGCAGCACAAAGAAATATTTTTCTATTCTATTGATTTATTTGTTCAATAAGTATTTACTGAGTGCTTACTGGGTGTCAAGTGCTATTCTAGAATAAATTTATAAACAAGACAATAAAAAAGGGAATGAAATGTAACACTATTTCCAAATTAAGCCACACAGCTGAACCATTCTCGTACCTATACGTATAAACTGTGTTTTGTTACAAAGGTAAGCTGTACGGCAAGTCTAAGAAATACGGATTCCTCAGGTTTTATTTCTAAGGAGCGGGTGGCTGGAGTCTGAGGGAGGCTGGGTATGCATCTCACATCACCAGGCGTAAGTGGTGGCGCCTAGAGCTGCCCCCCAAAACCTGTCCTGTGCTATTTCACCATCCAGGGGTCCCTGTGTTGGGGAGAAAGCCGTCACATTGGGTTTAGATACTCAGTTCTTCAGCAAAGCCCTCAGCTGGGAGCTTCCCTGCAAAGAAGAGAAGTCGCGGCTCTGTTCTTCCTTTCCTAGTCTCTGTTTGCAAAAAGCAACCCCGAACTTTTAAAAATCACACTTTCAAATAGTTGGCTCTCGCTTGTTAATAGTTTGCAAACGAGTGTTAAAATTTACTGGCCCATAAAGTTGCTTCCAGCTTTTCAGGCACAAAGGTAGAGAAGAAAAACGAGCCCTCTGGCCGGCCTCTCTTCACTATGACCGTATATACTGGATGAAAACCTCTAGGAAAGGCACGTGTTAATAAGAACAGGACTGGGCATAAAAGGTGTTGACTCGGGGCTTCCCTGGTGGCGCAGTGGTTGAGAGTCTGCCTGCCAATGCAGGGGACACGGGTTCGTGCCCTGGTCCGGGAAGATCCCACATGCCGCGGAGCGGCTGGGCCCGTGAGCCATGGCCGCTGAGCCTGCGCGTCCGGAGCCTGTGCTCCGCAACGGGAGAGGCCACAGCAGTGAGAGGCCCCGCCAAAAAAAACCCAAAAAACAGTTAAACTGTTCCGTGTATTTATTTGTTTATTGTGTTTACCATCTGTCTTCCCCACTAGAATGCCAACCCCATGGGGGAAGATAACTTTGTTTTATTTATTGTGTACCTTCCTGGGCCTAGAATAGGACCTCATACTCATGGGTGATAAGTAAAATCTGTGAAGTTAGTAAATGTTCTGCAAAGAAGGACTTCCTCTGCTTTTCACAATTCTAAAAATTAAAAATTAAGCAATAATATCACATGAACTAATCTATGAGAGAATTAATTGAGAATAAACTGTGGTTTTGCATAAATACGTCTAGACCACTGATGCAGAGACCTTTGTTGTCTAGTCCCCAAAGTTTCACTCACTGAATTTTGCTGAGTCATGATTCTCCTCTGCATGAATCGTTTCACTTTACTGTGTGGTGATAAAGCAGGCTTAATTTTTAATTAAGTTGTGATAACAGGGAAGCCAGATGAATCTTTTTAGCTTTTTAATTCACAAAAGCTTACGTGGACGAGCAACCGACTCTCTGAATTGTTCTGGTTTGAGGCTCCTCATTCAATGTGGAAGTCGGGAGAGGAGTTAAGGAAATGATATATAAGTAGCTTTTCCCTAAGAGGCTTAGAGATTAGAATTAATATTATTTATGTTTAATGATTAAAGGGCCCCTGGTGGGCTTCCTGGTGGCACAGTGGTTAAGAATCTGCCTGCCAACGCAGGGGACACAGGTTCGAGCCCTGGTCCAGGAAGATCCCACATGCCACGGAGCAGCTAAGCCCGTGCACCACAACTACTAAGCCTGCGCCCTAGAGCCCGCAAGCCACAACTACGGAGCCCGCGCGCCTAGAGCCCGTGCTCCGCAACAAGAGAAGCCACCGCAATGAGAAGCCCGTGCACCGCAATGAAGAGTAGCCCCCGCTCGCCGCAACTAGAGAAAGCCCGCGTGCAGCAACGAAGACCCAACGCAGCCAAAAATCAATAAATAAAAATTTAAAAAGGAAGGGGGGGGGGCCCTGGCAAGCCAACAACGGATTTAATTCTACTAAAAATATATTAGGGCAAAGTACTGCCGCGGCGCACTCAAAGACCGGAAATCAAGCATCAGTAACCCAACGGGGGTCGGGGTCCCCCTTCCCCGAGGCTAACCTTCATTGGAGGAGTCCTTGGTGACAGCCCACAGGCAGGCGCTCACGGCCTCATAGGAGGCGCTCAGCCGCGTGGTGGGGTCCCTCTTTGGCTTGGGCGGAGGCTGTTTCCGTGGTGATGGGAGGCCGCTGCTGTCATCCAGGCTGAGCACCGAGTGCAGAGAAGGAGACGGGGTGGATGGGCCAGCCTGGGAGTGGACCAGGCTGTCTACCGCCATGGGCACTGGGACGAAGCTGCAGTGGAGGCGCCTGGGTCCACCCTTGTCTTCAGCTCTGGGTGTGCGTGGGGAAACAAACACAAACAGCCCCGCCAGAGAGACCCAGATGCATTATTCAGATGGGAACAATGAACCGGCTCAAGCAGAAGTAATCACAGCTTTTTGGTAAACAGCCTTCCCGCCGAGGCTGGAGGATGCGTGCAGCGCTCTGGTATCCAGCGCATCCAGAGGAAGCCACTTCATCCTTCCAGCCCTTGCTTCGTGATAAATAAACACGTTCGAGACTCTTCATTATTACTTTAGAAAAAAATCTCACCGGAACCCAAGATGTCGTAAGGAATGCCACATTTGCTATCAGGCACTCGCTGAGTGAAGTTTTCACACCCTGATTATTAAGCAAATCAAAAAGCCAGGATTTCAATCTGAATGATAATTTCTGGGAAATCCATCTTAATAGAGAGTTACTGATGCATCAGATGCTGGGAGTTATCTCTGTTTGCCCTTGCAAAAGAGCAGATGCTTTACTTAAAACGATCAAAGATTTTCATTTTCCCTGTCTCTCTCTCTCTCTCTCTCTCTCTCTCTCTCTCTCTCTCTCTCTCTCTCTCTCTCTCTCTCTCCCTTGCCATTTAAATTCCATCAGCAATTATTTAATTATGTGCAGACTTGTTATTTTTCTTCTATTATTCCATCTGGTTGCCCAATGCCAAGTGAACTGCTGGTTTTCAATAAATAAATAGGCAAATACTTCTTCACTTAATTTTATATCAGGCAAATGAATACATAATGAAACTGAGAAATTGGGGTGGCTGTTTAGCTCCAGCAGAGAAAATAATAAATATTATTCTGGAAGTCCTATAAAATTAATAGTTATCTGGTTAAAAACAATTCCTTCTGGCTTCACATGTCAATGGAATCATGTGCCAGGGAGATGCCAATGCATTCATTTTACCAGGAGTCTCCGAGCATTTGTTTTTATAATTATATCTTGTGTGGCAGAACACCAACGGAGCTGGGATCTACTGCCAGGCAGAGCCAGACGCCCATATAGGAAATGAACTAGCTGAAGACGAAAGCGTGGCACTCGGTGGATAATTTGTTTTCCCTGTAATGTTTAATTACAGTTTTCCGTACAAAGGGAATTTTTTCAGTATTTAATCACTGAGATATTTGAGGCTAATTAGGGAGAGACACACCACCACTTCCACTTTAATAAAAAATCATTCGACATCACAGTCAAGGCAAAGGGGGTCACTTTCAGGGAGAAACAACTAGACATTACTAAGTTCCTATGGAAAAACAAACATCTCCCTGACAGCAAATTAGGATGGAAAGACCCAGGGAGGATTGTAAATCACGGGTGTCCTCGTCTGTCACAGAGAGACAAGAGTGGAAAATTGGAGAAGGACTTAGTTTTCTTCACATGTCTATTTCAAGCTCAGCGTCCAACGTGAACTTTAAAATAAAAATCTTTCCCCAGAGCTTTCCTTTTTGGCAAAGAAGATGTGACAGTTTCCTAAGGGAAATATAATACAGGCAACCGTTCATTGATTTCACTGCTCTTGTGTTTTTAGAGTGTCTTCTCCATTTGGGGGGTCAGGTTTTCAGAAGTTTCTAGGAGTCAGCCTTATTTATATACGTGACACTTGCATAAAGATGTCGAGAACCAAGCTATTTATCTTTGCGAAGACGTAAAGGTTAGATGCCTTAAAACTTTGTGCTTGAGATGGTCAGTGACGCAAGCACAGTAGGTGAAGCAATTATTTCATGGGACCTAAACTAACACATAGAGCATCTATTTTGTGGAAGGAAAGCCCGGGAAAAGCATCTTTTCAGGTGTCAGGAGGTTTCATGTAACGCACTGCGCATGCATACGTGCTTGTTCCTCTCCCTACGGTCATAAGTGATTGAACTTTGCGTTAAGGGCTATCGGCATTTTCTTGACGCCCCAGGATCAATCGCGTAGGTCACCGAAGTTGCACACTATCTGCCTTTACCTTTTGGTTCCTTCCTCTTGCTTGTTCCTGGCCTCCAACTTCTCTTTGTGGAAAGTAGCGTTCATTACGTTCCGGAGCCGGTCATTCTCACGGGCAATGTCCGAGGCGTTCTGCACGACCAGGGCATCATAGGTCTTAAGCCCCAGGTCCTCTGTAATCTGCAGGAAGCTGTTGATGGATGTGACCTCTTGCTGCCTAATGCTCCTTTTCTGATGCAAGTGCTGGCGTGCTAAAAATCCTCTGATAACTTCAGTAAAAGAACAAAGTGATGGGTCAACGAGAGGAGCAAAAGCAAAAAACCCAGATGTACATCAACAAGTCCAAATACATTGTGTTGGAGCAGCTCTAAAATAAAATATATTTAACCCAGTCTAGGACTTTACTAAAACATTCTAATCTTATATTAAAAAAGATATCTACATTCAGTAATGTTAACAGTGGAGGCAAAAATCCTCACCCTGAATGAGATCGTGCAGGTAATATTCTAATAAAGCTTCCCTCCTTCTTGTGGTGACACAGGCTGAACACTGATGGAAAGAACTAAGTCCAAACCCCAGAGAATTCTGGGTGTGGCTCTCATCAGACTGTTTCGGGGATGCACCAATCACATTATTGTATATCAGATTATAACAGAAACGTCTGAGGCTCACGGATGTAGTCCTTGAAAACCATGCACATATTGCTAACAGGATTGTGACTTAACTCCTAGAAAAACTAACACTGCATTTAAGGCTCTGGAAAGAGACTGTGTAGAAATATGGGTCATCCTTCTGCTTTCTGGGGAAGCAGGGCTAGAAAAACGTGTAAGAATTGGGGGAAACAGGTGGATGAACACACTTTGAAATCACTTATGTGTCAGTAACGAATGTAAGACTTGAAAATAAAAGTCACGCCCACCGTGTAAAGGCACTGCCACGTGCTAGGCGCTCCAACCCATCTTTCAGTGCCCAAACTCGATGGCCATTAATGTACCAGTATCTCCATCTTGTACCCAAAGAAAGAGAAGCTCAGTGAGGCTGAGAAAATTCCTCTAGGTAAACACAACCAAAGAACGGTAGAGCGGGGATTCAAATCTCTGCCCTTATGAGGCCAGACTCTACCTTGCAGACACGTAGATGCAATCTGTAGCTCTCCAGAGAGCAGGTCACAACAGGGAAGGTGCAGGGAAGCACATCTGGGATCAATATGAAGATGACGTTTTAACAATGAGCATAGGTTGTAAACAGATCAGGCATCTCATGGGAGAGAGTCGGCTCCCAGTACCCAGGCAAGTTCAAGAAACAGGATGGCCCCCGCTCAGGGATGTTCTGACAGATGAGTGGGAGCAATGCTGATGTGATGCTAGGATGCGTCCCTTCTCATTCTGAGTTTCTGTGATTAGAAGCAGTTGTTCGGATTATAGGAAGAGCTATAATTGTAGGGAAAACCAATGTGGGCAACAAAGACACTATATTCTCCTCCTATAAAATATTAAGTGCTTTAAAATATTCCCGGCTATAGGAGAATAAATGTGTGGGTGTCTATATATGTCTAGGATATTCACTTAGATGCCTTTACTCGATTAGAAGATGGAAAGGCGAACGCAACTTTCCACAAGTATGGCTTCAGAGGCAAATAATATGCAGACGTCTAAAATGCTCAAGACTTTTTCTCCGATGGCAGTACTAAGTCTTTAGTTACTTTGGAATGCAGTGTATTAAGATAACTGTAAAAACAGTCATGCTGAACTAATCTAAAAGAGAAAAAAATTAAACAGCTCAAGGTACAATCAGACTCCCAGGAATCAAAAATGCGGAATAAAATGTAGAAATTTTAGCCACGTGACAGGCACAGTGAGAGAGAGAGGCAGAAGGCCTGCTCTCTGTTCATTCGCTCATTCCTGTTACATTAAACAGAATCTAGACATTGACAATGGGAGGGTATATTTAAGATGTGTAATCTCTTGGAATAAAGGGAAGATTAATGTGGACAGGCCAGACTGCTGACGTCCAACTACAGCAGGACTGTTCATTGGATCCACGTAGACCTGGGAATCCACTGTCCTGTGTCCAGACCCTGTTTTCTCACACTTTGCACTAGCAATCTTTGAAAATTAAAAGAAAAAAATTTATACTAGTTGCTAAAACATGGTACCTTTACTAAGAGACAATTAATACAAATAAATTTGGCACAAATAGATAATTAATACTTGTTTCTTTCTGACAATTTCATGCAGGATAAAATGAAGGTATATAGTCAGAGGGAAACTTCTGTTGGGAATAATTTGAAATTGAAATGATTAAATTTAAGACTGAGGTGTAACTACAGCTCTCTGCCACCCAATATTTACAAAGAAAAAATGAGAACTCTTAAAAAACTGGAAAGGACTCCAGATGATATAGATTCTGAATGAATTTCATACTAGCAGAAAGGACCGAAGCAACGGTTCTAAGAGATGTAAAAATAAAAATCGATAATTAATGCTTTGCATTTAAGAGCCTGTAATTAAAAAAAATGCTTTTACAGCCATTATTTCATTTATGCAATAGGAAATTGTGGTTTGTATCCATTTTTTAAAAACCATTCTCAATTTTTATCATTAGGGGTGAAGAAAGAACTACAGTTCTGCTAATTTTTTCTGTTTCAGGTCCATAGGGCACAGCGACTTAACATTTGTAACCAACCAGAGGAGACATTACTAGCGGGCACCCCTGATGGAAGACAGAGTACGCCACCTTCTAATTACATGTAGGAAAATTTCCAGGAGAAAGTGATACCCGCTCCATGTATGTATAAACGCGGTATTAAATGGAATTCTCGGTTGGTTCCGCAGCCCGGGGGGTAGAGCACTGGTCTTGTAAAGGAGACTCTCCCCATCCCACTTTCAGCCTGAGGCTACAAATGCAGATTCTGATTCAGGAGTTCTGGGGCAGGGCCTGAGACTCTGCATTTCCAACCAGCTCCCAGGGCATGCCTGGACTGACCACACAGAAAGGAATTGCAAAGGCGACAGAGTCAAAAGGAGACCTGGGAGCCCAGCCCTTCCCTACACTGATGAGGGACAGAGAAGGCAAATGACCCTATAACCCAAATTACCCTATTACCCTATAACCCTATATAGGTATAACCTGTACCCTATAACCCAGAGAGAAGCGAGGATTGCATAGGGCCTCCCTCACCCGGGGCTCCCCCCACCGCCCCTGAACACCAGGCTGGTGAAAGTGGCCTCAGGGAACCAGCCAGAGACCCTGCCACATGGTCTGGAGTTTGGAGGACACGGTGGCCTGGGAGGCCGACGCTGCCAGGGGCTGAATGCAGGGCGGCTCTGCGGGGAGAGGCTCACTTGTCAGGGTCCCCAACTGTGCTTCTAGGACACCAGACCTTGTTTATCGAGACAGAGACGCCTGCCAGGAGTCATTTAAAGAGACTTCCTCTTGGAGAGCACCCAGGCCCACAGGCAGTGTCAACGGGGAGTTCCAAGTGGCACCCAAAGGAGAGATTTTGCGGTTCCCAGGTGGGTAGCACAGGTGAGGGCTGAAAGGCGCCCACATATGCAGAGAGCCTGTTAACCCCTGCCTGCCTGCTGGCCAGAGAAACCCCAGGCCAGGTCACATGGGTGTGGGTCGGACTGAGGGGCGGCCCTGTCCCCTTAGCTGTTCCCTCCTCCCCGGAGGGCACCTAAGTAAGGGTGGGAGCCTAGAGGGACGATTTAACTTGGAATGAGATTCTGACTTTTGACCTTCCCGTGGACTGGACTTGTTAAATTCTGAACCGAGTCTGTCTGAGGGACCAGCATATAGCAGGACTTTTTATCATCAGAAAATGATGGGACCCATCAGAGGTTTCAGCCAGGGGTGTGCGAAGGAATCCCCCAGGGGCTCGCATAGACAGAGGCTTGAACAGGGTGAGGCAGTTTTCCGTGTTCTCTGAGATGCACTTGTTTTTAATAGTTTCAGATAGATTAGAGAGCTAAGCTCACCACGGCTGCTTCCACCAAAAGTTAGCCTGTAGATTAATTTCTCCCCTTTTTACCTTTCTTTAGAGATATATAATACAATTAAACTATTAAGCAAATTAAAAATCTATTAAGTATGTATGTTTTATGTGAGGCATAGTTACGATTTTTAAAATGTACCTATTTTTGGCGGTCACTTGGGTTTTGATAGAAAAAAAAAATCTAAATGGACTCTCAAAGTTAACATGAAATAGATGCTATCTGCTCTCAAAGTTAACAGTCCAAATATTATTATCCCTTCACAAAGGAAAAATAGTCAAGCATTTATCCAAGGCATACATGGAATTACTTAAATTACAAGGCATACATAAATCCAAGGCATACATTGGCTAATTGGCTGTGGCAGTCCTCCAAACTCTAGCATACCAAGGGGCGCTGACTGGCTGGCTCCAGAGCTGCGCCTGAGTGTCACATGGGTTGTGTTTTCTTCCCCACTGTGGGTTCAAAGGCACACTCTTCTTGTCCTGTGCTTCTTGGAGGATCAGCAAGCATGAATATTTTACAGGTGAGGAATGCATAAAATACAAGGTACGTATAGCCCCTCTTCCAAACTATGACTTAGGTGAAAATGTGATGCAGAATTACAGATAGAATGATCATGAGATAAAGCACGAGCTGTGGCCGCACACTCTGATCTAGAGACAAGTAAATAGCCAACTTAGCTACAGTGCTTCTGAAACTCCTGAAACCTATTTATTTGCCTGAAGGTAGCGCCATGGGATGGATGGACATAGGGCCATGGCAGGGTCCACTCTAATATTTAGGTTAACCTAAATGTTAGGTTTCCCTAACATTTAAACTTGGGGGTTCACTAAATGATTTTGTATTTTCCGACTCATCAAAGTTCAGAAATGTCACTGAACTGTTACTGTGACGTGTGGAACTGTTACCTTTTTGGCAGGTGATAATTTTTCTCTGCAGCCGTAGGCACAAATCGTTTAGCTGGTTGGCATGCCAGTATTTCAGAAATACTTTTCGAACACCGATCTAAAAGGCAAACAGCAGGGAAACATTTAACAGCATGAAGATGCCAAAATAACAATGGGAAAATAATCAGGCAAGAGGTTTTTCCAGAAAAGGATTTGAAGGAGCAAAGCTCACAAAAGTTATCCCAGTGCATCTGCCGTATTCTTGTAACACTTCTACATTTTGTGAGAATCCCCAAGCTTTTGTTCTAATAAGTATGTTTGCTGTGTGTATACATTGTCACTAATGTTTGCAAATACCCATACACCACAGCTGTCGTGGTTGCCCCCTGCAGCACAAAGGGAAAACACGGGCCTTCACTCTTCATTGGAAGATACAACCGTTCCCATGAATGAATTCCCAAATCCCAGAGCTAAACCCTTATCTTTATTTTATGATCCTTTTCTTTCCGCAACTCAAAGCAGGGAGGTTGCGTCTGTGAAAAGGAAAAGTGAACAAACAAAAAGACCAAAAACAAAAACAACTTAAACGTGATGCACAAAACTGTTTCATTTCAATGATTTTTTTTCTACTACACCATATGTTATTATAAATCAAATGTTTATACAACTGCAGTGATAGAACCGCAGCACAAAAGTAAAAAGTCTTCACGTCGTCATCTCTGAGCAATAATCTTCTAGACGCCTGCCTAAACAGTAGCTATACAATGAACATTCGTGTCTAGAATTTTAAGAAAGGAATTTCAGCATGTTACCGAATCAGCTTCTAGTAAAAGCCCTGGTGGTGTGCAAGCCAGTCCAAATGTTCCACTATTGATGAGAAACACTGTCAAAGAAAGTTCTGAAAAACACATAACAATAAGCCATAGCCACGCGTCTTCAAAATAATTTTCTGGTGTGTTGTGCTTATTTTCTAAGAATTCACAGGGCTGTGGTAGGTGTGAGGAATGCCCTTCACAATGGAAACGCTCACAGTGGAAATGCTCAGACGTAAATAACTGCAGAAGAGCCTGGGAAATACTAACATGAAGAGCTGTGGACACACAGAGGTGACGTCCTGTTAGATACGGAAAAAATACAGCTCAGGCAAACCTTGTGATACGTTCATAGTCGTCTTCTTAGCACTTGAGACAAACACCGTGAAGATGAGAGACCAACACGTGTGCTCCCAAGCATGGGCTGCGGACACTAAAATGCTGACACCACCACTTACCCCCGCAGCCTGTGTCAGATGTCAAAGGGGCACCCGAAGCTGGTGCATTTATACACACCATTAGGTACCAAAAAGGCTGACAGGTCAGACTTGCCATTAGAGCGCTTGGCCAGAGGTAGCTTATGAAGCTTTTCACATGGAAACGGAGTTTACTCCGAACGTCTTTTGTCACTTCCCATCTTACGTAGCTCTCCCCTTAGCCAAGATTTGTCGTCTTGATGAAGCACGCGGTTTTGCAAGAGATTGAGACTCAAATCTTGCATTATGGCAGTCGGGCTAGCCACTTGGATGGACAGGACAAGCCCTCAACCGCTCTCCTGTTTCAGAGGCCCCTGGTTGACTAGATGTCCTTCTTCATTTAGTTTTCTTTAAATTGGTTGAGATTCAAGGCGGGTACTTGAATGGGTGGCCACAGAGAATTGTCACTTTTTCCCCCCATTGTAGTGCCATTCTCTCTCCCTAGTGATTTTCCATAATTCATAGAGTTTTTTTTTTTCTTCCCAACTGCTGAATGATTTTGGCAGTCAACAGGAAGAACAGTTGGTACTGTCTGTGAGCACCACAGAGCAAATCTGTGAGGCAGGCTTTGGGAAGGAGGGAGCGTGTCATCTTTCTGTTCATTGTCGACTGTGGTATGTAACTCGCTGCAGGAAACTCAATCCCCGAAGCAAAATTCACGCAAACTTGGGTTCCGAAATGAAACTCCCAGAGAGTTAGAGGCAGCGATACTACAGAACGGGGAGAAGCAGTAATGACCACTCTGGGAGAACTAACGTATGAAGGGAGCACACCATGGGGACAAGACCTCCGGATGGTGGTGGAAGAGCTGGATTCTAGTTCTACTCCCTTCATTCAGTGGAGACCCCGGGCAGGAAGACAGCTGCATGGGATGACTAAGATCTCTTCTAGCGACTTTTTTTTTTTTGGTCTTGGATTGGATTTTGGTTTATTTTTACTCCTTACCCTGTTCTTTTTTTTTTTTTAATCAACTTTTATTTTATTTTATTTTTAAAATTTTTATTGGAGTATGGTTGCTTTACAATGTTGTGTTAGTTTCTACTGTACAGCAAAGTGAATCAGCTATACGTATACATATATCCCCTCTTTTTTGGTTTTCCTTCCCATTTAGGTCACCAAAGAGCAGTCAGTAGAGTTCCCTGTGCTATACAGTAGGTTCTCATTAGTTATCTATTTTCTACAGAGTATCAGTAGTGTATATGTATCAATCCCAATCTCCCAATTCATCCCACCAACAACCCTTTTCCCCTTGGTATGCATACATTTGTTCTCTACGTCTGTGTCTCTATTTCTGCTTTGCAAATAAGATCATCTAGTGACATTTCTAACAGCCGTTCCAAAAATCAAAGTAGGTTTATCTTGAGAATTGTGCTAGATTTGGGGATATAAAAATTTTCCAGGGATGATGGGAAGAGATGAATGTGGGACAGAAAAACTAGGCAAGGAACAGAAGACGACAAACCATCTCGAGGTGCAGCCCTGTGCAGTGTGATGAGGGAAGGGGCTACACATGTAACCAGTGGCCACATAGTGAAGAACAGACATTTTCCTGTGAACACTGGGTATACACTAAAAGATTTAAAGAGGATCCCGTCTAACTTTTATGAAAATAATTTTGGAAACTGTATTAAAAATTTATAAAGTTCCTGCTTAAAACTGGCCGGAGAAATGGGTTGCTGGGCTTGGCTGTGAGCAGGACAGTATAATGAAATCAATTCTTTGGGTTTGGAAGATTCTACAACTGCTGCTTGTCTGTTGGCCAACTTCTATTTACCTTTTACCCCACCTCCAGGAGTGGATTTTTTTTTTTTTTTTTTTTTTGCGTTACGCGGGCCTCTCACTGTCGTGGCCTCTCCCGTTGCGGAGCACAGGCTCCGGACGCACAGGCTCAGCGGCCATGGCTCACGGGCCCAGCCACTCCGCGGCATGTGGGATCTTCCCGGACCGGGGCACGAACCCGTGTCCCCTGCATCGGCAGGCGGACTCTCAACCACTGCGCCACCAGGGAAGCCCCCAGGAGTGGATTTTTGATATCCTTTTCTCCACGTCCAGTAGGGTCTGGGTGACCTTCATTTGTGTTCCCACAGCACACTGTGAATGACTCTTTGTTTCACTTACTGTCCTGCATTAGGTATTTGCCATTGCACATGTATATTTACATCTCCTGAAGAATATGTATTCTTGCACTTCACAAGTGGTGGGGTTGTGGGGAAGGTGGATTCAGATTAGAAACAGAAGACAAGGAATTCTGAGGTCTTAGGATAAGATGAGTCACCGAGACAGATGATAATGTCCTCAAGGATGAAAAGAAGGTATGATGGACGACGAACACGTAAGCCAGGCCCGGAAGTCATTCATCAAGCTGGAAATAAGTCCTGGAACTCAGTAGGTGATAGGATAAACCATGGAGGGAATAAAAGAAAAAACGCATAAGATAGAACGTCGGGGGCAATGATTCAGCTGCACTGCTCTTCTCCACCAAGACAAGGAAGATGAGAAAAAGTGAAACCTCGTAGTAGAGTATTTTCAGGAAATAGGCAGTTTTCAGGTCACATAGGAAAGCTAAACTTGAAGGGGAGTAAACATGGATGAAATGGATTTTCTCGCAATGATTAGGAATTTCACAGGACTCAATAGTGGGTAGTTAAGAAGTGGTCTGAGTGTTTCACATGGCAGATCTGCCTGTCAGGCCAGACTCGGAGGCAGCAAAAAAAGGAGGTGTTGCTGGGATCCACGGTTTGGGAAAATGAGGAGAGGATGGGAATGTGAGTCACAGGACACGTATGAGGGAAGGTGGGATGCTAGACAGGCAGACACAGGGAAGGTGGGAGCCAGAGGACGGGGCCACTCCCAAGCTCCTGGTGAGATTCTGATGTGGTTACACTCATGGAAATTCTCCCTGCGCAGGTAAAACCAAGGGCTTTGTGAGTAAGGAGGGCTTCTGGGTTTCTGATCCAGTGGGAGCGGGGGCGGAAGGGAGTCTGAATCCACACTGCAAGTGTCCTGCTAAGACACAGCTGAAGACTTTGTGCAAATGGCTGGGTATTGTACTGCCATCGCATTCAGATGATTTAAAAAAAAAATTTATTTAGCTATTTGGGTTTACTTTACAGTTATCCAATAGGTAGATTCATTCATTCTTTATTTTTATTGCTTACCACATGACTTATGTCGCCTATATCTGGAGATGCTCGCTAGAAATTTTAGCATTTGTTTGGCTGTGCTGGTCTTTTGGTAAATATTTCTTTCTCCTTAAAGAATGAAATTAGCTATTTAGTAGTATTTCAGATTCCTTCCTCAGAAACCGTTCTGAATAATACATTTTAGTCCTTATGGCCTCTGCTCTCACTGATACTGTGGATTAGTGGGACATAAATCTAGGAATCTATCTTCATCAGGAAAAACCCAGACAAGATCCCAACATTTTCAAGGATTTACACTGTCTATTAATGACACTGACTAGGAGAAAAGTGTTGGCCATTTTAATTTTGTCTCCGTGATGAATTCATGTACAGTTTCTCTGTAATCAGTGCCTTAGTATGCTATATCAAATCCAACAAATTAAGATTCATCTGAATGAGACCAAATGTTCAGATCACCTACATTCTTGATTTTGGCTGCATTCTCTTATAAAAAGATGCTCTCACAACCAGAGAAAAGGAGAGGTTGACACGTCCTCCTCCTGAGTCCTCTGCTTGTGTTCCCTAGATGCAGAGCGCAACTCCCAGATGCGTCATCTCCTATGTGAGATGAAAATGGTAATGTCATTCTGACTCCTGTAAAAGTAAACCACCTGTGAATTAGAGTCTTCGCTATTTTTATTAGAAAACCATTAGGTTTTTTGTTTTTTTCTTCTTTGAAGTGACAGATTTTAAAAGATCAAACACAATTGTCATCGATGACTTCGAAAGTTTCGATTACCGCTACAGTTTCCAGGGATTGTTTTAGAGGTGTAGGCTGTAGGAGGACAGACAAGGGCCGGATGGGCGGTTGCCATGGAGTGTAGGCGGACGGGACGCTGCAGTAGAGAGAGATGTGGAGGCACCTGTGAGGTTCCTCCCCTGGCGCTCCGTCCCTTCACCATCATCCCTGATTACTGCTTTCAATCACAGAGAGGCAGACGCAGAGGAGGGCTGCCCTTCTTGGGAGCGTAAAGGGACCCATACTTCCCGTTTCCATGGCAGGATGCGCACAGCACTGGCCTCACCTTTTTAGGGACATCCCCCATCTGACCACCCCTCACTGATTGGCAGACCACTGGCAGAACTATCTCCAGAGTGATCTTTCTAAACATCAATCTCGCTATGTTACTTTCATGCTTAAAATTATTTAATAGGGCCTTCCCTGGTGGGGCAGTGGTTTAGAGTCCGCCTGCCGATGCAGGGGACGCGGGTTCACGCCCCGGTCCGGGAGGATCCCACATGCCGCAGAGCGGCTGGGCCCGTGAGCCATGGCCGCTGAGCCTGCGCATGCGGAGCCTGTGCTCCGCAACGGGAGAGGCCACAACAGTGAGAGGCCCGCGTACCGCAAAAAAAAAAAAAAAAAAAAAAAAAAAAAAAAATTATTTAATAGCAGGTCATGATTTTCAGGATATTGCTCAAACTCTTTAGAAATGTTTGTTAGACTTTCTGTAGTAAGATCCTTTTTCAATGCATCCAAGTTTATCTATTCTCAAACTATATCATAGTTCTTACCATTCCAAAAGGGGAACTTGTTTTTTTCCTCTGGCTTAACGTCTACTGTTTATTTGTCTTCATCTCTCTTTGAATCATCTACTTGAAAAGCCCCTGTTCATCCTTCAAAACCCAGATGGCTTCATGAACTCTCAGTCTAGTGTATACTTTATAACAATGAATTCATTACAGTAGTGTGTCTATGTCACTAATGTACCTTGAAGATATCTCTAGAATACCACTGAATTCCCGGTTTTGTCATTATTGGTATACCTGTCTGAATGTTCAACTTGACTGTGAAGTATTTGTGGACTAGAATAATGTTGGAAAAATATAAAGGTCATAATTTAGACATATTGGGTGAAGGAAAGTAGATGGAATGACAAAATGGAAAAAGCAGAATTTCAAAGAAAGTGGTTTTCAGGGACATGAGCTACAACATGAACTCAGATATTTAAAATTTAATTTACTTCAAATAAATGAATCTTTAAAAAATTATATCTGTTTAAACTATAGGAATTCATTCATTTTATAAAAATGCATCTCATGCAGTTCAAGAAACAAAGATGTTAAGTTTCATATTTCTGGTACCATCACATTCTGGTGTAATTGCAAACCAAATTCTAGGACCTATTTCCTCCTCTAATTCTTTACCTCCTCTTGGACTCACCTTGCCCACTGCCTCCAGTTCATTAATATTCCAGAAACCTTCCGTGGTTTTATGTTGCCTCTAAGCTAAAATGCATACTTCAGGGTTTAGTATTCAAAGCCCTCCATAATATGATCTTTATTAATCTCTGAAGATCTAACACATTTCACTCCTCTAAAAGAGATGCTATTGACTCTTATTCTAACTTCCCACATACTCCCTGAGAGCAGAAACCAATTCAAGGCTTGCGCAGACAATATCAAGGGCCTACAGCATCTGAGCACAGGGTTCTTACTGAATGGTGTCACCGCTGCTGCCATTGTTATGTTAGATGCTATCTCGTATGTCTCGTATGTCATATTATTGGAAGGTTTTTTATTAATAACTACCACATATAATTACCAGATTATATTTTAATGAGAAATAGTTTATTGTGGATGCTTATATCTTTGCTGCAAAATGCTTTATGCTCGTATTACAGACAAAAGATTATGCTTAAAAATTTTAATCTCCTTTGCTCTAAAAACATTAAGCATTGTTCAAACAAATACTTCCCATTTAAAGACAAGATATATCATAGCTAGATTAAAAGTAGTCAACTTCTTTTACTGTAATATTAGAATTTCAAAAAATGCCCTGGTATCTATCTCTTAAAGTGCGCTACCAATGTCAATCTGTTCAGTTTTTAAAATAGTTTTATTGGCAATCATGAGAACAACACACTTTTTTATGTGTTTTGATGTCTGTGTCTCTCTCCCATCAGGTTTGTTTTTCTTCCTGCTGATCTGAGAATGTCACTGTGTTCCTTTAAAACACACATCTTTCTCCTTTCTGTACCAGGTAATCTCTTTCAAACAGAAGCAGCCTCCCAAACCCCAGCATTCCCACAGGCATGCTATGGACAGTCCTTCACACATTCCTGGTTAGCTATCATTTTCATGTAGTACCTAGGTGCATTGTATCTCATATCTTTTCCTGGTTTTCCTGCCTCACATTTATTCACCCACCTATCCTACCATCTGTCTGTCTTATCCATCTATTCACTCACCATTCGTCCATCCACCCATCTGTCCCTCCATCCATCTCCCCATCCCTCCATCCTTCTACCCGTCCCTCCATTCATCCTTCCATCCCTCCATCCTTCCACCCATCCCTCTATCCACCCCTCCATCCTTCCATCAATCCCTTCATCCATCCCTCCATCCCTCCATCCTTCCACCCATCCCTCCATCCATACTTCCATCCCTCCATCCTTCCATCCATCTACCCTTCTGTCCCTAAATCCCTCCATCCATCCTTCCATCCCTCCATCCATCCTTCTATTCCTCCCTCCATCCTTCCATCCTTCCACCCCTCCCTTAATTCCTCCATCCATCCTTCCACCCCTCCCTTAATTCCTCCATTCTTCCATCCACCCCTCCATCCTTCTATCTATCTACCCCTCCATCCCTCCAGTCACAAATCAAACATGTGCCTAGGGCCTTCCTAATACCAGGCACTGTGCCAGGCTCTAGGACCACAAGGATGGATAGAATCTGCTTTATCCTTTGAGGAAGCTCAGTAAAACAACCATTTAACTAAAAGCCATCTTTTTCAGGCTGAATTCACATATTTCCCCCGTTTGCTTCTTTGATTCCTTAAGTTTCTACAGAAGACCACTATTTTGCATATTTATATTTATTAATAATACTACAGGATTTTACATTTTCATGCTGGCTTTGAAAAACTACTAAATATAAATATTCTAATGTTCAGTCTGGCTCTGACTGTACTTTTAAACATCCTCAAAGGATACATTTGTACTAAAATACAAGTTCTTTTCTCTTTGTTATAAATAGACTATTCTTGAAGTTTAACTTCAATGCAGAAAAGATAATTATAGCTACACACATCTAAAAGAGTACTGTATCTTCTGGTATTTGAAGAAAGTGGTTTGGCTCGAATTACATATAATTACAGGTTAAGAAAAATTAATGACTCTCACCTAGAACAGTATGACCTGTACAGCAAGCAGTGATGAATGAAAACTACTATTTTGTGCTTACGAGTGAACTACGCACTATGTGATCCTGTGTATTATTTCATTATGGAAATCGTACCAGTATGGTCAAGAGTGCTTCACAGAAAAAACAAATCTCTTCACCCCATAGCGACACGTTGTGCAAACCAAACCAGTGCCAATCCCAGACGAGGCTGATTAGCTCCAAAACCACAGAGGAAAGTGCACTGGGTAAGTTAATGGATTCATTTAGGGAGCACCTTTAGTCTCTGTCTTTTTAACAAAATGGGCTCAATGATGTCAATAATATTCACCTGCCCTGTGGAATGTGATGTTATAAATGATTAACAGCAGCATAAACACAATCGGAGCCATTGTGCTCACCGAGGTGGGTACAGACACAAACTCGGAGCATGGCCACCGCCAGCAACAGAAACGTTACTGCCGTTTATGTACCTGGATGTTGGCTTTACTTCTAAAAATGTGAACCCTCATAGCCCTTCATCCTCATCATCTTCTCTAAGAGTATCTGTAGAGTTTTAGATTTTTGAAACATTACCGAGCTTTCCTAATGTTCTGTGGTGTGATCACGCTTGCTTTGAGACTCATCTATGTTTACTTTCATGAACTGTCTTCTGCTTTCAACTCCAGCAGGGCCAGGTCCTTTCCACCTTTTTCTATAACTTTTATTGGAGTCGAGTTGATTTACAATGCTGCGTTAGTTTCAGGTGTACAGCAAACTGAATCAGTTAGACATATACATACATCCACTTTTTTTAGATTCTTTTCCCGTACAGGCCATTACAGAGTATTGAGTAGAGTTCCCTGTGCTCTACAGCAGGTCCTTATTAGTTATCTCTTTTATATATAGTAGTGTGCATATGTCAGTCCCAGTCTCCCAGTTTATCCCTCCCCCTCCCTTGCCCCCCTGGTAGCCATAAGTTGGTTTTCTACATCTGTGACTCTATCTCTGTTTTGTAAATAAGTTCATTTGTACCTTTTCTTTTCTTTTTCTTTTTAGATTCCACATATAAGCAATATCATATGGTCTTTTCCGTCTTTTGGAGCGCCAGACATACTTTGTGCAGCAAATTCACACCTGCACAGAAGAGCTGGAGCCCATTCCTGACCTAAACTAATGTGCCGGTTTTAAAGGAGAGTTCACTCTTTGAGTCAGTTAAATGTGATAAGACTGTTGTCTGAAGGTCCCTGTGAGGTTCCGTCCCTTCTCTGCCTCAGCTACCCTCTCTATCCGTCTACCTCTGCTCTGTCTCACGTAGGTCACGACCTTAAGTTCACTGCCTGGCTTCCCAGCTCTAGTCTTGCTTCATACGTTTTTTCATATTTAAAGCCTAAATCAGATCATGTTAACACCCTCCTTAAAGCTCATCAGTGGCTTCACGTTGAACTTGAAGTAGAACACTGTGCTTTGCTCATACAAGTCCCCCTGGTTCTGGCCCCTGTGTCCCTCTAAGCGTCCATTCTCAGCAAGGTGGATTCTGCCTCAGAGGGTGACGTTGGCTTCTGATGGGCAAAACCCCCCTTAGCTATGACAAGATTGGTGGCATACAACAGATGCTTAATAAGGGCTTATTGGATGACCACCTCAATCTGGAGTGGGGAACACTAGACTGATGCAGAAGAGATGGACCTGGATGAGGTGTAGGCAGGACCACCATTCTTTCAGTAGTTGTCAAGAGCCAAGCTTGTCCAGGAAGATTGATCCTTGAAGGGCCACAAACTACGGTAACAGCTAAGATTTTGTCCCCCAGTCCCATCCCCTCATTCATTTTTTTCCATGGAGGGGAGCGACAGTGAAATAACAAAGGCTGAGAAACTCTGCCCCACGGTGTGGCCTCTCCCCTTGTCACTGGTGGGTGTTCGGGGCTCCACCGTCCTGCTCCCATCTGCGTTCTTCTCTTGGGCTGCCCTCCCCTTGGGACAGCACAGAGGGCTCCCACCCCACCCTGCTTCCTGCCCCATCACGTGACTGGCTCCTTGCCAGCCCTCAGGTCTCAGCCTGAACGTGGTGGCTGTGGAGATGCCTGTTATGATGGCCGCCCACCTGAGCTAGGGACCCTGGGATTCACCATCACAGTGTCCACCTTGGTTCCCTATCAGTGAGGAGTTACAGGACCCTAACCTGTAATTATTTATTCGTTCACTGCCCACGGTACAGACCTCCCATCCCCCTCCAGACTAGACTGTAAGACCCCTGTGAGGGGGACAGGCCATTCCTCCTTAACATTGCATCACAACCGCCTGTGTAATTTCAGGACACAAACGATGCTCAGTAAGGCTGTTGACCTGGAGTTACAAGAAAGTAGATTGATTCCTAAGACCTGGAAATGGCATTAGCCATAGGCATACCCTGTTCTCACTTAGCAACGGCTGAGCGCCAGATATTACACTGAGCCTTTTGCTTAATGAGGCTGAGAGGGAAAACATAAAATGACTTTAAAAAAGGGACTATCACACGTATCAGCCAGACTCGATTGTGGATACTTCCGTTCCCAAAAGAAACGTGATAACAGGTAGGAGATTCGTTCGTTCATTCATTCAACAAACGCTGGTTGTCTACTATGATCCAGACCCCAGGAGACGTGATCGTGACACACACACACACACACACACACACGTGTGTGTGAAAATACATAAGAAAAAAAGAGATGTAATATTTGTCCTCAATAAAGTTCAGAGTGAAAAGGGAGACACACTGTCCAAGAACCAAACATCTGTAATGTTATTTTTAAATACTGAGTGATACGCACCAAGGGTTTGGAGTAATTACCTTTAGGTAGTTCAGTTGTGGGTGATCTATATTTTCGTCTCTAATTTTCAAGTTTCTTATAAAGATTGAACACTATAACAAAATTATATTCATATATATGTGTATACGTACGTGTTTAGTACACGAGAAAAAAGGAAACACATATACGTGCATATATATAGTACTTCCCAGTCACAATGCACATAGTACCAAGAGATACTCTTAGATCCCTAATTTTTATTATTTTCAACATTAATAATGCCAGAGAAAGAGGAGGAATATGAGAGAAAGAGTAATTTTATAGGCTATTTTCTAGCTTGAACTTACGGTTGATTTATGAAGTGCCCCTCGAGTAATAAAACAAAGGCTATAAGCCATTAATTTATTGTCCTAATGAGAGCCAAGGGCCCTTATACAATGGTCTCGTCTTCAAAGATGTACAGAAAGTGGAGCATGTTTAAAACTTTTAACAGTTTCTCGCTCTTTCTTTTATCATCTTTTCTCTACTGGACTATTTGGGGTTAATGAAATAATCACTCCTTCATCCAATGATTTTATTTAACGTTACGTTAATCTTGCAATTCTTGGTACTGTCAGAGTGAATTCTTCCAAGGCCGTATATTTTAGAGAGACATGCAGCGGAATCTAGGCCATGCCTTACATGAGAAGATATAAGGAATGAAAATTATATTAAAGGATGATGATGAAGAAAATAATTATTGTAATTGTTTTTTAATTAATTAATTTATGGTTTTGGCCACGCCACTTGGCATGTGGGATCTTAGTTCCCTGATCGGGGATCGAACCCGTGCCCCCTGCAATGGTAGCGCCAGGGAAGTCCTGTCATTGTTTCTGTTAGTGAATAAGCACAAACAGGAAACGTATATTTCATTGAATGTGGAGTCTGCCCTTTGTTACTTCCTTTAGATCTCTCTTCCTTTCTCTCTCACGCACACAAGGACTAAGAATCATATCAGGTGGGTCGTTGAGGTCAAGTTCAAGTTCTAATTGCGTTTCTTACTTCCTGTCTGTACCATCTTGAGCGAGTCACCGGCAGCCTTCCCGTGTCTCATCCCCCATTCGTACAGCCTTAGAGGAAACGTGAAGTCCCTCTCAGGTTATCATCGAAATTTCTCCTTCCACGCTGTCCTGCAACAGGTGTCACACAGGACACTCTGCTTGTCCGCAAAGCTCCTCTCACCCCAAAGTTCTAGAAAAGTCTGGAACGACAGGGCAACCTATCCCTGTGAAAGCCTTGCTGAGTGGGGGTCAGCCATCCCCCAGCCCGGCTCCCCCTGGGCCCTACGAGTGCTGGGGGCTGCACGGCACCCCTGGCACCCATGAACGGGCTCTAACAGATTTGTTTCTCTCTTCGTCACCCTCCAGATGGCTTTAAAATGAATATAGCATTCAAATAACTTCACAGAAGAAAGCATCCTCTAACCAGTTGATTCATATAAAATGTGTGAAAATCAGATGATACCATTTATTTTTCCACTTAGAATTAGTTTCAAAAGTTTTCCCTTTATATAAATGACATAACATGGCAAAACACGCATGTTTCACGTGAGCCAAAGTGCCTGCCGGTCGCTGGTCTATGGCTGGGGGAAATCAGGGCAGAAAGTGTTTGATTAAATGTACACAGTCCGGAGGGATTATTTTTAGAGTTACCTTTTAAAGTGGGACTGAATTAAAAAAGTATATATTCAAATAAATGAAATATCTGAATAATTTAAAAAACACCAAATAGTAGAAGGTTAATAACTAGCAGCTTAATTTCACTTGTTTTCAAACTGTGTAGATTTTTTTTTTTTCACCACAAACAAAGT
Organism: Lagenorhynchus albirostris; assembly: GCF_949774975.1. Taxonomy (NCBI): domain Eukaryota; kingdom Metazoa; phylum Chordata; class Mammalia; order Artiodactyla; family Delphinidae; genus Lagenorhynchus; species Lagenorhynchus albirostris. The sequence goes on along the minus strand of NC_083112.1, from coordinate 75,535,869 downwards.
ACGCCACAGGCTCTTTGTTTCATAAAGAAAAATATACCTCTGGTGAGACAGAATACAGTCCTGGAAGGCAGTCATGCAGAGTCCACTCAAATCATTTCAAGAACCTTCTACTTCTTTTTGAGCAACTTAAATTCTGCCTTGAAATAAGGATAAAGCTCTGATTCAGCATAGTTTTAGCATATTTTTAAAATATGTCATTTCATCAACATGAACAAGAAACCACCACCGAACAGGATGCTTTTCCAACCATCACTGCCTCATGATTTTTCTCCACTTTTCGTTAAATTAAAACCCCCTTCTGTTAAAACGGTGATGCTGAGTACGTAAAGGGAGTAATGGCCTGAGTGAGTCCGCCCGAACTTGTGGGGACCAGTTCGAATCCTGTGAAGATGGCTTTGAGAAGAAAGGGCCGGGGGTGTACATTATGCAATAGGTTAATTATTATTTGGAAACAAAACTGCTTTAGGGAAAGCACTGTCAGTGTGACTTACCGTTTTTTCCATAAAAGCTTAAAATAATTAAGTTGACCCTACACAATATTCCACTTAAATTGTACTTAGGGAGTGGCTACAAATTTTACAAGTCATTTGTAATTACAGGAGTAATGCATAGATACATGTACCTTCTAAACATAGATACAAGCTAAAAATTCCATTTGATTCTCATTCCAAAACCATTCCCCAGATATTAGCACTGTTAGGTTTTTGTGAGTTGTTCCAGGTTCGAACAATTCGTATATGTCTGTGTATACTCGTATCTAAACTATAGGCGTAGGTTTGGTGGCTTCTTATTGACACAGACTCACTTACTGGCCCTGCAAACCTGCACAGTGTCTGCCTGCATCTTTCCGTCACCTGTGCTGGAAACACAGCAGCAAACCGGGCAGCCGCGGCCTCCAAGGATGCACTTCCTCGCTGGTGGAGGACAGACAGGCAGCAACGTGGTCGAAGGTGGGCAACCTCAGGAGTGAGAACAAGCAGAGGACACGGAGGTGGGGGCTCGGTCGCGAGCAAAGCTGGCAACCTGCACGCTTCAGCAGGGCTGCTCTCCACCTGCCTTTGCCCAAGGGGTGAACACGAGGCGAGCGTCCCCTAGACTCGCATCTGGCCTGAGAATCGTCACCACATCTGCTGTTTCCTCCGGACGCCCGGAGCATCTAGGTCTCCGCTCTCACACTAGAGCTGACATTAACCACTGGACAGAGTCAAACACTTCTTCCCTTGAGTCCAATTCCTTCTTTTCTCCCTTTCTCCTTCTCCTCCTTTTCTTTGCAAAATGCAGTCAGGACCTAGCCTCCAAAAGCCCCGGCTGCTGAAGGGTCAGTGGGCTGACGCTTGCATAAGAAACATTCCGATCAGAATCGCCAGCAACGGGAAGCAGCCAGCTTGTTTTACCTCCATCTACTGGGCGAATCAGAAACAGAAAAAAGACACGAACTACAGGAAGCAGTCTGCTCAGACTCATAAACGAAGCTACCAGGGCCTCTGATCGGAGCTCAGTCATAAACGAACCTACCAGTGCCTCTGATCGGAGCTCAGTCATAAACGAACCTACCAGTGCCTCTGATCGGAGCTCAGGCCGGGACGCATAACCCATGCCTTTCAAGTTCTGTAGTCTGAGGAAAGGGGCTTTCGGTAGCTACATTAAAAGAGACAGATCGAGGCGAGTGCAGTGGAAAGAACACAGCACAGAAGACCCGGGTCTGGTCCCAGCAAAGGGGCCTCCCCACCGAAACGAAATATTCGCCGCACCTTGTATTTTGATCAGTACGCCTCGCTCTAAGACGACCTCCTCATGTCTGAAATGAGGTTATTCCCGTTCACTGCCTACCTTCCTTCTTCTGCATGGAATTGTTATAGGGCTTAACTCAAATAAGGCAAACAAAACAAACCCTATAAATAGTTGTAACAAATTCCAAGGATGAGAGGAAGCGTTACTTATGAAATAACAGGATTTCCAGGGCCTCACGTACCGACTCCAAACCCACAGCTACATAAACAATAAACAGCACACGTGGACTGGTAAACAAACGCACAACACTGAAGGGAAGACGTCTCTCCTCGTCTGAAACAGAAGGAAATCCCGGTGTTCAGCACCGCTGATGGAATTGCTGTAACGCGCAAAAGAGCAGGAACGATGGGGCTAGAACGCCGCTACGGATGACGCGGAGGCTTTCCTGCACAGGCTCTGGTCAATGTCTGGGAGAAAGGAAGCACTCTCACAACATCCCCAAGACCCATCAGAGCCACAGTTAAAGGATCATATTTTTAGCTAAGAGAATTGAATTTCTAGCTAACACTCTACGCAGATTCACGCAGCAAAGGATGACTCCGATCCCTTTATGTTCTAGCATCGCTTCTAAAAACCTTGGAGAAGAATAGCTATTAATCTCACGCTAACCACTCGGCCAAAGGATGAACACGGGCGGCTTCACAGGAAGTGTACGTTGGACTCAGCAATTTCAGATCAGGCTGCCCATACAAGAACCGCCCGTTACGACCTGCTGTTGTTTCAAACAGCTCCTAGTTAATCCTCGTCTTCATTAACCAACCAGAAGATAGCGGCCACAACTCTGCCTGTAACTATCACCGCGTTTCGAACAAATGCTTTGTTTCTGACACGGAGGGGTCTGCCTTTCTAGGTCAGAAATAAATAATTTTTTAAAAAACTTCATTTGCTGTTTGACTAGCACAAGAGTGAAACATGAATAAGCTTTATTTCTGTGAAGTCAGTGATTTGCCTTATAGCATCAGGTATATGAAAGGTTACATCTTGGAGAAGCTGGAGAAAGCTGTCTTTCCTAACTATTCCATAGGGAACGTATAAGCAAACATGATCAGCAAATGAATACCTTTCTTTTTTTTCTCTGTCTTGTATTTTTGGCCTCCTTTGGGGAGATAAAGAGTGAGGGAAAATAAACTAGTGTAATGAAATGGGAACTCTTCTGCATTTTGATGCACCTTTTCAAAGTCCCAATGTATGTGGGATTCAGTGTCATACCGTCCCCAGCTGCACTGTCAAGTGTCCTAGCACACGCGCACTGGCTTGCTCCCCAGCCCCCTGCCGCCTCACGTCTGACCTCACACTCTACACAGGTGTCTCGGAGGAACGACGGCTGGTCAGGTGTTATGGTCCCTGCCGGTCACTCTCACAGTGGAAGAATTCTTCCAGATTCCCTCACTTTGTCTCGACAAGTCAACCTTCTTTCTCAACATTAATAAAGTAAATTATTCTTATCTGTGTTTTTTTAAGGAACAAAATGCAACGAGAAAATCTTCGTGTTCTATATTCAGGAAACACTAGTGTTCAGGTACTGGCTTAAAAGTTCTGACAATGAGTCAGTTGAAATAACTTCACCGCCTACAGGCTTGTGGAACAATTCTGCATGTGAGCCCACATCTTATGCCACTGACTGGAGCGGGGCTAGCTGACATCACTCTGTGTTAGCAAGTCCTCCTTCCTCCTTTTTTTATCCAATCTTTTGGCACAAGTGTGCATTCATGCCTACTACCGACTGTGTGAGCGTCCTCCTTCAGACCGCTATTTGAAGCTCAACTCCATTATTAGGTAAAAAAAGGAAAGAACAGGGGACAGGATAATAAAGAAAGAGGTTGGGTGGCACAGACGATGAAAACGTTTACTCATCGATGCTAAAATGCGAGGTTCTTAGTTCTTCGTCGTAGACGGATAAGGGTGTTAGTGTCAATCCAGGATTCAATACCTGTCTTACCCACACGGGGCCGCTTTCAGACACGTCAGCAATTCTGAACCTTCTCTTCATGTCATTTCTGCACTGAAGTACTCTTTTCTGGCCTCATCAACTATCACGCATTTTCACTTGAAGATGTTCTATCTCCCTCTCATTTTTAGAAAATGAGATTTATGTCTCCAGTAATGGTTATGTTTTGCCAAAGCTATTGGCCACCAAGCTCTTTGCCACCAATGCACTTGCAGATGTTTTATATCTAGGAACCTGCAATAATTCCTGGTGTGGTGGACTCTATTCTATTTCCTGTTATTGCTCTAACATTACCTTCTCAGTCCTTTTACTTTTCAAATTCCTCTTTCTCTTCCTAACCCTAGTCACGGTGGCATTCTGAGTTGCTTCAGGGATTAAACAGAATCCAAACTGTGCCCTTGTGTTCGTGGGGAACATCTCCCTGCTCTTCTGTCTCCTGTTCCTTCCTCCTTCTGGGAGCCTGGCTATCCCTCCAGCAGACCCCTGAGCTCTTCCAATCCCCCCCGTTTTGGTCCCTCCGACTTCTGCTCCCTTTCAGATGCTCCAGAAAGCTCTGGCACCAGCACTGGGGTCTGGGATGTGGGCAAACTTAGTGGGGCTTCCGGACTTCTCCCCGCACTATAAACAGAGGCTCCGAGCTTCCTGCATCCTGCATTTGCCGATGAAACCGGTGAGTCAGAAGGACTGATATGTTTCCAGGGACTACACTTAGCATCTCTCTTGGCCAAACACGTCACAGCAATTTGTTTTTGCCAGTGAGACTGGGGCAGCTCCCCGTGGGGACTCGGCCCCGCTACTGGAAACCCCAACTGCTCTGGTAGGAGCTTGTAGATCACTCACCTGCCAGCCTGGTAACGGGCACTGCTGCAGAGCCAGCCGGCATCTCTCCTCGGCCGGCAGCATCCTCTTGTCGTCCGGGAGGGTCTCGGCCAAGGGCTTATACCTGCAAAAAGCAGTGGGGACAGGAAAGCCATGACTGAATTGGTCATCAAAGGATTATCTTCAACAGGGTTGCCTTTGTTACCCTGTTTCTTAGACTTTTCCCATTCTTACTTTATCCTACGTGCCCCCAAATCTCCATCCATTGTGCATTACATTGGACCACTAGGAAACAGCCCTTGTCCTTTACAAGGAAAATGATCTTAAAAGGAACCAAATATATCTCTCAATCCTGTAATGTATGTTTAATATTATCAGGAGTGATGCAAACCATTTATCAAATGAAACTTCGAAGAGGAAGAATATGAATCTATTAGTTCTCATTTAAATTTGTAGAATACTCTTAAAATACACCTTTTAAGGTATTCCCACATTCTTTGTTAGTGTTTGAGAGTGAATCTAGAGGTAGTTAGTATCTATAATGAAGGGACACCAGAACACCCAAAAGTTTTATTTAAGTGAGAGGTAGAGAAGCTTCCTCCCCATGGAGTAGATACTGAGTATTTTAAAAGAAGGACAATTTATTTTTGGAAAGTTCCTCAGAATAATTAAATTTCGCTCTTTGGCTGAAATTCATGACTATATAAAGTTTTCCTATGGGTTTCCAAAAAAAATGCCTTTCAAAATTATATGACCCATTAAAAAAAAATCTATGTGAAATTTTCATTTGCACTTATGGCATTTAGCCTGACATGGAAGCCAAACAACATTAGGAGGAGGAGGAGAAGGGGGAAGAGCAGGAGGGGGAGGGGGAGGAACGGGGGGAGGGGAAGGAAGAAGGGGAGGGGGAGGGGGAGGGGGAGGAGGAGGGGGAGGAAGAAGGGGAGGGGGAGGAGGAGGGGGAGGAAGAGGGGAGGGGGAGGAAGAGGGGGAGGGGAGGAAGGGGAGGGGGAGGAAGAGGGGGAAGGAGAGAGACAGGAGAAATGAGAAAAAAATCTAACTGCATCTGGTGTGTTTATGATCCTCACGTTGGGCTGCCCTGGGAACTCAAAGGTGATAATTAAATCACCTAAGTTTTCTGTTATTTTCTGTAAAATATCTCAGCTTTTCATCTAAAGTTTGTTGCAGCAAATTTGGCATCTTCTCAAATGAGTCCTTTGTTTCCTGAGGACATCTAAGGAAGGCGGTGTGTCGCCTACACACCCGGTTCACCACCCCCATCCAGCCGAGCACTGAGAGGGCTGGACGCGTCCCACTGGCGGCCACCGCACATCTTTATCTCTGCAAGTGAGGTAGAGAAGCGAGGTTGGAGGGGGAAGCGCGGCAGGAACTGTGGGTCTGGGGTATAACATGAATCCTGAGAAAATACACCTGTGTGACTTTTTCAGTAGCAGACTTTCATTTCCCCTCTAAAATCCTTTTAGCATACTGTCACTGAAAACTTACCGTATTATTTGTCCTGGATTGAGAATTGTCATGATATTGCTCGCGTGAGTCAGACAAAATAAATACGGCCGCATCAGCAACACCCTCCCTTCTCACACATAGATTTTCGCTCATGTATCAACTCAGGGTACAGGAGGGGGTAAAAATAGCAAGCAACAGAGACTGAACAGGAATTGTAGTGCTAGAGGCACGGCTCTGAAGAATCTTGCTCATCGTTTTGAGCACATTGAATGGTCTCAAATGATCTATAGATGATGGAAGTATTCAGTGATTTTTTTTTTTTTTGATAAGAGGCAAGAATATGATTTTCTACTCTGCAGCGTGCGGAAGGCCGGGAACTGGGAGGAGAGTGTACGGGGGCAGTGGAGGGACCACCTGAAGGTGATGGGCATCCCCAAAAGATGCTGGTACATGACATCGGAGCATCAGTGGGCAAACAGGGATTATGTGTTATAATGTTTAAGTGGTTCAAAGGTGATAACTGACATAACCGTGCAATGTATGTGAATAGGAGAGAAACTGGATTGGGGATCTAAACCAAGATTCAGGTCCAGCTTTGCAGCAAACTTGCTGTGAGGCCCTTGGCAAAGCGCTGAGCAGGTAATCTTCCCCTCTCTCAGTACCGCACGTGTGTGCGACCCAAGTTCTAGGTTCTGTTGTAATCATTAATTTAATTTGTATCTGTCCTCAAAGTGTGCGAGCTTCCCCAGGGCTCGGGGTCATCTCTGCACATCCCATGGTGTCTGCTCCATTGCCTATGCGTGTAGAAAGTATGCATACATGAAGAAATTGGGCTGGGAGAGTGGAGGATGGGGAATGACACTTCTCGAGCACCGAATGAATGCAGGGGACTTTTCATTAGTCGCTTCGCACACTCCTCCAAGACGCAGGGGGCATGGACGATAATCTCCTTTTGATGGTGAGAAGTTGACGGTCACAGAAATAAAGTCACTTGCCCAAGTTCACACAGATGATGTTGAATTGTGTCTCCCCAAAAGAAGCGTGACCTGACTTGGGAATAGGGTCTTCGAAGATGTAATGCAGTTAAGAGGAGGTCTGTAGGGTGGGCCTTAATCCCACAGGACTGGTGTCCTTATAAGAAGAGAAAATGTCACGTAAACACAGAGACACAGGGAGGACGCCACGTGATGATGGAGGTGGGGAGGGAGGTGACGCAGCTGTAAGGACTGCGGGGCCACCACCTGAAGCCCAGAGAGGCAAGGAAGGAGTGCACCCAGAGTCTCAGGGGGTCAGGGCCCAGCGATGCCCTGATTTTGGACTTGCGGCCTCCAGAACTGTGAGAAGTACGTCTGCGTTGTTCGCAGCACCCCGGTTTGTGGTGCTTTGTGAGGGCAGCCCTAGGGACCTGACACAGATGGTGGAAGGGTCTGGGATTGAACCTGGGGCAGCCTGACTCCTGAGGCAATGTCTCCACCACCATCGCTCCGGCTGAGGCGGGAAGGAAGCAGCCCCGGCCCCAGATAGTTCCAGAGTGAAAGACGAGCTTGAGCACCAAAGTCCCAAACGCACAGTAACCATCAGCATACGGGACATGCAGAGATGAGAGCTCTTGGTTCTCTGACCTTTGGGTGACTGAGCTTTTCTTTAGCAGTAAACTAAACTCATAATGACATACAGACTCATTCAAACACTCAGGAAAATCAGCGCGTTTCCACCACTTACCCAGAGTCACACAATGCAATGAAATCACTCAAATTATCTTCTCATTCTTTTATAATTGTCTCATTCTGGAACTTTGCTAATTATCACCAAGAAGTGAATTGACATAATTCAAGTATCTGAATACAGTATTAACAAGTCAGAACAAAAAACCTTAACACTTGGTGCCTTTTTTTCTCATTTTATATTGTTCTTTTGACACCTAAAATGGTATAATTCTGACATTTCAACCGAAAAGACAAAAACGTCATCTTAGACAGGGTGAGGTACTCTATTTTAGTGTAATTAAAAACATCTTGTCTTTTGGAATGTGAGTGTCATCTCTGGGTGGTGTCACGGGCCCATCACTGCACTGAAGCATGATCTCATAGAAACTTCAATTTCAGACCAAATGGAAATAACCAGCCCGAGCCTGGAGCTGCACATGGTCCTGAGAGTGCTGGTGTGACTGGAGAAGGGACTTCTTTGCTCTCGTTCCCCACACCCTCCTGGCCTCTGTTGCCCAAGAGGTGGTCACCTCCATCCACTGAAGATTCCCTATCCTCAGGGTGACACCTGCCCTGCATCCCAGATAAACCAGCCGACTCTGAGAAGTCAGTGTTGCCTCTCCCGGCTGACTCACTCTTGTCTCATCCTGGTTTGGCGTGAGGGGCGTGACTGGCACCTAGTTCCACGTCCAGAATCTGGGTCATGTGGCTCATTCACTCGGGCTCATTCAATCAATCAACCAATACTGACTGAGCACAAAACAGATACTGGGAATGCAGCAGGAAACAAAACAGACCCTTATACCCCTTACATCCCATGATGGAGAGAGAGATAATAGAAATGGAAATGAGGACGGATGTCAGATATGACAAGAGAGATGGAGAAAAATAGAGCAGCGAAGGTTTCAGGGTGAGCAGATACCTGCTGGTGAGGAAGGAGGCATGGCTCTCTCTGGGGAACAGGGATCCAAATTGAGGGCATGGGGTCTGGAAGCCTGGGGGGGGGATGGTACCTGCTTAGGGAATCAAGGAAGCAGGCATGGCTGGAGCAGAAAAGAGGGAGGAAAGATGGAGGAGATGGACCCACAGAGGTATCCACACAGGGTGAGGACGAAGACCCCACCGGTGATGCCACGGACTTTGGCTTTGACTCTGAGAGTCCCGGGGAGCAAGGCTTTGAGCAGACGAGTCACATCACTTGACATTTAAAGAATCGTCACAGCTGTGAGGCTGAGAGCAGGCAGAGGGAACAAGTGGGGGGCTGGGGAGACCCTCTGTACGCTCTTCCCACAGCCCAGGATGGAAGCAACAGGAATGGTAGGAATTGGTTGAACTCTGTCCATATTTGAGGCAGATCCAATAGGATTTCCCAGTGCACTGATGTGGATGTGAAGGGAAGAGAGCATGACGTCATTTCTTGACCTAGGAGACTGAGGATGACGTTGACATTTACTGAGATGGAGTAGTCTGGGAAGAGTAGTTATTTCCCTGGGCCAATGCTGCATAAACCGAAGGAAACGGTCAGTGCAACTCAGGAGAACCAGAAACGGGGAGTGGAGGTGAAACTCCCAAAGGAGGTGTAGACCAATGTCACCAACACCCCCGAACCAGACCTAGTGCCTCCCTGGTTGTCAATTCCTCAGCCGGGGTCAGTCTCTTCTCTGTCACGACCTTCTGTCTGACCGAACAGGACAGTACTTACCATGTGGGAAACTGGTCCTCTTTCCATTACGGTTCTGAATACTCAGGGTTCTCTGTTACTCGGGGTAACACAGTTGAAACCTATAACTGTGTTAGACGCTCCATTTGCCTCACTTCTCTTGGGAACGTGTCTCTGACGACTTTCATCCTCCCCTTCCTGCCAGTCTACATCCTAAGTTGCCAGTATATAAGTGTGGGGTTTCCCAGCAAGTCCCATCATGGTTACTGAAAAATTCTATAACACACACACTCGTCATTAAGTGCTCTTTCTACATCAAGGATTCATGAAACCTCTCCTCAATGCACTCACAGAATCAAGAATATGATGACAATAGAAGAATAACAGACATGACCACACCTTACAAAATTATAAGTGAAAGAACCACATTACTGGTCCTTTTCATTTTGGGGTCTCTGTATTCTAAGATGGGTAGATTGAAGTTGAAGTAGCAGAGAAAAAGCTAACAATTAAGAAATGTAAAGTACAATAGAACCTAAGGAAAGTGATGAAATAAATATTCCTCTTTTCAAAAGTGGTTGTTCCTTCTAGTTTCAAGGAGAACCTTGACATTCTATCCCTCATGGTCCCAGAGACAAAAAAAAAAAGGGGGCTTATGCAGTGACCGTAGACGTCTGGTTAAACATTGTAGTGACTCTTAGTTGACTATCATGAAATTGTAGAATCATTGCCTTAGAAAGATGCAAGGGATATACATTAAGCTAGTGCTTTTAAAAAAAAAACTTAGATGCAATTTCTCTGAAATTGTTTCTGTTTGCTGAATATGGACTTCATTCTCAAAGAAAATTATGTCGTGACAGTTTCAATCCCGAAACCACTTAAACAAGAAAACCAAGAAATAAGAAACTGAAATAAGAAAACCAAGACCTGATGACATTTCTCTTATTAGGGACATATTTTAATTACTTATTTGATAACAACAAAAGAATGCTTGAGGATTCCCGTTAACCTCCTTCTACCTGAGACAGGCCTGGATAATCCACAGAAAGAGGAAGATGGAGCATGGAGGCAACTCTCCGTCGGAGGAAGCATGGAGAGGGACAGCAGGTGAAGGCAGGTGCAGGAGGGGGGGAGGGGCAGGTGGGGCGGGGACTGTGTGATTTCAGAGCAGCCCGGGGAAGGCAGGGTGTGAGATGGGGTCCACAGCACTAACCCTCGTGGAGAGGTGCGAGCATGTCAGCACTGACAAGGGGCTGCTGGATTTGTGATGGAGGACTTGAGGCAACGTCCAGAAGAAACCAGAATCCTACGGATCCAAGACATTAGCAGATGGTGGAGAAGCCCGAGGACCGGGCTCTCGTGGTTCATGGCATAAATAAAGAAAAGGTCATCAGCTTCAGCATGAAATAGAATCAAGCAAAGTTTTGGGGGTGTTTTGCTTTTCAGCGGCAAGGAAGAATGTTCAGACAGCATGGGCAACACTTGTAGAAATCTACGAGTCCTACATTCTATCCATGCTAATTTTTGTGTATTTGTTTTCCTCCAGGTTATCTCGCTCATTAAGGTTTAGTTCTGATAGGATGAGGACACAGTTTCTTCTCTAACCATTCCCTTGAAATTTTCCCACAGGGCCCTGGGTGGTTTGTCTGCCTGGCGTGTAGCACGAACGTAGCCGTCTGGCTATGGTTAAACGGGGATGCATTTTACCCCTTCCGCAAACTTGCCTGGATTGTCATTGTACTGTTCATATTCCTGCTCTCAGGGTAAACGCAGTGCAGGTGCAGAAGGGTGATTTTCTAGCTATCTGGGGCCAATTTCCAGCATTCAGGATGCTGAGTGGTGGGTTGAGCGTAACAGCCGCCTAGCAACGGGACTGACATACGTCATGAAGACGCTGAGAAGTACGAAGAAGCAGGAGTACAAGTGGGCTTGAGAGAGAAATAGAATCTATTTCAACGTGGAGGTTGGGGGGAGGACAGGAAGGAGAAATGAGACACAGAGAGAGAGGATTTGCACAAGTGCTTTTCAACTAAAGAGGATCCCTTTCCTTTCCTTTTAAAGAAAAGGATGCGAAAGCAAAAAGTCCAAAATCCTCTAGCTCACACAAAAATCCATTGTGTTAAGTGTTACCTATTCTTTGTCTTCTTCCGTGAGTCTTAAGGTTTAGAAATCCCAGCTAGGGCTGTCGGTGGGTCTGGGTGTTAGCCCCCGGAGCTGACGGTCCTGTGATGGGCGGGCTCTGCTCCACCCGCCACGCCCATCTCCTCCGCGGCAGAGCAAAGCCTGAGTTGCTCAGAGGACCACGTGGAGTCTTCATCACAGGCACCTGCCCGTCTGCCCCCCCAACATCTCTCTGCACCTGCTGTGCCCTCGTCAGCCTGACACAGTTTCCAGCGGGTTCACCTACATCCCCTCCCCAGTAGGCACGCCCTTTCCCTGTATATTTACAGGAAGAACTGGAAGGGGACGTTCGCTGTCTTTTGCCATGGCCTTGGGGTCTCCTGGAGTGTTCAGAACTGGAATTTGGTCTTGAGTTTCCTTCTGCATCTGTTGGGACTACCATTAAGCCCCTCAGGATCTACATGTGACTCTATTAAGGGGAAAAGTCTTTCCATCGTTACTCTGACAATTCCAGACCTACTGCTCACGCCACTGTGCAAGACTCAGTTCTCTTCTCTTCCCAAATGATGGTAACTAGGCTGCTGTCATCTTTAGAAAATGGTTACACCATTCAAAGGCACTGTGGCTATTCACATTCCCATGGGTTTCCTGGTTCAAGAGGCCCCTAGGAGCAGAGTCCTTGGGAAAAGTTGCCGGCGGTGGGGGGTGGGGGAAAGGTGGGCGGTAGTGGTGGAAGAGCTGCCCCATTGATGTCACCCCAGAGCTGCACGCCCACATGACAGTTCTGTCCGAGGCTGGGGGACTAGCTTGGCGAGGGCCATCCCTAACTTCTACATGCAATTCTCTGGAGTTCAGAATGGGTCAGGGGAGAAGCAAGGTGGGGAGAGAGAGATGGAAGGAAGGGAGAAACACCAGGGAAGAGTTATCCAGTGCCTACAGATTCCAGGTATGATGATGGATCAGTCCGTATCATCACTGAATTCTCACAGCACCCGCAGAATGACATTTACAGAGATTACATGATAACTGCAAAAAGTTACAGCAAAGCTAGGTTCTTAGTCTAGGGTATAGAATTCTGAGTCTAATATGTCTCCTACTAAATGTGTGCGAGAGATGGGACAAACACAGATACTTGCCCCTTTTGTTTTTGAGCCTGAAAGGATGAAGGCAACCGTCATACAGATTAATGTATAAATGAGGACTATTAATAAAACAGGAAATGTAAAGAGAAGGACCCCATGCTACTGCCCTGAATTCCAAGCCTCCTATGGCAAGATGATATTCCCCTTCTCTGTCTCCTTCTCCTCCTCCCTCATTATGCTGGGTGTGTGTGTGTTGCTTTTGTTACTGTTATTTTGATGCCATTATTATGCTATTATTTACTGTCATCACAGCCACATTTATTAGGCGTTTATCTGTTACAACTCTAAAACACAGCATCCAAAATTCAAACTCAGTGCCTGGCTTTTACATCACTGCTGGTGGAGATGCAGACACAAGAGAAAGGAGATAATACAGAAGAGTGAGGGGGGGGGCTTCCCTGGTGGCGCAGTGGTTGAGAGTCCGCCTGCCGATGCAGGGGACGCGGGTTCGTGCCCCGGTCCGGGAAGATCCCACATGCCGCGGAGCGGCTGGGCCCGTGAGCCATGGCCGCTGAGCCTGCGCGTCCGGAGCCTGTGCTCCGCAACGGGAGAGGCCACAGCAGTGAGAGGCCCGCGTACCGCAAAAACAAAAACAAAAACAAAAAGAGTGAGGGGAATCCTGGACCCTACTTCCTGGGCCAGCTGAGAGGCCCTGGAGAAGCCCTTTTAGCCTTCATCTGAAAACCCCCGGGATGATTCTGTGTGAGCTCTACCGAAGGTGTGCTGTTTCCCTCGGCTGTGACCGCTAACGTGCCAACCGGCTGCAGCCTGGGAGCTGCCGGCACGGTGAAGGCGGTGGGTGCCGAGGACCACACAACCAAAACGAATCCACTCACGCCATATGGTCCCTTCCTCGGAAGCATCTCACTCCGGAGCCCGCGGCCAAGCAGACCGCCCGGGGATGCGGCCTTAATTGTGTGGCATTCATTCAGGCACTTCATGTAATTAAGCCGGAGGCTCTCATCCCAGACAATACGGGAGCTGAGTTAATAAAAAAGAACGCGAAATTCTACCTTGGCTCCTGGGGTTAGCCAGTGCCACTCTGCAGATAAAAAAAATGGATTCAGCGCACCTGCCTAGAATTTACATGACAGTGCTCTCAAGTTCTCTTACTTCAAGCCCGTCCCACCATTTCATTTTAATTGTACAACGGAAGAACGTTCGAATTATTCAGTAAATGTATGGAAGTGAAACACTCAATTGAAAGTGTCCTGGTGTGAAATATACACAGAGTTCCATTTCCTGAGCAGCCTTTGCAGCAGGTGACCTGTTTCTTGGCCAGGGGTGTACTTGCTTCTAATCGGGCCGGAGGATAGGTTTACACACAGAAATCCCATCCCTGCATGTACGGCACTGCAGGGCCACCTACTGTGGGGACATTTCAAGGTTGGGCCCTCTCGGGGGACTGAATCTGCGATGGAGCTGAGCTAAGGGTTGCAGGAGAAGGACCCAATGCTGCTGTTTTCAGATCCCGTTACACATGCCCAAGAGGATGCTTAGCGCAGTCGGTGAGGACGTTGAAGCTGACGTGCTCCACCCTGCCCCCTCCACACTTTGCAGAATTTACTGGCTGAGCCATAGCCTGTATTCTTCAGGTACCAGAACAGCTTGTTTCCTTAAACTGAAAAGAACAGCTGTTCATTTGTTGTTTAAGCCTAAATGAGAGCCCTCTCTAAGCTTTGTGGTTTCAGTAACATTATCCTGTTCCTAAAGCAATTTGCTCCCTAACCAAATACCCCCTGAGGTTAGTCTGACCTCCTGTCTTTGAGTAGGAACAGGAAACCAAGGCAGGTTGATGTATTTGTTGGAAAAATTTGTTGTTCCAGTGTTTTCTCTCCTTACTAAACACAGAAGACACTTCTTCTCCAGGTAAATGGCTAAAAAATTTTATGAAGACTGGTGGCTAATGCCAGTTATTTTATGATTTCAATACATTTATGTCGATTTCAGATATTGAATTGAGTTACTTACAACCATAGGAACCTGCTATTCTGAATATCACTGTTATTAGAGTTGGTTAGCAGATCATGAAGAAGAATGAAATTATGATGAGCTCTGAGGGAAGAGCCTGGCACTGAAACTAGATCTCCCGATTTGCACAGTGATGAAATTTTCTTTAGAATGTCTACTTCTGAAAATGTGTGACAAGAGCTGAATGAAGAGTTGGGGTTCAGTATCTGAATCCAATAATGTTTGTTAATTTTGGAAAGTATTCATTATTTTAAAAAATGCTTTATGGAGGTGTGTCCATATTTAAGCATTCAAGTGGATGAGTTTGGAAATAACTGTACCTCTGTGAAACCATCACCACTATCAATGCCGTAAACATAACTATCACCTCCAGAAGTTTCCTTCTGCCTTCTTTATTTTTAGTTATTTACTTATTTATCTGTGATAAGAACACTTACGTAAGATTTACCCTCTTAGCAAATTCTTAAGATAACAATACAGTACTGATAACTATAGACACAATGCTGTACAGTGGACCTCTAGGACTTACTCATCTTGCAGAACTGAAACTTTGTACTCTTTGATCCCCACCTCCTTGTCTTCCCCTCCCCCCCACCCCCTGGAAACCACCCTTCCACTCCCTGTTGCTATGGTTTTGACTGTTTTAGAGCCACATATAAGTGAGATCATACAGTATTTGTCTTTTTGTGTCTGGCTTATTTCACTTAGCATCATGTCCTCCAGGTTCATCCATGTTCGCACAAAAGGCAGAACTTCCTTCATTTTTAAGGCTGAATAATATATTCCATTGTATGTGAATACCACACAAAAAGCATTAATTTAAAATACCGTCATCTGGTACTTCCATTTTTCCAAAGAGGAAATGCAGATGGGCAACAGGCACGTGAAAAGATGCTCAACATTGCTAATCAACAGGGAAATGCAAATCAGAACCACAAGGAGGCATCACCTCACATCTGTCAGAATCGCTAGCAGCAAAAAGTCTACAAATAACAAACGTTGGTGAGGATGCAGAGGAAAGGGAACCCTTGTGCACTGTTGGTGGGAATGTAAATTGGTGCAGCCACTATGGAAAACAGTATGGAAGTTTCTCAGAAAACTAAAAACAGAACTACCATATGACCCAGCAGTTCCACTCCTGGGTATATATATCCAAAAAACACAAAACCATTAATTTGAAAAGATACATGCACCCCAATGTTCAGACAAGCACTGTTTACAATTGCAAAGACATGGAAACAACCCTAGTGTCCACCGATAGATGCATGGAGAAAGAAGATGTGGTACATACACACAATGGAATATTACTAAGTCACAAGAAAGAATGAAATTTTGCCATTTGCGGTAACATGGATGGATTTGGAAAGCACTGTGCTGAGTAAAATGTTAGACAGAGGAAGACAAGTACCATATGATATCACTTACATGTGGAATCTAAAAAATGCAACAAACTACTGAATATAACAAAAAAGAAGCAAATTCAAAGATATAGAGAACAAACCCTTACCGGGGGGGGGGGAAGGGTCAATGCAGGCATGGGGAAAGGGGAGGTATAAACTATTGGGTATAAGATAGGCTCAAGGATGTATTGTACAGCGCAGGGAATATTGCCAATATTTTGTAATAACTGCAAATGGAAAGTAAACTTTAAAAATTATATGAAAATTAAAAAAAGAAAAAGGGAAACTGAAAAAAAAGACAAAATTGACATTTGTATTGTGGTGAGTCATGGAAAATTAGCAGCAGTAAATTCTAATGTCAGTTAACTGAGTTGTCATCCAGCCAAGAAATGCAAGGAATGAACGTTTTTAAGAACATAGGATCAAAAGGAAAAATTTAACTTCTATTTTTTTTTCTCTTTTAATGAGACACTTTAAATACAGGTAATGTTACTCTTGAATGATATAACAAATAGTGAAGGGTCACTAACATTTTTGAATTAGAACCCAGTACACCCATATTTTGAGGGAAAATAAAATGTGCACATAATTGTCATATTAAATATTGATTACTTATTATTACTATTTGAAAATATTGGCTGGAGAAGTCCAAATGATGTAAGATGCGTGCTATTTGAGATATCTTGGAAATTTAAGTATATCACTCACCATTAGGTACTGATGCCTCTAATGAAAGTTTTAATTCAGAGAAGGCATGATTAAAGTTAGGATTGACTAGAACCCTAGAGGAATTAATAATATGCAAAATGCTCTGTCTCTTCATGTCCAGTAACACATATACACCTTTGGCATTGCACACACTTAAAAGCTCTGGTTCTAATCATCTCTAGCTTTTCTATCACTTCTCTTGACAATTACCATTAAGATTAATGTGTGTACGACACTTTGCTGGATACTGGGGAAAATGGTGAACAAGCTATGGTCTTGCCTTTGCATGTCCTCTCAAAAGAATTCTGGGCATTGTCCAGTGGACCCTTGGGGATTACCGAATTCTATAGAGGTATAATCTTTGATTGCTTTAAACTCAGCTGTTTTGCAGCTCTGCTGTGATAGAACTTAAACTACAGAAACTGATGACATGCAGACAGTTTCTATCCAAAGCAACACAAAGGACGTTCGTCATGGCGGGGTAAATAAACTTTGCCCCTAGAGAATATAATCTCTGTAAATAAATTCTTCACTTGTAAATCAGATCTGGTTGTAGCACCTTATTAGTCTCCTCTTTACCTAAGGAACTGAATAAAATCTTTGAGAGGTGTTCGTAACACATTTGTATGACAGTCATGATTTTCCCCTTTAGAAAGTTGTGTTTTACCACAATGTGATGTGGTAACTGAGAATTAGCAAGGGGTGGGTTAGCACTGGAACAATAATCAAATCCAATTCTCTTCTTCATCCCAATATACTCTCCAACCTCTGCAATCCACTTTCCATTTTTGTGCCCATCATTTTATCGAAACCTCATATGTCAAGATAGCTAACAAATTCTCTACTGTCAAATCCAATGGCTGCATTTCAGGGCTTTTTTCTCCTGCGATCCTTTCTGTTTTCATATAACTTGACCTTTCTGTGGCATATGAAACCACTGACTCCTTCCTCCTTGAAACAGTCTCCTTGCCATTCTTCGAGGCTGCCCCTAAGCTGTCCCACAACGTCTCAGCCTCCTTTATATACTTCATCCCCTCCATCCTTCTCATCAATACATGTGCTTTTCAGCACGTGCTTCTTGCCCCTCCTGGAATTTCTCCCTGAGCCGTCTCAAAACCCGCACGGCTGTAAGCATCCCTTATAAACTGATGTTAAAATTGTGTGTATGTGGGACACAGTAACCACTTTCCTGAACTTCACACCAATGCGCCCCCTTGCCTCCTGGACAGCCAGTGTGGATCTCCCACGCACACCCCAAGTTCCACACTCCCTCCTAATCCTCCTATGTGGGATCTACCGTCTTTCCACCTCCTCACCCGGAAACCTGGACGTCTCTAAAGACAGGTCCGTCAACGTGTATTGATCATTTCACATCCTAAACATCCCTAGTTTCTGTCCTCTTCCTCTCAATTAAGTTCCCGCCGTAAAGCCTCAGCTACTGATGTCTCAATTCCTGGAATCGATAGTCTCCTACTGCGCCTGCTTTGCCCGTCTTTCCAAATCCTCACACCGTTTTTCTCAGCATTTTTCGGGGACTCCCCACCTTCAGCATGCGGTCCTAGGTTTTTTTACAGGCTTTGTGTTTCCCTAGTTAAACATCTCCCGGCCGTCAGGATCACGCGCTCCTGCCACGTTGAATTTTACTGAACGCACAATTCATCCTTATTGTTGTGCTTCTGCACCTGCTTGTGTGGACAACTGTTCATTGATTTCTTTTCTGGTTAATCCTAGGTGGTCTTCAAGCCTGGGGTCAATGACATGTACTCCAGGAGACTTTGTGAACCCTCTCCCTGGAAACCTACCTACCTGCCTGGACTAGACACCGCATGCATCCTCCTCTATCGCATCACTCCCTTTGTCATCCTCGAGCTCCCTAGCTTCCGAGGCAAAGGAGAATATTCTATGCATTCCATATGTTTATCCCTAAAGTACTGCACAGTATTTATTATGTTGAAGACATTCCACAAGCTACTGCTGGCTGAGTGACTAAAGGAAGGATAGGAAGAAAAGCAATGAGAGGAGGTGGGAGGAAATAAAATTGTAATGGTTATTTAAATATTATTTTATATAGTAAGATAATTAAATCTATAATATTTATGTAGAAGTATATGCATTTATAAAGTAAATGCACTTAAATAATATTTAATATTATTTTTATAATAACTCAGGGATATTGCTTTGCTGGTGACCATCCCCTTATGGAAATACATAAAAACCAATGATTGTACCATCACATCGCATATTAGACATCAAGCGAAAGCACAGCTTCATAGTCGCTTATTTCTTATTTGTGTTCGGAACATGCATTAAGGGGAACTGGCCATTTTTGTCTAGCTGGCACGTGGTCACCATCTCCGAGGTGGAATTCACTGTCCACCTTTGCACGGACTCACTTCATAGCAGCAAAGAGGTGCTGGTTACTTCAGCAGCATCGGACCCAAGCCGGGGAGCAGACGCGATCATGAGGAGAAATCAGCAAAGATCTTTTCTTCTCTAGGCCACTGTGCCCTGCACAAGTGCTACCTAGCAGCACACTTTTTCTCTTATTCATTGGATCGTTTAAAACACTTTTCAAGTCCCCGTTGGTCTTCAGATGTGTCTTCTTCTACACCTTCTGACTGGGTGGTATTAAAAGAAGCCCATGGCTGATTTATTTAAAACCATTTTTAAACTATCCCCAAACCATCTAAAAACAGGACTGCTGAGTGGATCAATTTCAGTGAAAATGATAAAACGGATTAACTTTGAACCTGTGTTTATATGTAATACATAATACATGTGTTGCTCTAGAAAGCTGTGTAGTGCACACGTGACCCTAGATTTATGTTACGAAAGGAGAAAGATGCAAGCTCCGACTTCAGTTGCATCCCCAGACACTTCACCTCTTTCACAAACTGTTACCAGTACCCGGTGTGATGCTGGTGCCCGTGAAAACCCTCTCCTGCCGTCACAATTGCCACCTGCCAAGTGCGATGTCTGTACACGCTAGGAGTTAATTTATAAGGAACCTGCCCTTATACAACGTTTAAGCAAAGTGTCTTGCTCGCCTACACTCGTCTTGGGAAGGTTTCAGGCCACGTTAAGTGCTGCCTCTCCTTACAGTGTTCCTTGGAGGCCATGGAGCTCTTGACCTTCCATCTCTTCTTGTCTGGCCTCTTCTCATTCTATCTTTCAAAAGTCCTGGACTCTCAGCCACAACTCAATGTACATACTCTTTCCTCTGCCCGGCACCCTCTGTGCATCTCTCTCTCACACAGAGATACAGCAGACAACCTGTGCTCCTTGTCTGGGTCTCTCTGCTGCAGAAATTCCTTTGGTCGCAGTTCCCACAGGCTTCATATTCTCATGGCTTTGCTGACGCTGCACCCTCTGGTTTTCTGCAACCCTGACCACAATCTAGTGACATTCCAATATACCTCTTCCGCCAGAATTTTCTCATATTCAGCAGGTTATTAGCTTTCTTTACCTGAGCACATCAAGGTACCTGAACCTACTGTGTCCAAAGCCAAACTCATTTCTTCCCTCTGATACCTGCTTGTCCCTCTGTGATTATCTCAGTGAAGGACACCTAACTGTGACCCAAGGCACCGGACCGAGCACCCAAGCCAGACCGACAGACGTCATCCCTGATGCTCATCTGCCTGAAGCCTCGTGTTTATAATCACTAAGTGGTGCTATTTCCACATCCAAACTATGTTTTTTTCCCCACATCTGTCTTTTCAGTTCCCTCAAATTCCCACTGTTTCAACTTTAGCTAAGGTCATGTTCACTAAAACCTGGCTACGAGAAGCAGTTCTTTTTTAAAAAACATTTATCGAAGTGTGGTTGATTTCCACGGTTGTGTTAATTTCCGCAGTACAGCACAGTGACTCAGTTATACACATAGATACGTCCTTTTTCATATTCTTTTCATACTCTTATGGTTTATCCCAGGATATTGAATATAGTTCTCTGTGCTCTACAGTAGGACTTTGATGCTTATCCACAGAGACAGTTCTTAACCCGAAGTGGTTTTGTCCTCCAGGCCACATGTGGCAATGTCTGGAGACATGTTTTTATGTCATGAGCGGGGAGGACAGAGCTCCTGGAATCCGGTGTGTAGGGTCCAGGGCTGCTGCTAAATGTCCTATGATGCACAGGCCAGCCCACCATGACAAACAATTATCTTGCCCCCAAACAATGATCTGGTCCAGTGCCAGGTGAAGAAAGTGTGCTGGAGAAGTCTAGCTCAGGGAGGGACCGGCTAACTTTTTCTGTAAAGAGCCAGACAGGAAATATTTTAGGCTCAATCTTGCCTTTGTAATGTGAAAGGAGCCACAGGTAGCATGTAAACAAATGGGGTACCAGGTGCCAATAACACTTTAATAAACAGGCTGCCAACTGGATGTGGCCCGTGGGCCATCGTTTGCCAACCCCTGATCCAGCTTGAAGGGGAATGAAACCACAGTATCACATGGTTTTAAACATTCAGTGCCTATTAGCTACAGGATAAATTCCAAGTTTGTACCTAAAATACACAGTTCTTGCCTTCCTCTCAGCTGTCATTTTCCCTAATGTACTTAGGCTACATTAGGAATGTCTTCCCCAGACGCCCTCTGATGCTTCTTCCCTCCTTCCCTCTGTTCACATCATATCCTCAGGTCTCACTCTAAGTCTGGGATTTCCTCCGTCACCTCTGGCAGCGAGCTTGTTTCTCATCATCGCTCAAGAGTCCTCTTGGAATTCCTTCTGGGGGGATAACGGGCTTTGCTTATAGGCTCTGACAGCACCCCAGTACCATCTCCTGCGTCTCTTCCCCCAACTTACCTGGGAGGAACATCAGATCTGGGCAAGACTCACGCATGTTTCTATCCTTAACACTTAGCAGGGCCTCAGGTCATTTGTAGGAACTCAATACTAACTCTAATGGAAAACTGTTTTAGAGATGTGTTTTAGCATTCAAGCTTGTAGGTCTTTAGAGAAAGTCCTGGGTAAGATTTAAGGCAAGAAATAAAATAACCTTCAGGGGGAAATGAAGTACAGGCATCATGTAACACTGCACTTGTCAGGTTTCACATGTGATTGCTACGTTTATTAATTTTAAATACGTCAATGAATGATGTACCTGCGGCTTCACGTGAAGACTTTATTTTTTTAAGTAAATGAATGTATAACATGAAAATCCTGAGGAAAGAATGTACAATACTCATTTATTTATATATATATAAAATAAATACTCATATATATATATATATATATATATATATATATATATATACACCTTTCAAGGCCTGTCTTGATTAGGTTTTTTGTTTGTTTCTTTGAAACAGATCAATTATTGTTAGTATTCTATATATTATATATTATACTATATATGCTACATATGTATGTTTATATATTCCCAGACCACTGAAATGGAATGGCAATAGTACACAGTAAAGGCCAGAGGCATTTGCTTAAGTCTTAACTTTTTGAGTTTTACTCTTTTTTTTGGTGGGGGGTACACGGGCCTCTCACTGTTGTGGCCTCTCCCGCTGCGGAGCACAGGCTCCGGACGCGCAGGCCCAGCAACCATGGCTCACGGGCCCAGCCGCTCCGCGGCATGTGGGATCTTCCCGGACCGGGGCACGAACCCGCGTCCCCTGCATCGGCAGGCGGACTCTCAACCACTGCGCCACCAGGGAAGCCCTGAGTCTTACTCTTGATCTGATAAATGCTTATAGCAATATTTTCAGGTAATGGCTGTAAAGATTTCTGAGATAACATATGAGAAATGTAAGTGACAGGTATCTACCCTTGTCACTCACTAATTTTTGAAATACCTTAGGATCTTTTTATGTCTCAGGGTTTCCCCAGGTTAAAGCACTGGTAGATCATCAATGAGAGAATGGGAGATTTCCTGCTAACTCTCAAAATTCTACTGTGGGCAAAGCAGGTGGAACTTTTTTCTTGAGTCAAAATCATTTTATTTTTTGGCACAGGGTGTCGGGTAGAATGTTCCTAAGTCTATTCAGGGCCGTGCACATAAATATGCAATTCTAGCCATTTTGGTCATAGAAACTTCCAACCCATGAATTCTCTAAGAATAAGAAAAAAGTCATCAGCTTCCTGGACAATTTGTAACATGCTTAATTTTAGCTTAATTAGAATCCCAGGCACATTCAAGCAAATATAGTATTCACCTCCACTTCCTATCCAAACTCTTGTCTAGAATCATCATTTTATAAAATACCAGCTGCTCTATGTTAATTTTTCTACAGAGATACAAGTCTGTTTAGGAAAAGTTGGTATACATAATTGGAAGATCAAAGGAGAAAAGTCTACTATTACCCAGAGTATCAAAAACTACCTAAAAAATACAAGCCTTCAAACAATACCATTCGTTTTAGGAAGTTCTCTGTTGTAAGAATAGATTATAGGTGCTCACAACCTAGCCCAGGAACAATTTAATAGGTAAAAGGCCCATCCAGTAGGAATCCAATATAAAAAATCAATTTATAAATTTCTGCTTTCAGTCAAGATGGAGGAGTAGGGACTCGTTTTACTTGCCATCCTCAAACAATTTAAAACTGGACAACATATGTGAGGCAATGATTCTCAGGGCACTGGACGCCAGACAATGAAGGTCAGTGATCCTTGAGAGACAGGAAGACAGATGAGTTAGGCCCTGAGAGTCCCCCAGCTTACTTCATGGGGGGAGGCTCCAGGCTGTGGTTCAAAGAGGAATCCCAGGTGAAGCCTGAGGCTCTCCCCGAGTGGAGGAGATGGTGCTGGGACATGAGGGATGCCAAGGCAGCCTGAGTTCACAGAGCAGGCAATCTGAGAAGACAGAGCTGTACCGAGAGAAGAGTCCCGAGATCCTCAGAGCCCCCTTGAGTCTCAAGCAGAATACTGATCACCACATACATGTGAATAAACCACCAATGTCCCAGGAAAGAACCACCCAAGTGGAGGAGAGGGAACCATCCTCACGGCAAAGACGGGAAGAAGGCTGGGCTATTCCCATCAGCCAGAGTGAAAAATTCCACAATTCATGGGGCGCTGGAAAGAGAACTCAATTGTCCTGCATCGGTAGGATAAAGTAATTAGGCTCAGACTACATACTGGTTTGGTTCTAACTAACGAAGCGTGCCAGGAAAAACTCAAAACAACAAACTTTTCCAAGTGACTTACTTGTTTCTTAGTCAACATTCAAGAATATTTATAGAAATACAAAAATACGTACCACCTGAAAAACTAACACAATGTCTGGTATGTAACCAAAAATGACGAGGATGCAAAGAAGGGGAACAATATGATTTATTATAAAGAGGAAGATTAACCAGTCAACGCTGACCTGGAAATGGCAGATAATGGCATTAGTAGACTAATATATACTAAAATGAAGATGAAATATGTTAAAAGCATGAAGGATTTTTAAAAGATCCAGGTTGAACTTCTGAAGATGAAAACTACAGCAACTGAAGCAAAAGATACATTGGATTGGATTAAGTGTAGGTTAGACACTGCAGAAGGAAAGATTAACGAACCTGAAGACACAGCGACAGAAACTACCCAAAATGAAACACAGAGAAAGAAGCCTGAACAGAGACGAACATCAGTGATCTGCGGGACAACTTCAAGTACCTACTACACACGTAATTGGAGATTCTAAATGAGAGGCAATCGTAGGTGAGAAAGAAAAAATCCTCCATGAAAATACGGACAAAATTTTTCCAAATTTACTGAAAGCTGCACACTCACAGATACAAGAAACTCACAGATCCAAGGAGCTTGCTGAACCCCAAGCACAGGAAACATGAAGAAAGCTTCTCCAAGATGCATCATACTCGAATTACTCAATTAACTTGTAAAAATGTCTTTGAAAAATGAAGGTGCGAACGTACACCACCAAGAGTGAACCAGGTAGACCATGGACTTTGGGTGACAATGATGTGTCAATGCAGGTTCATCTATTGTGACAAATGTACCACTTTGCTTGGGGATGCTGATAATGGGGGAGGTTGTGCATGTGGCGAGGGGGCAGGGAGCATAGGGGAAATCTCTTTATCTTCCAGTCAACTTTGCTGTGAACCTAAAAGTGCTCTAAATATAGTCTATAAAAAATAAATTGAACGGAAAAAAAAAAGTGAAATACATCTGTGACCCTCACACACATAGCTTGGAGGTGAGCCTTGGGTTCTTAAAAGGCTTTATTGTGTCACCTTCCAGGGCTCCCCCTCCTTCCCAGTCTCACTAGCACTTTCTTGCTCCTTGAGTCTCCCTTTTCCTGTCTTCCAGCCTGCAGTCTGGGGCTTTATTATCCCCTCCATGGTGCATCCCTTTGACTGTGCCTGCATCTGGGGCTGAGCTGCAGGTTGACAGGAAAGAGAGGAGATCAATAGGGGTTCATCCCACCCTCCTGGGAGCTCTTCTGACTGGGGAAGAAAGTTCCCCTCCCTCAGAGAATTAGCTGCCTATGAGCCTTCTGCCACAGGCCTGCTTGAGATGAGGCATGAGAGATTGGAGGGGATAAAAACAGTGCCTTTCCACATGCTTGGATCTTTACTAGTTTCATGTCCTGCCCCTTGAGCCTGGAGTAGAGGGCTTCTCCTGGAGGTGTTTCTACTTGCAACAATACCAACTTCTGGGTTTATAGCTCCCTGGATTCCAGGCCAGTGGCTACTGGAAGAATGTGGGAAACTCATCATCAGCTCAATGATGGTATTTCGACAAGTAGAGGGAAATTCATATTAAATGCTTATATTCAAAAAGAAGAAAGATTTCACATTGCTAAAGTTCTACTGTAAGACTGGAGAAAAAAAGAACGAAATAAACCTAGAGCAAGCAGAAGGAAAGAAATAATAAATATAAAAGATGAAATCAGTGGAAGTATTTGAACATAAAATAATAATCAAAATCAAAAGCTAGTTCTTTGAAGAAATAAAATTGATAAAACTCTAGCAAGACTGGTAAAGAAGAAAAAAAAGAAGATAAAATTATCAGAATAGAGAATATTGTCACAGACGCTGTAGATATTAAAGGTGTAGTAAGGGAATGTTACAAACAACTCTTTATAGATAAATTTGATCAATTCCTTAAAAACTACAAATTACTGAAATCCAACCAAGATGAACTAGGCAGTATCAATACCCTGAGAACTATTTTTTTTTGACAATCTAAAATTTCACTCATTTCTAAAAATTAATTAATTAATTTTGGGCTGTGTTGGGTCTTCGTTGCTGTGTGTGGGCCTTCTCTAGTTACCCTGAGAACTATTAAATAAATTGAATTCATACTTAAAAATCCTCCCAAATAAGAAATCTCCATGCCTAAATGGTGTATCCAGTAAATTCTACCAAATATTTAAAGAATAATTAACACCAATTCTATGTAATCTTTTTCACAATGTAGAAGGCAGGACACAATCTTAGAGAAAATGTGTGCCAATTAAATGTTTAATATATACGTGTCTTCAGAACCTATAAAGAAGTCTAAAAATCAATCAGCCCACTGAAAAATTAGGCAAGACATTTGAACAGAAAATTCACCAAATAAAGTGTATGGATAGCAAACACGTCCATGGGAAGATGGCTGACATCATTAGTCATTAGGGAAATGCAAAGTAATCCCACAATGAGATACCAGCTTATACCCATTAGAATGTAACAAATGACATGACTGATCACACCAAGTGTTAGAGAGGATGTGAGTAACTGGCACTCTCATACCCTGCTGGTGGGAATACACAATGGTACAACCATTTTGAAAAAGAGTTTGGCAGTATTTTTAAAAGTTAAACGTATGCTAACCATATGCCTCAGCCATTCCACTCCCATATTTTTACCCCCAACTCCACCGCCAAAATGAAAACATGTCCATGTAAAGACTGGGACACAAGTGTTCATAGTAGCCGTACTGGTAATAACCAAATACTGGGAACAACCTAAATACCTATCAACACGTGAGTGAACATTAAAAAGAAATACAGCCCAGCACACCGCTGATGACACACAACTACATGGTTGAATGTCAACATTACTATGCTTAGCAAGAGAAGCCAGATAAAGAGTACACAACTTATGATGCCATCTGTAAAATATTTCAGAAAATGAAACTAATTTTTAGTAAACAAAAGCATCATTGACTGTTTGGGGATGAGGAAGCAGGGATGGGTAAGAAGGTGAGGCTACAAAAGGGGCAGGAGGAATCTTCTGGGGCCGATGGACAGGTTCACCATCTTGATTTGTGAAATGGTTTCTGAGATGTAGGTTTAGGTCAAAACTTGTCATTTTTTTTAAACGGAAAAAACAGGTGCAGTTTATTGTACGTCAATCATAGTTTATTAAAACTGTTAAAAGTTTTTTAGAAATAAATAAATTCATCTTCATGAAAAGAATTCAGAGAAACTTAACAAAAAATCTGTTCGGGACGCCTACGATAGAAACCAAAGTTCTCGCTTCTTCTGATATTTAGTTTGTATGTAAGTAAACACCAGAGGAGTATCTCCTTTTGATGGAAAAAAAGCAAGGAAAATGGATTTGACATTGGTTGTTTATCTAAAATTTAAATTTAACTGGGTATCCTGTGTCTTATCTGACAACCTTACCTACTGCCCAGGCCCCAACACAGCCATCCGTACTTTTTAAAAGATTTAAACCCCAATGAGTCTACTGAGCTGCCATGGTTGAGAGGTACTGATTTAAAGAATTTGGTCTGACAAGTGCTTGGTGTGCGTACGTGTGCTGTGTGTGTGTGTTTAGTGACACAGAATTTATAAACATTAGTGGAGGCATAAAGAGGAAGAAAATTCCCTGCAAAATGGCTTGAATGATTTATTAATCACTTCAATAGCAACAGCATAGTTATTAGCCACCAGCCTTGTACCAGGCCCTGTGTTAGGTGCCGGGGACACAATCTATGAGAGGACACTTGTATATGTCACTAAGGTTCCATCTAGGTAAGGCTGTAAGGCGATATCCTGGTAGAGTGGGAAGACCAAACTCCTTTATTCCAAATCTTTTCTATTCCAATACTTCCTATCCCAATAAGAGTTGGGATGGGAGAAGGTGCCTTTGACACTGCATTTCTAAGGTACTTTACAGCATGGCATGAAGAAATGACCCATTCTCAGCGGGCGTGCACCAGGAGCGTATTCACTAAGCGGGTCCAACCCATACTATGAAACAAGAAACACAACTAGGACCCAGAAGCTGCTGCTAGATGAGGCTGTCAGTCAATTGCCATGAATAAGGGTGCTGGGCTAAGCGCTGGGGGAAATGCAGGTCCTGTTATCAGCAAGTGTACGCTTTATTTGGAGTAAGGATCAAAACACGATAACGAATGAGAAGTCACCATATAAAAGTACCTAATGAAACAATGCTCAGATGTTCAAGTGCAGGAAGATGACTGCGCTGTCGATGCTGGTCTTGACAGTGAGGTGTATCGGGCATAGAAAGTAAATTCTCTTGCATCTGTACCTGCTCCAAATACATCTTTCACTGGGACAGGAGCAGCAGAGTTTTAAATAGCCATGGAATGACTCCTCTTAATAAGTCTCTTCCTGATAAATCTGTAAAACTCAATCTGGAAATGATGGGTAGGTGATCTCTAATGGCAAATGTATAGATATAGCTTTCTTGTTTTATTATTTTGTAAAATAATCATTGCTTTATTAAATCGAAACTTCTATTCCTCAGCTTTGTAGAGATCTAATAGAAGTTTCTTCAAAGAAAGGGGAGGGCGTAATTTTGCTGAGTGCCACATTTGGTATTCTAGTTCTTGAGTGGGACTCTGATTTTTAGTGTCATGATGATCAGAGCTGGAAAAAAAGTCACACTGCCCCATCTCTAACCATCTGTCAGTTGTCGAGAAGGCTTTTCATTCCTATTAAAATCTTTTTCTTCTTGAGTCCCTCACTATGTGCATTGATAATTTTCAGGTCACTCTGCATGATTCATTTTCCTGCAAACTTCATTGTTTTGAATACATTATAAGTTCCTTCCTAATATAAGTTATCCCATTTTTGACAGCTGTGAAGAAAATAGCTGAGAATGATGTACAGAAATACCCTGGGATTTTTTTTTGGTCATAAGTGGAGAGAGATCTGTAAGAATATTAGTTTAAAAACACAATGTCATCACCATACTTTTAAAACCATGGATTAAAAAATAGTAAAGATTTCCTGATAATAAACCAAATTACTTTTATTTCAAAATTGATTTCTACTGAATGTAGAAATCTTTATTTCACATAATTTAAATATTTATTAACTTGCCACGGAAGTAAATTTTCAAGCTTAAGTAATAGGGTCTCACAATAAAGTAGTTGTAGTGAATGATTCAAGTGAGTATATGTGGAAATAGTATTAAATGGGTCAGCCCGACTTGTAAATTACTCTTAGTTAGTAGCAGCTTCTCCCCTCAACATAGATCATCAATCCAGTGTCTATTGTGATGTTTTTATTCCTAAAAATATTTTTACTGAATAAATCGATCCTCTCCTTGCAGTAAAACAGAGGGTACTTTCAGTTAACAAAGCATTTCAAAGAACAAAGAAAGGACCATCAAATGAAAGCCGTTTAAAAAATCAATATAGAGCACTAATCCATGAATTATTGTACAGTTATGGCTAGGAATTTCAGAGAATGACTCAGTGCTTTCTGAGGAGTGAGAATATTATTAAACTGTGACAAAGGCAAGACTGGGATCATTATCTCACCCTAACGTTTAAATGGCTACCCTAAAATGGAAATGTTTAGGGACTTCCCTCGTGGTCCCATAGTTAAGACTCTGTGCTTCCACTGCAGGGGGCATGGGTTCGATCCCTGGTTGGGGAACTAAGATCCTGCATGCCACGTGGCATGGCCAAAAAGAAAAGGAAATGTTTAGGTATAATGAAACCATATATTTTAAGGTGGTTTGAAAGTCAGAGCTGGTTTGAGTTAGGAACGCATCATAGGTTATCAATGAATACTACATCCTGGACACACAACGTAGAGCTCAACTATAAAACTATACAGAAAACTAAAACGTTATTAGCTCATTGAACAAATGCTTGTTGGCCACCTATTACATGCATATAGTGGAAGGTTTTCCTTAACAGGGCTTATAATCTACTGGGAATGACAGAGATGAAAGATTCCTGGTCATGAAATGCAGTGAAACTCATGAGAAGGTTAAGTGCAGGGTACAGATAGTTCGGGCGACCAATGTCCTGGTTTGCCAGGGACAGTCCCAGGTTATACCTGTATTTCTGTCAAAATTATTAAGAGTGGCCCCATTTCACTCTTAAACATGCCCTGGCTTGGTCAATATACTATTATGATCACCCTTGTCTCTGGCAACACAAAATATTAGATTCTAGAATAATTCCTCCTGTAATATTCTGCTCTAGGACTAGGGAAATAGTTCTAAATTTAGTGTGTATGTTAGTTCTAAATTTAGTGTGTATGACATTGGTATCCAAATAACCTTATGGTTAGTATTTACTCACTGGACTTGATGTGAAATTGATAAGCGATTTGGCAGTGATATACACAACAAATGAGATCTAAATTAGTCACATCATTAAGATGACTACTACACACTGAATGTTTCTGTCCCCCCGCAAAAAAACTCATATTCTGAAGCCCCCATACCCAATGTGACTGTATTCGTCTATAGGGCCTCTAGGAGGTAATTAAGGTTAAATGAGCTCATAAGGATGGGGCCCTAATCCAACAGGACTAGTATCCTTGGAAGTAAAGACACCAGAGAGAGTTTTTCTGTCTCTCTCTGTCTCTGTCTCTTTCTGTCTCCATGGCACCTTGATCTTGGACTTTCAGTCTCCAGAACTGTAAGAAAATAAATGCCAATTGTTTAAGCCACCCAGACTACGGTATTTTGTTACGACAGCCCAAACAGACTAATATAATGACTAACTGCTCAGAATGTTACACTGAAGAGTCCCCAGCTCCACCAAGACATATGGAACCTTTTTAGCTAAGTCTGAGCCAAGTTAGAAAAATGGAAAGAATGCTTCTGAAATAGTAATTTCATATGCATATGGAATTTTGGACATTTAATTCAGAAAGTCAAGATAATCAGGTTTGGGATTTCAGTTCCTTTGCAACTGAGTATCTCTGGACTTGAATTTATAAGACGTATTAATCTTTGAACTTTCTTTTCTCACTGGGAATTTAACAGCGGAAGAAGATTCGTAGTCAAGTTTGGGAATATTTAGGCCACTGGGATTTTATTATTTGAGTTGCTCTTTTGTTTTAATATTTTCATTTATTCTGGTTGCAGAATCCCTGATGGGCTCTGTTGGACAATGTGTCAGGACGGGTTGGGGATGGGAAATAAAATTCATTTATAGTCTTGAATACAGAGTGGCCTTGAAATCAATTAAAGTAATGCACTGTTGGCCCACTGCAGAATCTTTGGGTACAAAAATCTATATTGCTTCTCAGTGGTCCCAGAAAGACACATCAGAAAGCAGTGGGTGCTCATGAAGATGGGGGAGAATATTCTGAGAGACTCAGACGTCCCCCCAAGAGCAGGCTTCCTGGATACGTTCTCTGGTTCAGAACACAAAACAATGCAGAGGGCGGTGCCTCTTCTTTTCTGATGTTTCCTTAGACTTGGAGGTAGGATGACACTCTGGGTCACTCTCTAATCCTTCACAATCCATGAGGGAAGGCGAAGTGACTGACTAATCTAACTGGTAATTCTGCAGAGAAAACAAAACAAAACAGGGGATTCTCAGCTGTTTGAGAACAAACTGCTTGCAGAGGAATGCTTGTCTTCCTTCCCTTCTCCAAGCCTTGCCTGAACAGCGTCCCTCACTGGGAGGTCTACCTGAGCCCAAACTGGCCGTAACTGGGGGTTGTGTGTGCAATTCCGCCTAATTCTGGGGTTCTATTAGCAGACACTTTGCCTCTCACACCAAGCAGTGTCCTTCATCCTAGACTTTACATGCAAGAAAGATGACATTTTGATGATTTTTGTCTTCTCACTTTGGTCAAGAACTGGGTAAGAAAAATGATATGAATCAGGTCCCCTCAAAAGTCCTAATGATGACCTGAGCTTCTCTGTCGACTCCTGAGTTATGAGAATCATTTAGATACCATGAATGAAAACTATCACATACTAATGATCCCACTACATAACACTGTTGCCCGATAAACAGAATTAAATGATTTATAATCATGAAACAAGCAACTTATAGGTCATTATTTAAAACTGGTTTGGCCCCCGCAAGCAACGTCATCTTGCGATTATGTTTGCCCTGACATAACTTATAATTTAAAAATTAAAGGCATAATGGCATTTTGATTCCACAAAATGCTAGTATAAAATAAGAGTGAATGAATAACAATGAAGAAGTGAATGGTGAAGGAATGAGTGAATGAATGCTGTCATGGCAGACCATCCAGCTTATCAGAGTAGAAATTAGGATGGAAGCCCAACGATGCATGTACGAAAGCAAACATCGTCACCTTTCATCATCTGTCCCCCTTTCTATGGAAAAATGTCCCCCAAATCTATCAGAAAGAGGAGGGGTGGGACTAGATAAAGGGTTAGGTACCCCTGGGTCAAAACCACCCACCTCTGTTTCTGCCAACAAAGTTTATTGGAACCCCTCCTCACCCGTTCGTTGACCTGCTGTCTATGGCTACTTTCTGCCATGAGGCAGAGTTGAGTATACGTAAGTCAGCGACCCTGTGGCCTGTAAGCCTACCATAGTTACTATTTGGTCTCTTAAAGAAAAAGTTTTCAGATGTCTGGAGTGGATCACGGGGTAATTTATGATTCCTAATCCATTGAACAGTATAACAAATTCCCAATAAAGATACTTAATTATGTTTAAATTGAAATAGCTTCGAGAATCTATTATACTTCTCTTTCCTATTTTATATTTCATTGAAAAGTAGCAGGCCCTCTTTCCTTCCAAATGTCATTAAACCTTAGACAACCAGCCAGCCCTGCAGAGTGGTTTTAGCAGGAAGAATACGTTGAGACTTGGCAAAATTACCCAGAAGAAAATGTATCCTTTGCCAGTTGAATTAGAATATTTAACAGCTCTCGAACGTATTAACTCACGTTTCTATTAAAGATGTATTAAAAAAAAAAGATGTATTGACAGTAACTGACATCACTTCCAAGGAACAAAGAAAACTTTTCGATGATTCCAACCCCGATCTGTAGCTGTGATTCTGCTGGGCTGGGCGGCCGCTGCCCACTAGTTTAATCCAATCAGCTGAAGTGTGTCCCTTCATCCCTCTCCCCGCACCCAATTTAACATCATGGCTACGTTCTTTCACAGCCTGCCCTTTCAGCGACAACTGTGTCATTTAAACAAGCTAAATGACTCCTACTATTTCTGCGAGGGATCTCATCCAGTAACAATCTCAGAACACAGATCACGTGCCCTCACCTTGCCAAGCATAAGACCAGTCCCTGTGGTGCTTTTATTGGACCAGCCCTTCTGTCTTCTCCACATAAGGGCGCCTCATTAAAGGGTCAACCTCTCCCCGTGGTGATGCTGTCTTGCTCTCCCCTGCCAACCACAAAGAAGTCCACAGATGAATGATGTGAGCCTTCCACACTTGCCACCCAAGACCCACAGCTAGATTCCAAAAGATGTCCCTTCTAAATCTGGAAAAAGACGAACATTTAGAAGGTTAGCACCCTGAAAAGAGTAGAGACACAAAGGACTAATATCTGACACAGCCTTGGATGACCATTAAAAAGCCATGATAATTATAATGTGACAAGCATACAGGGTACTGGAGAAAGCTTTGAAAACGGTGGTACAGTGCCATGCAAGGTACCAGGCGTGGTACCTTACCTTTAAAGACACCTCAAAACTGTTTCATCATCATTGCCTCACATTATTCTTTCCCTCAATTCTATAGTTTGGAAAAAAAAAATTCTGGTATTACAGTATTCAGCACACCAAACGCACATACACTTACTGGTGAAGGATGATATAATAGCAATTCATAGGTATAGGCATGACTCTCGAAATTTTTTTTTTGTTGTTCCTGAAACCGAGCAAGACCCTATGGGGCTCCTGGGCACGGGAGCCTCTCTGTTCGGCCTCCATGACCCTCCCTGAGTTCCAAGGGGGAGGTTCAAACAGTTGCTAATCAGGGAAGGGAGGGGATGCAGAGACAAGTGGGGAGCAGTCAGGAATCAATAGTGCAGGCTTGGGGCAGGGTCCTGGTTCCGCCTCAAGGGATGCACATAACGATATCTTTGAGTGCTTTACAGAACTAAAACCCCCAACAAATGGAAGATGTTAGCATTCTTCATTCCGGATTAAAGGAACCACACAAGCCCATCAGGAGATCATCTGAGGCCAGATTAAAGGAATGCAGGCCCTGCACACACCCTGCATCTTACCAGCAACCCTGCCCTTTGACTATTGCTATAAAACTCCTCACCAAATCCTCCCAGGTTGGGACACACAGTTTTTGAGGGACACAAGCCCGCTGTGTCCCTCTTTGCCTCGTAAAGCAATAAAGCTATTCTCTTCTACTTCACCCAAAACTCTGTCTACAGAGATTCGATTCAGTGCTGGTGCACATAGGCAGAGCTTTAGGCATCATTCTCAATTACTTGCATGTTCTCCCTTCAAGAAGACATGGTAGCCTGTCCCAAAGTTGGCCACTTACTTGCTTCCCAGTGAAAATATCTCAGCTGGTCTGTAGCTGCTTTGACCAATGAAATACAGGGGGAGTGATGCTGTGCTAGTTCCCAGCCCAGCTTGTAAGAGGACTGCAAGCTTCCTTCCTTGCCCCTTGGAACCCTGAGCTGCCAGGTAAGAGGTCCAGATTATTCTGCTGGAGAGAGAGACCACATGAAGGAACAACCAGACACCAGACACAGGGATGAAGATGCCGTCTTGTCCATCCAGCCCAGCTGACACCAACCTCTTTTGCTGTATGGCTGCAATGGACGGAGAAACCCCAAGCAAGAAATGCCCCACTAAGCCCAGTTAACCCACAGAACTGGGAGAAATAACAAATTGCTGTTTTATGCCACTAAGTTGTGGGGCAACTGCTAACCGAGCCAGAAGTGTATACACCCCTACTCTTTGTTACGTGCTCTGGGGTACTTCCCATGAATAAGACACTTCTCCACCCCACTGATGTTGGCCTGGGCCATGTGACTGCCTTTAACCCATGGAATATAAGAGAGTGACGGATGCTGCATCTCAGCACAAGTTGTAGCAGCCACTCAGCCATGTCTCTTCTCCCCCAGCACAGAAAGGGCATGTCCTAGATCTGGGCTATTCCTGAACCCTGGGGTGCATCATGAAAAAGAGGCCCAAATCAGAGCTGATTCGAGCTTAGGTGTGCAACTCCTAAACACAGTCAAATACAATGTAAAAGAGAAAGGAACCTTCGTTGTTTGCAAGCCACTGACTTGGAATTTTATGTTCTGCAGATGGTATTGGTGAGAGTTTGTCTTTTACAATGCCATCAGAAAAATTCTCAACTGAAGAATCCATCCAACATTAGAGACAGTTGTTGAAGTGGAAGAGGATGTCAGATCTTTTTTGTTCAGTTTCATAGAGTTTGGACCCAGAAGGATGACGGCTGGTGGGCATTATGTTAGCCTCTGCACAGGCAATAATACCTGCCTTCATCTAAGGAGCATATGGTCTAGGACAGGGGTAGCAAGTTGTTTCCTGTAGAAGGCCAGAGAGTAAATATTTTAGCTTTGTATGCCAAGAGGCAAACTTGAGGAGATTAGGTAGGTATATATATAACCATTTAAAATTTGACAATTGAAAAATGTAGAAGATACTCTTAGCTCTCGGGTCATACAAAAGTAGGGGGCAGGCCAGATCTGATCTGGTGGCTATAGTTCGCTAACCTCTTCTCTAGTGGTTAAGTGGTTAAATAGTCACATAAATGAGTATTTCCAGTGAGCAAATAATAAGTAAAACACTTAAGGCCTTTTTGAAGCTTAGAGAAGAGACACAAACCAATTGGGGATTTTATAAATGACTTTTCAACAGAGAGGATGCTTGAGTGAATCTTAAATATCAAGTAAATGTCATTGAGTAAATAGAGAAAGAGACAGAAAGAATATGATTCCATGTACAAAGACACAAGTTTTTTAAATCACATGACATGTGCATGTAAACTAGACTTCTTCCCATTAGCGCAAGAGTAGCACATAATACGAACAAAGTCCCAAAAACTTCCCAGCATAACTTGTCCAGCTATGCTACCTATTGAGACCATATCAACACACACCTACGAACACAGGTATTCGCAGCCAGCTCAGGCTGCCATAACAAAATCCCACAGACCTGGTGGGTTAAACAACAGGAGTTTATTTTCTCACAGTCCTGGAGGCTGGGAAGTCCAGGATCAAGGTGTGGGCCAGTTAGTTTCTACCAAGGTCTCCTCCTGGCTTGCAGACAGCTGCCTTTCCACTGCATCCTCAGATAGCAGAGAAGAAGGACATGCTCTCTGGTGACTTTTCTTATAAGGACACCAATCCTATTGGATCAGGACCCCACCCTTAGGACCTCACTTAACCTTAATTACCTCTTTATAGAACCCATCTCCAAATACAGTCACCTTGCGGGGTACAGCTTCAATGTATGAGTTTTTGTGGAGGGAACAATTCAGTCCACAGCAATAGGTGATCCAATTATGTATCATGATTTGCACATAATAATTTACTTCTATTGCTCCTTTCCTTCTTCCTCATATACCCAAACCTGTGAGGCTTCTTGCCATGGAGATAGGAACTTGCATTTTTACTACCCCATTCAGAAACTATTGATGCTATTAGGGAAAAAATTCAACAAGCATGCTTCTCATTTAATCAAAATAGGATTTCTCGACAAACACAGTTCTCCGGTTTTGATTAGGAAGACTCAGAATGATGGACAGTTATTAAAGCCAGGATACCAGGAAGCGAATTTGCAATACCATCACGTCCACCTACAGATTC
Organism: Lagenorhynchus albirostris; assembly: GCF_949774975.1. Lineage (NCBI taxonomy): Eukaryota > Metazoa > Chordata > Mammalia > Artiodactyla > Delphinidae > Lagenorhynchus > Lagenorhynchus albirostris. The sequence goes on along the minus strand of NC_083112.1, from coordinate 75,499,214 downwards.
CGCAGAACTGCCCATTATCCACATTTACTGTCATGTTGGGTTTCAGAAGCGATAAATGCTGTTGAGATGAGTAGGTGCTGGTTTCAAAACTGGACATATTTTTCCTCTTTGTCCAGCATTTTTGTGGTAACCATATTCCTCTTTGTAAACTAAACAAAGTAATTTGTTTGATTGGTTTTTATTCTCTAACAGTTAAGACAAGGTGATACAAACAGAAAAGAAATGTTTTACATAGGAACTGTTATCTGATATTTTGGCAACCAAAACTATTAAATCGCACCTCGAGGCTGTGTTTATACAACGAAGCTTGATTGCCCGGGGGGATTTCAAGGTTCTGATGAGCTTTCTGAAAAAATGCGTTACTTGTTGATGTGACAATGTGTGGATTGTGTTTTATTCAAGTTCTGTAGAAGCTGATAATCTCTCTACAGATCAGTGTTTTTGTGATAATATTCCAGATAGGCATCCTTTATGTAAGAGTGACGGTGACAAATTCCCACTGAAGTACATTAATAATTCCATTTCTACTAATGTGCAATTACAAATAAAGATGATAAATTGAAATCACATCTCCTGTTGCGTAAGGGGCTGGTTAAAGAAAAGCAGAGATTTACCAAAAAGTATCATTTCCCATCCCCACTATTCTTTTCAACAAACATAGTGCAGCTATCGTCTCTGTTATGGAGAAACGTTACTTTACACTGAACAGCTATTAATCCCCAATGCCAGCTTCATTCCTAAAACATTGACCAAAACCCAAAACGCACAGGTATTGTGACTGAATAAGACGTGGCCTCTGCCTAGAAGTCAGAGTAAAGCAAGAAATGCATATATATGGAAGACTGTACTTAATTTTAAAAGATAATCATTGCATACACTATTGTAATAGAGATAAGAAATTCTGGTAGGTATATATGTCAAACTAGACAAATACAAATAACAAAGGTAAAATTATTTTCTATTTATTATTATATATAATATTGGGAACCTGCACACACATGTACATACATGTACACACATGTACATACACAGCCATGTTCTCCACCCTTTTCTGGGAAAATAGGACAATTCAAGTGACTGCCTGTTGGAGTAGCTGTAAGGAAGATCCATGCAGCTACTAAAGATTATACCAGAGAAACTCTGAGGGACACTTTAATGCCAAGCTTCTTTGATTCCATGAGTCGAAGACATTCTAACAAAATAAACAGCAGAAAATGCACTGAATGCACTTTAAAAAATATTCATAGGGTGAGATTAACCCTATTTAATATCCAGTGCAGGAATCCACTCACAGTGCTTCTGAAACTGCATCCGGATCACTTGGAAATCTCAACAGATTTGCAGATTTTAATTCAGTAAATGCCTGAGATTTTGCATCCTCGACAAGTTCCCTTTGCTTATCAAGGCATTCACCTACTTTCAATCCTTGTCTGGGGAAAAACAAAACCAAACAAAGATGTAATCCCCAAGTGAGTAGATGTTCTAGGGCAGTAGTTCTCAAAAGGTTGTCCACACACCAGCAACATCAGTATCACCTGGGAACTCGCTAAAAATGCTGATTCACGGACCTCACCTAGACCGACTGAACCAGGAACTCTGGGGCTGCCGCCCAGGAATCTGTATTTTAACAAGCCTATGATGGACACTAACGTTGCAGAACCATGATTCTCAGCACGGCTTGGGAAGGGAGTCAGTGCTGCTGAGTGAACTACAGTTTATCAAGGCTGGTGACCCTCTGAGACCGTATGATGCCAGCAATAACAGCACCACACCCCTCCCCATCAGACAAACCAGGGGGTCCTTGGACTCCACTCTCTGTTGACTGTCATTCAGAAGGTCCGGGGTAAATGTGGGAATCTATTACTTCAAACTTGTTTATAGGCAGGTTTTAAACTCATTGAATCGAAGACCACTTGGACTTAAAGGGGTGGGAAGGCTGACTTTTAATACTTAAACTGTAAAGTGTGAGAAATATATACTCATAACAGACCAAACATTTCTGGAGACTCTAAATGGACGTCCACTGAGGGAACAGAAAGAGGCAGAGCAGAGCTGTCCCTACCAGACACCTCTTAATGTACAATAAGCAGTGATGTGACACCACCATCCCTACCCAACAAAAGCACAAATTAATTCTTATATTCAGTACATATTAATTCTTAATGTATCCCTGTGTAGTGCCCAACTTTGCAGTTTTCCCCTATAAATAGTAGACAGTGTGTCTATTAGCTCATGAATTAGCATCTTTTAAGTTTTTAAACACAATTATCTTGTCTATCTACACGATACACTCTGCAGGTTAAACATATTCATTCTCCAGATACTTTATCCTGAAATGTGGTGGATTTTATCTCCTCCCTTCTGAATAGTCTATCAGCTCTTTGAGAATGAATGGCTCATACGATGTTTATTTTCTTATTTGTGTCTTTGTGAAATTTACCAAAATACACAATAAACAGATGCTACTTCTATCCTCCGGGAAAACAAATGTGATACAAATTAAACGTAGAATTGTAGTCACAGTTTAAATATCAAACCCTTTGTCCTGATTATTTCCAACTTGCTGATTTCAGTTTTTTGGTTGATTGCTTTTCCTGAATTGAGCAGCTTCTTCAAACCAGTGGCTCAAATGGAACTTCTGGTCAACAAAACCTTAAAATCTCTTTTTTTTAGCTGAATGGTTTGCCAAACACATTTCTCCATACTATTTGTACAGTTAGTTTTTAACCATAAATGCTAGATTTTATACTTGTAATATTGATATTACTTTATGTCAATGTTATTTTTAAATTTCATGGTTTTATATAAGATGACCAAATACTTTGTTTCCTTTTTGCCCATCCTCCCTTTTATTGTTTGACTGCCTGAAAACAGATATCCTCATTATTTTCACTGCCTGTATTCCCATAAAATTTTATTTACAAAAAATAGGTAGTGGGCTGGATGTGCCCATGAATGCCGTTTGCCGACACTTGACCTCAAAAAAATTTGTTCATACATATAAAAGGAGAAAATAATCACATACTTAGTTTCTTATATCAAATTATAATTTTATGTCAATATTATAAGCAACAATTTTATAAATGTTTAAATCCGAGGAAACCTAAATTTAAGGGAACACGAAAATTGTTTCCAAGCTATCGGGTCTGCAGTAAAGTTTAGTAACTTTTTTTTTTTTTTTTGGTGGCACGCGGGCCTCTCAATGTTGTGGACTCTCCCGTTGCGGAGCACAGGCTCTGGACGCGCAGGCTCAGCGGCCATGGCTCACGGGCCCAGCCGCTCCGCGGCATGTGGGATCTTCCCGGACCGGGGCACGAACCCGCGTCCTCTGCATCGGCAGGCGGACTCTCAACCACTGCGCCACCAGGGAAGCCCAGTAACTTTTTATATAAGCTTTGTCAGCGTATTTCATTGCTTCCCACAGTATTTTGTCTACTCAGGGTAAAAGAATATGAATAATAAAAGAAATGCCAGAAAAGAAAACAGAAGATCCACGCTACAATATCATCAACATGGTCCTGGGAACAGTGGACACAAGAGCAGAACCTACCTTGACAGGAAATCCGAGAAGGAAAGGCGGACAGGGTATCCGTGTCTGATGATCTTCACCATCTCCAGGACCCCAATGTATTGCAGCTGAGCAGACACGTAAAAATTATCAAAAGTATCTGGTAGCCTCGAGTTATTGGGCTTGATGCAATGAATAAAGTGTGGAGTGCACTTCTGAAGTTTTCCAGTAATATCCGTCAGAGTTTTCTAAGGAGAGAAGTAAAGCACAACTGATTCCCCAAAGAGGACACCGACTGACAAGGTAAAGCAATTTTTAAATAAAAATCTTTATCTTCAATCCATGATTCTTATTTATTATGCATTCACTTGCTTTGTGTGTGTGTGTGTGTGTGTGTGTGTGTGTGTGTGTGTGTGTGTGTGTGTGTGTATGCTTACTTTTTGGAAGGTCCTTAAGTGCTGCAAATGGAGGAGAATTCCATGTAAACCCTCTACAGTTGATATAATCAAAATGGAAGTTTTTGAAATCTGAAAACTTCACTAACCCTGAGTTGCGATGCAATGGTGGCCGGGCCTCCCCGTTCTAGTCTTTGAAGAAATGTAGAATTTCCTTTCTTTTTTAATAACTGTAATGAAAACAAAAGGAAAGGGTGAGCAGGTTTATTTTACTAAATTCCAGTTTAGAGGGAAAAAAATTAACCTTCTGATTCATATAAACTCACTTACAGGCAGATGTAGATTTAAAACAGACTATAAAAATCAGTTTTTTTAAAACAAATGATTTTCTGTAATGGTACCACGAGCTAGAAAAATGGGCAACTACATGTAAAGTAACCATTTCTGTAGCCTTTCAAGTCCATGGCTGTCACGAACCTGCATCTACTTTCATTTGAGAATAGACAGATGTTGACTTGCTTGGTGGTACAGTAAACTCCCCCGGTATCCTGATTGTATTACTAATTGTGCATGTTTACCATGAAATGTAGCTTACTCTGCGGTAAAAGGATACAATTGATATTTTACATGACAAAGATTTGATGTTTTAACAATCACTGGTTTGTTCCGTAAGTTTAACTATAATCAGTGTCCTACTCATTTTTTCTTTCCCTTCCTTTTCTCTTTTTTTTAATGACTAAAAGGGGTTAGTAAATTACTTGCCTGTGAAAAATGACAGTAGACTTTCTTCGATAAGTAGTTACATATAGCTCTTAAAAGAAAATAATTCAAACGTAGCAAAGATTAAATAATAATGCAGATAAAAGAAGTCAGTGAAAATGAAGCCAGTGGGTAAAGAACGAAAGGCAGAAAGTAATTAATTAAATCCCACCAGGGGTTAAAAGAAACCTCAGCCACTAATATACTATTACATTTCACGAAATCACACAGACTGAGACCAACAGATCTATCGATCCAAAATCATTTATCTTAAAATAAAAGGTCTCGATAGAACAAAAAATTTGATGAAACATCCTTGTCAATATGGTGCTATTGCTATCATGGCA